>NW_024741901.1:12286684-12381684 GCF_018991925.1 Homarus americanus | reverse complement strand
TATATATATATATATATATATATATATATATATATATATATATATATATATATATACACACACAGTAAAACCCCGCTTTATGTGGTTTCACTTTACACGTTTACGCTGTACCCTGCCGAACACGGAATGCTCACTTTACGCAGTGCGTGTACAGGAGAGCGGCTGGCGGTCCTCTCGCGCCGCTCTATTTTTTTATTCAAACCTTCCCCCATCTCCCGCCATCCCGCCATGTTGGGTAAGCAGCGTGAGTAGGTTGCGCAGTGTATGTCTTTGTTGCGTTATCGGTGACGTCATATGACGTATCCGACTGTGATTGGGCCAAGCATCCTTACCTCCCTCTCCCGCTAGCTGTGATTGCTTTAATGTACTATGATGTGCCCCGCCGCGGGAGCGTTCAAGCCCCTTGACCTACCAGAGTCAGTTACACCCCTCCCGACTACACCGTGTGTATATCGGTATCCATTATTCCATAAGAATGGCTTCCACCGGACCACCACCACCACCACCACAAAGAAACCTTGCATTACCTGGACCCAGCCGCCCTAAGCCAAAGAAGATACGACGTTCCCTAAGCTACGAAATTAAATACAAGATCATCCAAGAGTTGGAAAAAGGAACAAGACAGGTTGATCTCGCGCTCCAGCATGGTGTTAACAAGTCTACGATCAGGACAATTAAGAAGGATGCAGCCAAGATAAAGGAGCACATGAACATCACAAAGTCTACAGGTGCTTCTATGATCAAGTACTGCCACAACCAGGTGCTTCTCAAGACGGAAAAATTACTTGTGAGCTACTTGGTTCGTCAGGCGCGACGGAGCATGGCGGTGGACACGCGCTCAGTTAAGGAGTACGCACGTGAACTGTATGCTGCAGTGTCACGGAAGATGGGAATTGCATAGCACAAACCATTCAATGCTTCCTCTGGGTGGTTGCAGAGATTTAAGAAGAGGAACAAGATCACCAACATTAACATTGGTGGTGAAGAAGCTAGTGCTGACCGTGTTGCGGCTAGGGAATTTCCTCCGTTTTTACGTGAGATTATGGAGGAAGGACAGTGCACCGACGACCAGGTGTTTAACATGGACGAATCTGGTCTTTTTTGGAAAAAGCTACTTTCCAAGACCTTCGTTGTGAAGAATGCCAGCAAGTGTCGGGGCCGGAAGTTGCAGAAGGAGCGCATCACCGTCCTGTTTACCACCAATGCTTCCGGTACCTGTAAGCTCAAGTTATCGGTGATCCACACAGCACGTAAGCCTACAAGAGCGTGGACATGACCAAGCTAAATGTCCACTGGCTGACCGCACGTAAGGCGTGGATGTTCTCTACTCTGTCCCTCTCCTGGTTTGATGACTGTTTCGTTCGTGATGTGAAGAAATTCTACGAGCAACACAATGTTCCAGTCAAGATTTTGTTGCTGCTTGACAACGCACCAGGACACTCGCCCCTACTGTTAGATCGTCACCCCAACGTAAAAGTGGTCTTCCTTCCTCCCAACACTACGACATTAATACAGTCCATGGACCAAGAATTGATCTGTAATGTGAAAGCTGCATTCTCTGCAAAGAAATTTAAGCTCCTGAACGACTACACCAACACCAAGGATAAGTTGCGTAAGCTGGGTGACACCGATAGCAAGAGCGAAGACGACGAGGAGGAGCAGTTGGCAGAGCAAGAAGTGTTTGTGAAACAATTTTGGAGATAATTCAACGTCAAGAAAGCTGTGGACCTCTTGGTGGACGCATGGGATCAGCTGTCTGTAGCAACGGTTCGTCACGCATGGAGACATGTGTTGCAAGGTATTCCAGGTGGGAGGCAGAGTAAATCTGTGACTGGTGAGGTTCAGACTGTTGCAGTAGCAGTGGACCTTGCCAGAGAAGCTGCGCAGAGTGTTACAGTTGCAGGCTTCTCCGAGACCACCAACGACGACATCCTGGAAGTGATAAGGAATCGTGATGTGACTGCCGACAAGATGCTAGATGATGATGACGTCAGTGAAGAGGCAGGTGGTGCGTAATCCCAAGAAGAACGCAAGTTATCGCATAGTAATGTAAGGGGTGCCATCGAGTGTGTTGAGAAACTGAGGCTCCTCCTTTCCGACGACCCTGACGATAACCGGTATGAAGTCTTCACTACCCAGCTGTTGCAGACTACGGAGCCCTACATCAAGGTGTATCACGACAACATCAACACCAGCCGTCAGCAAAGCATTACCGAGTTCTTCGCCCGCAACCCACCACAGCCAGCCCAAGCCAGTGATAGTGACAGAGACAGAGACAGTGATGGTGACTTTGAGGGATTTGTCAGGGACGCACTAATAAGTGTGGATGACAGTGATGAAGACTCACCTGAGGGCCAGTAGCCTGCCCTCTACCTCGGAACCAGCCTTCATTCCCGTATGCCGACCCATCTCTTCTACTAACGTAAGTGTTAACCCTAACCTTGTTTTTTTCTAACCTAACCTACAGAATATTATTATCTTATTAATTGTTCTCTTCTATATTATGTGTGTGTGAATACCATCATAAAGTTAAGATGTTATTTTTACTAAAACGTACGTATTGTGTTGGGAAAAAGTAGAGTTTGGGGGTCGGCCCGGTCTCTATTTCAATTAATCCCATATGTTATGTTGTTCACTTTACGCGTTTCTCGCTTTACGCGGGCCGCCGTGGGTTCAATTGACAGCGTAAAGTGAGGGTTCACTGTATATGTACCCGGTCGGAATTCTCTCACTTAAATATTGTTATTTTTTTTAGTTACAGTGGATGGTAACCAGCGTATCCCTCGTGGTCAAGGTCAGATAACCAGCGACGCCGAACAAAGCGGGGGCCTACCATCAAGCCACGCCTAACCCTGCTATATAAGACCACACCTGGCCGTGACGTGCCCCTTCTTCTAGCTACAGCCGCAGCAAGCAACACCTCCTCTGAGCACCCTCACCAACCAGCTCTCCCTACTCACGCTTGTAACCACGCAGCCTCCTCCCAGCACCAGCCACCAAGCTGCATTGTACATCCAATATAATATGTATACAGAGAGCACATTGTGAGTTTCCTTTCTCCATCCCATCCTGAGTGTGAACCCAGACAGAACGTACCCCACAAATGGTGACCCCGGAGTGATCACTCACACAGGATGGAGGAGAAACTGATCACTCTCCCAGTCTTCAAGCAACATGGAAGACTGGCTTATCCACACAGAGGCAGCTCTCATCGGCTTTACAGCTACTGTCTCTACACCGCAGGTTAGACACCCTAGAGCAGCACTGCTTCACTAAGCAGACACCAGCTTCTCTTCCTGCCCCAAGCACCACTTCCTACCGACCCCAGCACACCCGCCCTGCCTCAGACGCCGCCCCCGGCCCACCAGTACCCCCTGCCACTGTCCTGGACCCTCCTACTGACGCGGACCCTCCTCCGCTCCTGCCTGGCAGCCCCTGCTCCCGACGCGGCCCATGCGCCTGAGTGCAGCCCCACACACCCTTTTTCTTATTCCCTCATGTACTCCCTGCTACTGTCCTGCACCCTGCTGCTGTTGTGGACCCTGCTGCTGTCATGCACCCTGCTGCTGTCATAGACCCTCTTCCTGACGCAGCCCCTGCTCCTGACCCAGACCCACACACCCCAGCAGGCGCATCTGAGGACTCTGTACCTGCCGCAAGGGAAGCAAAAATATTCATCGCCTCCACAACCCTCCTTCTCCCTCTCTCCTCCGACAGATCTCGTGTATCTAGACAAAGTTGTCTCCACTAGCGGCCAGCTTATCCACGCCCTCGCTGTCATGTCTAACATGTGGCATGAATCGCCCGTTCTGCCTCACATGTGCCATGCAACCCTGCAGACAAGAAGTCTCCTACACTGCCTGGAGGGAAGGGGGAGTATTGTAGTGGATTCCTCCCCTACAATCGCTTGCCGCTGAGTAGCCGAACCCGCGAATTCCCCAGTGTATGCCTCGTGGTCTAGGTCAACCAGCGCCGCCATACATCACGGAGGTCAACTATTAAGCCACGCCTACCTCCGCTATATAAGACCTGACCTCGTGGTGACCTACCTCTCTTTCTACCTACACCAACCAGCAAGTAACACCACCTCCTCCGCTCCTGACTGGCGGCCCTCGCTCCCGCCGGCGAGCTTGGCGACCCACAAGCTGGTCCTCCTCTGAGCACCCTCACCAACCAGCTCTCTCTACTCAACGCTTGTAACCACGCTGCCACTTCCCAGCACCAAGCTGCATTGTACATCCAATACAATATGTATACAGAGAGCACATTGTGAGTTTCCTTTCTTCATCCCATCCTGAGTGTGAACCCAAACATAACATACCCCACAAATGGTGACCCCCGGAGATTCGCACTCACACAGGATGGAGGAGAAACATCTCATGTAAACCTACAATTGGTGACCTCTGGAGCCGTGAACACCACACTTCTTTCTGCTGCCTTACTCCTGGAGCTGAGAAGATCGTCCTACCTGCTGCCAGCCTAGGCCAGCCGCCTTACCCACACCACGTGCTACCTTACTCCTCCACGACGACACCACCCGCACCACGTGCTACCCCACTACGACACCATCTCACGACCGTGTGACACACTTCCGCAAGAATGGACGGACGGATGTCTCTACCGACTTTCAACCACAACGTCGAGGACTGGTTAGATCATGTGGAAGCAATCCTCATCGTCTCACAAGCTACTGACGAGCAAAAGTACGGCGCCCTGCTCTCTTCCTTGCCCACGGAAGTCGCCAAACATGTATCACGGACTATTTCCAACCCTCCAGAGAACAACAAATTCGCCACCCTGCGGGACGCCTTAAAAACGCATTGCCAACGGACTCGCACCGGTCTCCTGCAGAACCTATCTTTAATCTCCCTTGGAAACTCAACTCCGGGACTTCTCTGGGAGGAGATGTGTAGGCTGAACTCCCGGCATGCAGATAGACTTCCCGACCCTATGCTGCACCAGCTTCACGCACAAAAGCTCCCCACACAAGTACGTATCATCCTGTCCGCAGTAGATTACTCGACGACACCTGAACTCTACTCAACCCCGGCAGACAGAATATTCAACGAGTGCGCGGCTGTGTGCCTGGCTGCCGCGGACAACCCAACGACCACACCAGTACCTACCTCCGAACTTGTAAGCCGGGTCAACACCCCTCAGCCGAGCAATACCTCACAAGATATCAGGGACCTGTTACAAACTTTGAACAGCAGGATGGACACCATTGAACACCCGTCCTGCCTCAGACGCCGCCCCCAGCCCCCAGCACAGTGTATCTACCCTTTGTTGGTATCATCAACGTTTTGGTGCTAATGCTAGATGCTGTGAGGCCCCCTGCAACCACACGGCAAAGCGACATCGATGGAGGCGGGTAGGCGCCATAACCTCCGCCACTATGAAGCAGCACATCACACGCTTTACTTCTGACCTTGACCATCTTCAATCCTGCTGCCCGTCACGACCTACTACAAACACTACGTCAGGCGGTTTCTGCATTCAAGGCTTCTGCCCCACGCCATCCTTCCCACCGCCCTGAACACATTCATCCCACACCTCCTCCGCCAGTCTGCCCACAATTACCCCTTGCAGCACCACCTCGCCCACAACATTTCTGGGCACCCTCTTTTCTTCCTCAGGTACCCACTGCGCCTGTCTTGCACCCTCCTGCTGTAATGGACCCTCCTCCTGACGTGGCCCCTGCTCCTGACGCGGACCCAGACACCCCACCCTGCGCCACTGAGGACTGCGTACCCGCTGCGAGAGAAGCACCACATTCCTCGCCTGTAAAACCTTCTCTTATCCACAAACCTACTCTTCCCTCTACTTCACCCACAGATCTCGTGTCTCTAGACAGAGTCGTCTCTCGTAGCGGCCAGCTCATCCACACTCCCGCCCGTTATGTCTCACATGTGGGATACAACCCTGCCGACAACGAGTCTCCTGCACCTCCCGGAGGGGAGGGGGAGTATTGTAGTGGATTCCTCCCCTACAAACGCCGTGTGTCGCTGACTGGCCGACCCCCGCGAATCTACCAGCGTATCCCTCGTGGTCAAGGTCAGGTAACCAGTGACGCCGAACAAAGCGGGGGCCTCCCATCAAGCCACGCCGACCCCCGCTATATAAGATTACACCTGGCCGTGACGTGCCCCTTCTTCTAGCTACAGCCGCAGCAAGCAACACCTCCTCTGAGCACCCTCACCAACCAGCTCTCCCTACTCACGCTTGTAACCACGCTGCCTCCTCCCAGCACCAGCCACCAAGCTGCATTGTACATCCAATATAATATGTATACAGAGAGCACATTGTGAGTTTCATTTCTCCATCCCATCCTGAGTGTGAACCCAGACATAACGTACCCCACAAGGGCACACAGTTGGAGGTTTGAAAAGTTATGTAATGGTGTTGCTTGCCCTAGCTTATTTCTGCTTAGGTTCCTAGTGTTAGTATCTTTAAGCTTGGAATAGATTACATACTTGTTGCTTCGACTGTTAAACTCTTGTGAACAAAGAAACAAAAAGAAATATTTGTACATACTGAAAAGGTAGCAGAAATTATTAACAAGATACAATGGCAAAAACAAAAACGTGTCAGCATTCGTCGAGGTCCAGGGTGGTGCATGGTTCATCACCACCTCCACCAGTCGTTGTCTGCCATCAGGGTGGTCGACGCAGTAAAATATAGTGGTTGGCATTTCCCGTCCCGTCCGGTGGTCTGCCACGGTGTGTTTCGCATGCTTCACTTCCTCCACTTGAACTTCATCTGTGTAGAGCGGTAGTTCCTGGCGTGTTCCAGATGGGTTTTTCTAGTCCCATCTGAGTTTCCTCTGTAGAGCCTCATTTTCCGTTGTATTCCAGATGGGTTTTTCTAGTCCCATCTGAGTTTCCGGCCGGGATTAAAGCCGGTCCACTGTTTGGGGTGTCATCGCTCTGGATGGCGTGAAGGGCAGGGTCCGCGGACCAGGGTTCGCCCTTGACCGTCCTGTCCACACTCTCACAGTGGTGAATCCCTCCCTGGGTGGGCTCACCAGGGTTTGTTTGTCTTTTCCTCTTCTTGTAGTCAGGCCAATTCTGTTGCGTCCCTAATGGTGTGGTCAACACAGGCGAGGTAGATCTCGGGTGGGGCCGGGGTTAGCCATTACTTGTCTGGCACCTGGTGGTTTCATTCCAGGAGTGGAAGTGAGTGGGACCAGTTGACAGGTCCTGGAACGTAGGGAGCTGTCGTCTGCATCGCCACTTGGACCTCTAAATGTTTGTTGCCAGCTGCTTGCTGCTACAGTAGTTGTAGTTGCAGGTCGGGGTTCCGGGACTCGCTCCTGGGTTCCAAGGGAACGACCTGATTCCCTGCCTGGAGCTAGTTGCTGCGCTGGTCCGGGCGCCGTAGCTTGCTCAGGCTGATGGTACCCGCAGATGTTGTCTGTCAGTATTGTGGGCTGTGAGACCGTAGCCTCGGTGCGTGTCTCGTCGTTCTGCAGGCGAGTGACGAGATGCGGCCCAGTGTCTTCAACCGGATCGATGGCCAGCATTAAGCGAGCCCCGTTTTACTCAATGCTGGTGTTTCCTGAGCTTGGGGCTTGCAGTGTAAACATGAAGGCGTTACCCATATCCGCCGCGAGGTAGACCGATAAGTGTCCCGCTCACGTCGGGCATTCATTATGAGTAAGGATGCGTTGGTCTCAGCTCATCTGGTAGGGGGTCAGCTGCAGTTGTAGTGGTGTCATCTCCGAATTTGTGTGTGGTCAGGGAGACCTCGCCCAGGCCCGTGAAGAGCAAGGGCAGTGCTGACTCTGTAGCTTGGCAGAAGGACAAGATTCCTTGATGGAGGTTCTACAATTAGAAGTGTCCCTTAAACTCGTTACTTTGATTTATGTTCTGTGACCTAGTGTGATCTATGAGCCCTAATCTGATCAGGTATTACTGGTACAAGCGGGGTAGTGGCTTGGGGAACTCTCTGATTATTACTTGGAGTGTGGGGCATCTGGTTGTTCTGAGGGGGATGGTCAGCTGCTGGTGGAGGGATAGGGTGTTGGGAAGGGAATGTTACTCTTAGAGGGGGTTGGTTGGTGAGGCCTGATTAGTTTAAGACGTCATCATCGACAGTTGCCAGCTTCATTCTATTCACATGCACAGTTTCCTGACGTCCCCCGTGGCAAAGCGGGGGAATAGTGAAGTTTACTTTGCTGGGTTGGGCGGTTACTCTATATGGGCCTTGCCATCTCTGTTGCAACTTAGAGGGGGCGTCGGGGGAGGGTGATTTGTTAGTTAGGAAAACCAGGGCACCTATAGTAATGTTGGAAGGGGTGACCCTGAGGTTATAGTAGGTGGCGTTGTGTAAGTGGCCTTTCCTGTTTAGTTCATGAACCCGAGTAAAGACCGTCTGTAACCTGTTTTGCAAGATAAAGGGTAGTCCTCGCTGTAGGTTATGTATCTAAGCTACTGTGCTGAGTAGCAACCTTGTATATATGCTACTGTGCCGAGTAGCACGTGTTATGTGGCAACATTGCCCCGAGGCTGCCATATGGCAATGCAGCCTCAGTGTGTCTCCGTGGGTCGTGCATGGCACACGCTAGTCACTACTTGTATTTCTCCAATCCGTTAATAAATGAACTTCAGTGTTACCCGGTGTTTCCCTACCCATCACTGCCTTCTTCAGGGAACACTTGGAACCTTCACTCGCTATAGGATAGGGGTGGGGGGTTGATGACACCAACAGAGAGATATGGGTCCCTGCCAAAGTGAAGAAAGTAAGGGGTGTTATGCAGGGTGGTATTAATTGCAGTGTTCATGGCCAGTTGTGCAAGAAGTTGCTGATCGTCCCAACCGCCGCACTGATTATTAACCAGAAACGACAAGTGATCTTTCAACGTGAGGTGGCGAACGCTCAACCATGGCATTAACTTGTGGGTGGTAACTGGTGGTGAGATTTGACTTAGCCCACAGCAAGTAATATGCCTTCTGGAAGATGCTAGAGGGAAACTCTGTCCCTCGATCACTGATGATGACCCGGGGACACCCATGTATTGTAACAAGGCTTTACGAACCGTCTCGGCGCGTTTATCGGGGATGGGTATATAGGTCGCAAAACGTGAATAGTGATCGACGATTGAAACAACGTATCTATTTCCTCGATGTGAACGTATTGTCATGTCAGTTAGATCGATCGATACCCGTTCCAAGGGCTGAGAGACTGGTGGGAACTTCTGCAGCTCTCCCTGTCTCTTTGGGGTACCCTTCCTTAACTGACATGGCAGACATCCTTTGACAAATGCCCGAACTTTCCGCGCTAAATTAGACATGAAAAACATAGAACGTGCACGTGCATTTGTGCGACATTCACCCGGGTGGGATGCGAATTGGGAAGAGTGAGCTGCTTCTAGGGCCGAGTTTTCTGAGGGTGCGGGGATGACTACGAGTTCTGTGGGTTGTTCATCATCATGTCTCATAGTAACAAGGTACAGGACTCCGTTTAAAAGACTGAAATCACAAAGTGAAGCTTTGTTGACCATCTTGGGGAGTGGGCCCCCCTCAAGGAACATAATGACAGGACCCCACTGTGGGTCTTCAAGTTGGCGTTGGCTCACCTGATTAGGTGAGAGGTCCCTTATTTTTGACCTGACCTGACCTGACTAGTCACGTCACCCCCCTTCTCTTAAGCTCCTCTACGTGTGTGTTGGTGTGGGGATTAGTGGATGACATCATTATAACCTGACCTCATGTTTTTAAGGTCACCCTGTATATTTAAGCCTCTCTCTGTCCATGTAATCCAGTTGCCTCTGAAGATGTCTTGAATAAAGACGAAAGCTAAGGTACTCCATTTTCCCGTGCTATTTTATTGCATATACATATATATGCAATACCTGAACGTATTGACGATTATATATATATATATATATATATATATATATATATATATATATATATATATATATATATATATATATATATATATATATATATATATTAGGGTGGTCCAAAACTATATGGTAAAAAATATAAGTAGTAATATATTGCCTCCACAAGCCTTAAAATTGTCCATTTGGTTCATAGATAAGGTCTGTAAAATTTTATCCATATTCATTAACATTTAGAGGTCAATCCATTTTGCATATTATACTTGTAGTGTAGGACTGAATTTTCTTGTCCGCATGATACAGTCTTAATATACACAACACATTATATTGGGTATATTTCAATGTATATAGCCTAGTTGCCTATTTGGAAAGGGCAAAGAGTCAAGTATTGAGTCATAGGGACTGACAATGACAGGTTGAAACAGGAAACACAGACAAGGGTTACCATTAATCAGATGAAGTTACTTATTTCATTTATATCTCATCAGTTCTACAATTATTTCATTATCAATCGAAATAGTATATTATGCAGGTTTCCATCTTGTGTCATGGCATATGAATGGCAGGCAATTATTACCTGTGAGAAATAATTAGACTTAGTTACAGATTTTGTAAGGACCCAATGCTTCAAATTCTAAGGAAGGAGTTGCTTGAATATTTGCCAGTAGCCCTGCAGGATAATCAGCCACGAGATGATTATAGGGAGTTTCTAGAACTAGCTCTTTTGTTTCTTGGTGGACTGCCAAGTAGTAAGGTTTCCTTTCGAGTTCCTGGTCCTACACACCATGCAAGATGGATGGCAAAAGGAATCTATGCTCTCAAAATCTATCTGTTCAAACATCAATTCACATTATCAACACGGGAAGAAAACAATATCACACAACTGGCTTTGTTTGTGAGCATAATGTATGTGAGATTCTGGCATGAAGCACCAATGGCTGTTCGAGCTCCATTCAATGATTTGCAGCTAATGAAGGTTTTAAAGGAATATCCTCATGAGAAAGTTGCACACGCAGCACAAGCAGCAATTAGCCGACATCTCTGGTATCTATCAGAACATCTTATCGGTCTAAGCTTATTTGATGACAGGATCGATACTGAAACCAAGAAGAATATGGTACAAAACTTCCAGTGCCCAAAGAAACAGGACTTTTCAAGGCGTATTGTCCTATCTGATGAAACTCCTATCAGTAATGTGGCCTCATTTGTTACTGAGCGTAATTAGATATTTTTGATGTTCTTACACTAGATGGCAAAGAAAGAGCACAACTGTTCTTGAGTAAGGATCCCAAAACATGGAAAGACGATGAAGTGTTTATCACAATGAGAGATCGTGCGATAAATATGAAGGTGGTGAATGACAGCGCAGAGAGGGCAATTGCTCTCATAGAGCGTTATAATGAGTCTATAACGCAAAATGAGGACCAAAAGCAGTACCTTTTACAGGTTGTTGCAGCTCATCGCAAGAAGTTACCAACGGCAAGCAAAGCTGCTATGATGAAGGGATACAAATAAAGAATGTGTATTGGTGTTCTAGAGTTATTTAGTTTGTAATTTGTAAAACTTATAATTGTATTTTGCTGAATAAAGACAATGTGTTTATAATGTGTTTATCTAGCCCCGAAAAATCCTTATTACGTACTAAATGGAAAAAAAGAGGACATTGGATTGACCTCTAAATATGCTTTAAATGATCCAATTTTTTTCTGGGATGCATTTTGTACCTAATGGACAAAAATAAACCTTGTGGAGAAAACGTATACAAATATGTGATATTTTGGACCACCCTAATATATATATATATATATATATATATATATATATATATATATATATATATATATATATATATATATATATATATATATATATATATATATATATATATATATATATATATATATATATATATATATATATATATATATATATATATATATATATATATATATATATATATATATATATATATATATATATATATAATGGGTCTCTTGATTTACAAATAATATACAAGTAACATAAGTGATACAAATATTAAATATAATAATTATGTGTGGAGAAGCTCAAACTACAGGGTATTTCAACATAGTGACAGTGCGAAAAGTAAGAATGACTGGGAGTGAATACACTGGTTGATTACAAGTTATTGATAATTTTTACAATGGTTGGGACTGGGCTGTTCTTATAGCGATCAGTTAGTGCTCGTATGGGCTGGATGCGGTTGTGGTGTCGAACAGCAATTCTCGGACGAGGGATCTCGGGTGGTAGTAGGAGCTGGTGTCGAGGATGGTGCAGAAGCTTCTCACCAAATTTGCAGATGAGGTTGTGGTGATGGTCAGAGAGAGCCGAGAGGGTCAGTGTATTGAGCGCTTCTTGATATGTGGAGTAGGAAGGGGAGAGAATAATCTTGCATGCCCTCTTTTGCATTTTTTCTAGGTGTATACGTTGTGTGGCATTTAGGGAGGAAGACCAGGTAGGGGAGGCATAGGTGAACTTGGGAAGTATGAATGTTGAGTAAACACTGAGGAACTGGGGCGCAGGAACTCCGAGGGACTTGAGTCGGCGGAGGAGGTGGAGACAGAAACTGTAGGATTTGACAACTTCACTGACGTGTGGTTTCTAATTTAGTTTGTTGTCTATGGTGACGCCGAAGAGCTCAGTGGAATCTACAACCTGGAGTGTGTTCGGAACTAAAGTAATGGAAGGGGGTGGGACAACGTCGGAGGAGAGGTTGATGTGCAAAACCATGGTCTTGGTATGGTTGATGGTGACGTGGTTGTTGGTGGCCCAGTTTTGGAGACTGTTCAATAAATCCTGAAGGGCGGTATAGTCGGGAGCAGAATTGTTGACGCTGATCCCAATGGTGGAGTCGTCGACATATTTCCAGCGAGCAGGGGTATCTCTTAGGGCATCATTGATAAGCATAGGGAAGCATAGTGGTCTCACCTTGGTGCCTTGGGGGACACCACAGGTGAATGACTAAAGGTGGAGACAGCCCCTCGGAAGCGAACAGCTTGGCGTCGGTTACTGAGGAAGTCTGTAAGCCATGGTATAAGACTTCTTCGAAACCCGAGGTCGATAGCTTTGTTGATGATTAAATTGTGGTCGAATAGGTCAAATGCCTTGGTGAAGTCAATGAAGGCGACAGCTACAGACGTTTTTCGTTTTTCCAGATGGTGGTATATGTAGTCGAGAAAGCTGATAAGACAGTGATTGGTGGAGGAAGTTTTCATATTACCAGATTGCTGAGGATCTACGGTGTCTGCAATATCAGCATAAGCCCAGTCAAACACAAATCTTTCACAGATTAAGCTAGGTATTGGGGTGATTGCAATGGGTCGTAGCTAATTTAAGAATTGTGGGCTGGTTGACTTGGGCACTGGTGATACATAAGAAGTCTTCCAGTCAGCTGGGTATCTGGCTTGACTGAGGGAAGCATTAATGATGGGGCAGAGGGGTTTAGCTAGCTCCGGGGAGAACTCATTGAAGAGTTTCATTGGTAAGTCAATGGGGTGGTGGAGCGTTGTAACTTCAGTTTGTCCAGACGTTTTGCTACTTCAAATTCTTCTACTAAGTCAGTGGGAAGGGGGGCTGGTAGGTAAGCAGGGGGATTGGTTGTATCAAGTCGGGGGAGCGTCTGGCATATAGTAGCGAAATGGTTATTTGATTGCTCAGCTGCGTCAACATTATTGAGATAGCTAAGAAAGGGGAGGGTGTGTGTCTTATTGTCTAGTCCACAGAGTTATTTAAGCTTACCACACCACTGACTGTAGTTGGTCTGCTTCAGGTGTTGCAATTTGGTTGGGTAGTGAGACTTCTTTGCAGTGCGAATTTCGCGGATGACTCGGTTGCGAAGGGACCTGTAGCGGTTGTGGTCATTGAGATAAAAGGCTCTATCTCTCTGTTGCATAAGTCTTTTGATCCGAGGTGTGATCCAGGGCAAGTCATCTGGGTGAGATCTGACGGACTTCTCGGGGAAGAAGTGGTGGTGTGTGTGTGTGTGTGTGTGTGTTTGACCTGTGGTGTAATGGTCAGTGTTCTCGCCTCCCAAGCGAGCGAACCCGAGTTCGATCCTCGGGCAGGGTGAAACTATGGGCAAATTTCTTTACGCCATTTGTCTCTGTCTACCAAGCAGTAATTGGGGACCTGGATGTTCATCGATTTGCGGATCGTATCCCGGGGTAATGGTTAGCCAGTAAAGTTGTCGAGTTGTACGGCCTTCTCGGACTATTCCTTGACACTGGGTCATGCAACTCGTTAACTTGGGGTGTGGTTGTTGTGTTGGCGACAGCTTATACACCTTAAACAAACTCACGCCTAGGTGGCCCTTGGGCCGGCCATCCTTGTTACACGAGGGGCAACCATTATTATTATGTGTGTCTAGACATTTTTCAGCTTGTAAACATCGTTTTATAAATAATACTGCCATATTATCCTAATGTGTCAAGTTCTCCAGATATATTTTATAGGCAACACGTTCAGGTGTTGTGGTCAGGACTGGAGCCAAATACATTTTTGTATTAGAATTTAAATAGAATGTATTTGAATTTTATCTGTATTTGACCTTTGGATTTGCTGTATTTGCTTAAATACATGTAAGCCAGCGTCTGGGTGGCAAGGTGGGGTCATTGTGCATGACAACAGGAAGCGTAGTCACTGATCCTGTGTTGGGTAATGCTATCCTGACTTCCTCCCCCCCCTCCTCTCCCCTTATCTCTGGACCTGGGGCGGTTTGAAGAGCTGATGTTTGTAGAGTGTAACCAGTAACAAATTGTTTTTGTAAATTATTAACACAATATTTTTGATTTATGTTTACTTCTGTTTACTTGTAATATGAGCACTCAGAAAAAATTGAAGGATTCATTGATAAAAGTCACAAATATCCAATGTGAGAACTCGTCTTCGTAGGTAGTAGGTAGTAGACAGCTATCAAACAGGGAGGTACTACCGCCTGGGAAGATATTGGAAGCATAATGAATTGTCTAATGGTTGACCCTGCTGCCATTTGGAGTCACGAAAATTGTGACCAAGTCCCAGGTTGTTGATCTGACTTTCTGCCTCATTTACACACGATTGCAGGGTCTCAATTGTTTCTCCTACTTTGACAACACAACATACATACAGTATATCGTTTCTCAGTTCTCACTATTGATCTTTTTTCATTTTTGTATTTCTTTATTATTATTATTATTAGTGTTGTTGTTATTTTTATCATTGTTATTATTATCATTATTAATATTATTGTTAATATTATTATTACATTTTGGCCCTCTGGCCCAGATGTGGGTCAGTGACGTGTGCCCGGGTGGGCTAATCCCCGTAAAAAAAAAATATATATATATATATAAAATAAAATAAAATATTTGTATTTGACAAATAAAACAATATGCAAATGTATTTGACAATTGCAAAATTGCCATATACATGTACGTATTTGACAAAGTTATTTGATCTCAGCCCTGGTTTAATTTAATGTGGTGGTCAGATGTGTCGGTGAGTCTAGATGACGGACTCGACGTGGCATCTTTACCCAAAAAGAGGATTTATGCTAATCACTTTAAGAGAGTCCAGGACCACTAACACCCACCTTAAGAGAGTCCAGGACCACTAACACCCACCTTAAGAGAGTCCAGGACCACTCACACTCACCATAAGAGAGTCCAGGACCACTCACACTCTCTATAAGTAAGACCAGGACCACTCACACTCACCTTAAAGAGAGTCCAGGACCACTAACACCCACCTGAAGAGAGACCAGGACCACTCACACTCACCATAAGAGAGTCCAGGACCACTCACACTCTCTATAAGGAAGACCAGGACCACTCACACTCACCTTAAAGAGAGTCCAGGACCTCTCACACTCCCCTTAAGAGAGTCCAGGACCATTCAGGACCACTAACACCACACCTTAAGAGAGTCCAGGACCACTCACACTCACCATAAGAGAGTCCAGGACCACTCACACTCTCTATAAGTAAGACCAGGACCACTCACACTCACCTTAAAGAGAGTCCAGGACCACTAACACCCACCTGAAGAGAGACCAGGACCACTCACACTCACCATAAGAGAGTCCAGGACCACTCACACTCTCTATAAGGAAGACCAGGACCACTCACACTCACCTTAAAGAGAGTCCAGGACCTCTCACACTCCCCTTAAGAGAGTCCAGGACCATTCACATTCACCCTAAGAGAGACCAGACCACTCACACTCACCTTAAGAGAGTCCAGGACCACTCACACTCAACTTAAGACAGTCCAGGACCAATCACACTCACGCTGTTAATGCTACACTCACCATTGTAAAGTCAAGGACCCTGAGGATGAAGAGGGTTAGGGCGAGGTTGAGAATGACCATCACCAACAGGAGCAGAACGAGGGTGTATAGGCAGCGTCTTCGCCAGCCATAGAGACCGAGGCGGTACTGGTGTGACCCACACTGTACTGTTGTGCCCTGCCCGCTGCGCTGCTCCAGTCCGGTCCCCGAACTGCCACCCAGGCCACCCCGGGGCCCTTCACCGCCACCAAGGACGCCTCGGGCCCCTGCCCCACCTCTGCTGCCTCCGCCGGCCATCTTCCTGCAAGTACAATGGTCAAGGTGACTTATTCATGCCTGGATGAGCTATTTCTCACAAAACAAGAGAGGGGAGAAAAGGTACAAATATGCCCCATAAAAGTTGAGGATCTGGGCGCCAGACTCACTGAAGATACCAGAGACTCTAGGGCATCTAGCTCAATGCTTCAGTGATACATTATGGTGATTATAGGCCCCTGGAACCAGTGTGTAGATGAGATAGACAACCTCATACTGGGTGCTCCGCACTCATAATACTCGGGTATCAATGTGGCCAGCACCTTCAAACACCGAGCTCTTCAGCACACTAGCTGCTCCAAGACGACACTGACTCCATGAATGTTCCTGGGTCACGTGACAAAGTAGTCCCCACGGTTATAAAATTAAAATTTCTCAACCCCAAGATAGCTCAAATTGGTGTAGATTCTTCGTACAGCATCGCCTCCGCGGCGGTAGTAATACTCCTTCTGTACTGATTGGCTGGTTTCCAAACCAGATGGAGGAGGATACAAAAATTTTGTGTGTGTTTATTCATTGTAATTACTATCGATATGAAATTACTTTATGATTGTGTGTTCACTTACAAAATTTCATAGAAAATAAGCTATTAGTATTTGTTGAGTAAAATTCATGGAAATATTACTCATACAGTATATGCAGCAGGATAATACACCAGCCGGCTAGACACACCATCATGTGCACGAGGGAGATGAATCTGTAAAGGATTAGTTCGTACACTACATAATTATCTTCGCATTTGATTATAGATTCAATAATATCCTATCATCGAAACAATCTTTTTCTTGTGACTCTTTTTACATGTTATGGTCATATAATTAGGGATGCGACGATAATAACAAAAATATTAATGGACAAAATTGAGGGTAGGAGGGCCAGGGGAAGGCAGAGACTGGGGATGGAAGGGTGAAATTAAAAACTGAGTCTCCAGAGAGATACAAACCTTTGGAGTTTGGTAAAAACAGCTCGAGAATGTTTAGAGTGGGGGATTGTGGTCACCAACCTTCAGATTTTAGGACGGAACTCTGATTGATTGATTGAATGATGGCCACAAGGCGTCTTTTTTTCATTAGGTTTGATTTGATAAGTAAAGGCTTCTGGTGCCCGGGGGCAAAACATAAATTTACGCCGTCCCTAAAAAAAAAAGTTCACTTGCGCCTTAGACTCAGTTTTTAACTAGTAATGTTACATGACAATATTACCTATCATGTTACTGTATCGTATCTGAAGGCTCACCATAATGTCATGAATATTTGATGTCTGGAAGGGTACTGTGGTCGGATAAATGCAGAAAAAAACAATTCATCCCATAGAAAGTGATTTTGCGTTGAAAGGAGGTATTATATGTGACTTACTAATGCTTTAGTTCATTGACCAATCACTCAAGTTAAGTACTAAGATATTTCTAATGATATTCAAATATTTGATATCAAGTATAACGGCATTTTTGGTGACTCATGGTCTTATAAAATGGTAAATTTTGGATAAACTGGTTATAATTTTGGCGCTTCCCAACACCCGGTGGCACATTGCCCCCTCTGCCCCCTCACCTCACTACCCCACTATTTGTGCGCTATTACAGGGAATATCATGTGCATCCTTAAGCCTTTCAAGGTTTTAACTCGACTACACACACACACACACACTCACATACGAATATATATAAAGGAGGGCAGTAAAGTTTATACCAAGCACCTCACTAGAGTTGGACCACACACAGAAAAATTAAAGATGTCGAGGTATATAAATATTCTAATGAGTATTTTTCACTTTTTTTTTGCTCAAACTCTCCAGGGATGCCAAATGCCGAAGGTTACTATGCCAATTTCAAGATAAACTATGATTTCTAATAAACACGTTTTACTACATGTAAATGCTGAAAACTCTTCATGGAAAAAAAGAAGAAAACTCCTCAGTACTTGCACGATATTCAGAAAGAAAATAAAGTCACCAGCGCAAGTACTGTTCAGTCACCCTATGAGGTCGGCAGTACCTGCACACCATCGCTCGTTTGCTCCAGAGTGGCAACGCGCAGCTGATGAATGTGACAGGCTGAGCACCTCAGAAGAAAGACGAAATCACGACACGACTCCACGGCGCGACTGCTTCCACGGCTGCACCTTGGCGCCTCCGTCGACGTGCAGGACCACATGAGCAGTCGATGGGACCACGTAGGTGTTGTCGTGGGTATAGGATCTCGTCGGGACTACCTTGTCAAAATGGGTAGTGGCCGCATCCTGTTGAGGAATAGGAAGTTCCTCTGTCCCCATCGTCCGTTGGTGCCAAAGAGCGTCTTGGAATCTATCCGAGGCGAGGACTCCACAGGAAAGAGGCAGCATCGAGAGTCCTACACCGCGCCCACCGCCATGCGTAGGTTCGGAGGAGCATCCGAGCCTGCAGCTTCCGCCATGCCGCAGTAGGGTGTGTCATAGGAGGGAAGATCAGCTAAAACTAATGGCCCATCACTTTTTTGGTAGATTTTAGTGTATATAAACAGAAAATAATTTCAGTTTCAATATTTTGCAACCTTTTGCTAGGTAAATTTTAGCGTGAAATTTATCGAAAATCTAACATACAGCTGCATTAGTGCATTACAATTAAATAGTGAACATTGCTTTCTGACTTCATTCTTTAACAACCCAACTAACAATATTTTTTTCTGTTTCAGATTCTGATGCATTTATAAGTTGATAATATTTGCGATGGCTGCTTGTGTCAGGACGAGGAACCAAAAATCCAGCCATCTCAGTCACTATCTTGGGTCTGGGAGAGAGCTCCTGAAGTCGGAGTTGCCTACATTGAGAGATGCTTTGAGATACGGTGTTTTAATCAGGCAAATCAGTGAAAAGAACCAAAGAACTTGCACAAACAAAGACATTGCCAGTGATATGACCAAAGCTGTCTTGGCACAGTACACTCTGGCTAACGCCTCAGTTCAAGCCTCCAGTCATAACAAGTCAGAAGAAGATTAGTGAGAGACTGCTAGCCAGTTGGGAAAAGGCAAGAGATATCTCTCTTGGGAGAGGAAATTGCAGTTAAGACAGCTTTGCCAAGCAACTGGACCAGTTATTTGACATAATTACTTGCAAGTGCCCAATTGTTCTCTGTCCTGAGTTTGGATGCGATCGTGACTGTAAACCCGAGGCCCACATCTCCTGTATTTGCAAGCGTGAACTGAAGATTCCTGTGATCGAACTGGCATTTGTCAAAGCACAGAGAGAGAAGACTGGAAGTATAGGGGCTCTCATGATTTCTAGCCAAGATATTCCGGAGTCCAAGAGACAGGAGGCTGCCACAGAGAGACAGAAGAGGAGAAGAGTTGCCGAGGAAAAGAGACTTGAGAAGGCCCAGGGTGAGGTAAAAAAGGCCGATGATTGGAGTCAAGCTGATTCAGAGTTTAATGACTTCCCCATGGCTGGTCCGAGTGCTGTCCAGGAGAATGGTGACTTTGTCCCTAACCCAGAAAATAAGGATCCCAAACCTTCCAGGCATAAGATTCGAAATAGGAAAGATATCCCGAGCATAGCTCTGGCCAGCATGCGACACCACACTGGTCTCAGAGAAACTGCAGAGATAGCAACAGCTGCCTGGATTGACGGTGGTTTGATAACACCTGATGATGTTCACCTGGTGATAGATAATAACAAAGTAAGGAGAGCTCAGGAGAAACTTGTCAGTAACCTAGAAGAGGAGTTTGATAAGGGGATAAGAGAAAATGGAATCAATAGTTTGTTCTTTGATGGGAGAAGGGATGACACTAAAGTGTTCATGAAAGTTGGAGATTCTGACAAGTTGTTCCCTGCCATGGTGAAGGAGGAACACTACTCCTGCTGCAGTGAACCAGGAGGGAAGTATTCGTGGCATTTCACTCCAGAGAAAGATGACATCAGGAAACCAGCTGAGAAAGTGGCAGATAACATTGTGAACTGGCTCAGAGAGAGGAACGTAGACCAGACCCTGCAGGCCATTGGAGGGGACAGCACCAACACGAACACAGGGTGGCAAGGGGGGGTCATACAGTGGATAGAGCGGAAGATTGGGAGGAAGCTGGGCTGGATTGTTTGTGACCTCCACACCAACGAGTTGCCACTCAGACATCTGATCCAGGAGCTGGATGGCAAGACTCCTTTCAAACAACAGATGGTCTGGTCCTCTTGGCAAGATGCTGGACTCTGCCAATTATGCTAGGAAATATATCCGAGCTTCTTGAAAAATCACAGTTGGCTCCCTCTACTCGCTGAGCTTGCATTACCGTCATTGACGACCTGAGTACTGACCAGTACTGGTGGTTACACGACGGTGCCATCAAACTGGGGTCTTGCTCTGATAGACTTGTCACCTGCAGATAGGTCCAGTCTCACATTCTAGGTGGCCTGGGCCAAATGGCTCTCTTTGTGTCTCTGTAGAATTTGGGTCGCTCATCATAAACTGAAAGGGAACCAGCTTCACAACCTGGGAGACTTATTGTCCAATTCATCGTGAGTGTCTACTTGCCAAATTGGTTCAACACCAAGGTCAAGTCATCGTTCTCCGAAGGTCCGAGGCATATTCTCTTCCAGCTTGAGCTCCTGAGGAGTCAGCCAAGGAAGGTTGTTCAGATTGTAGAGCAGACTGTGAGGACATCTTCCTGGTATGCTCATCCCGAGGCAGTTCTGCAGACAATGCCCTGCAGTAAGGATGAGGAGGAGAGAAGAGTGGCAGTCAAAAAGATCTTGGATATGAGACTTATGAGAGGATCTGGGCATGATGAATCAGTTGGTGACGATTCCTTCAGGGTCAGGAAGACTCCTGAAGTCAATCTAGGGTGCCAAGACCCTCACTGATCTCCTAGGATCTGGATAACATCCAGGCTGGCAGATTCTCTTACCTGCAGCCTCACCAATGTTCAAGCCGAGCTTTCCTGACACCCTATGCATAAACCTGCCTGCCTTTGGCCACCCAGAGTAGAGCTGCCAGTACAGCAGTGAGTGGCCAGCAGTCACGGCAGTACAGCCAGGAGAGAGAGGGAAGGCCACATCCGAGCTCAGGCAGGTCAGCAGGAGGTGATGAGTAGAAACAGAAGCAAGAAAGACATGTTCTCTATGGTGTGCAGCAACACCGGGTCGTAGTAGTAAAACCGGTTTTTGTATTTGATGATTTTGTTTTCTAAAGGAATATTAAATTTAATAAATGTGTCAAGATCATTCGTTTCACTATTCTGGATCATTTTCATCCTAATAAATTAACCTGATACATTTACTTTACTTTAAATAAGCTATTTAGTGGTGTTGGTAAAAGGGTGGGAATACTGAATTTTCATAAGATTTCAAGTTAAAATTTACCTAGCAAAAAATGAAAACTTTTCAAATCTGAAGATATCACATGATTCTGCACATAGAACTACATCATTAATACCATGGGCCGATTTTTCAAACTCAAAAAAAAAAATTCGCCTCCGTATGACACACACTAATGCCGCAGTGACCGCCAGCGGGGAGCGCCACAGCGACTGAAGATGCGATGGGATTGTCAGACTTATGGCGATTAGATGAAAAGTTGAATCCAGACATCGTAGATCCTCAAGAGGACCCCATTGTCTTCGGGGGGAGGTGTGTGATGTTTATGTACTGTAATGCGAACGAGCCGAGTAAGTGAACCACTGTATGGCGTGAATGAGCGGGAGTACTAATGCTGTCCTTTAGTGGCGTGTGGATGAGTGCTGCCACCTAGCGTTGTGAATGAAGTTGGATATCTGAGTAGTTATAAGACATTGGCCACCGAAAATTTAAACATGATGCCCGAGGCACCGACTCTATTCAGAGATAGTGAAGAAAACAAATTAAGTGAGATAGTAGTGACTAGTAACGATGTTAGTAAGCAAATAGACAAACTAAAGCCTAATAAGTCACCTGGTCCCGATGAGATATTTGCCAGAGTATTAAAGGAATGTAAGGAAGAGCTTAGTATGCCCTAGCAGTTGTTTAACATGTCCTTAAAACAGGTGTAGTACCAGAATCCTGGAGGATAGCGAATGTAATACCGATTTTCAAGAAGGGGATAGATCACTATCCTCTAACTACCGTCCAACTAATTAACATCAATAGTAGGCAAATTACTGGAAGCAATCATTTCAAACTCTATTCGAAATCACCTGAGAAGCACCGATTGATCAATGATTCCCAGCATGGCTTCACAAGCGACGTTTTGCCTAACTAATCTATTAACATTCTTTTCATCAGTTTCGGAATCGGTGGACGAGGGGCACAATTATGATGTGGTATATCTCGACTTTAGCAAAGTCTTCGACAGAGTCCCCCACGAAAGACTAATTAGAAAGGTAGAAGCTCATGGTATCAAAGTTAACATCCTTAAATGGATTAGAGCGTGGTTACAGGACAGGAAACAGTGAGTGAGCATTAACTGCATTAAGTCCCATTGGAGCAACGTCATAAGTGGAGCTCCCCAAGGCTCAGTACTTGAACCATTATTATTTATTATATACATAAACGACATAGATATCGGCATAGACAGCAACACAAGTAAATTTGCTGATGACACTAAAATAGGACGTGTTATTAAATCTGACGAGGACTCAGCAAAACTAAATGAAGATCTAAACAAATTTTTCCAATGGTCTGAAAAATGGCATATGAAATTCAACGTGGACAAATGTAAATTACTCAGTATAGGAGATGTAAACAGGGAAACCAGATACCAGATGAACAACGATGCCATAGAGAAATCCGACTGCGAGAGAGATTTAGGAGTAATGATAAGTAGGAACCTTAAGCCAAGTAAACAATGTGTTTTTGCGAGTAACAAGGCTAAAAAAGTACTTGGGTTCATACAAAGGAGTGTTAGTTACAAGACTAGCGAGGTCATCCCAAAACTGTATCTTGAGCTTGTGAGACCACACCTGGATTACGCAGTTCAGTTCTGGTCACCGTATTACAGAATGGATATAGAATCCTTTGAAAGAATTCAGAGGAGAATGACAAGACTAATCCCGGGCATTAGGAACCTTGAGTATAGAGACAGGTTAAAGCATCTTAATTTGCACTCCCTTGAGAGACGGAGAGCGAGGGGCGACCTGATAGAGGTGTATAAGTGGAAGGCAGGGCTAAACAAAGGGGACATTACAAAGGTACTCAAACTATCCAACCAGGAGCGAACTCGTAACAATGGTTTTAAATTAGACAAATTTAGATTTAGGCGCGAAATAGGTAAACACTGGTTTGTAAACAGAGTAGTGGATGAGTGGAACAAGTTACCAAATATCATCATTAACTCGAATACGCTGAATTGCTTCAAACATAGGTTGGATGCTCATATGAGCAATAGGGGTTGGGTGTAAACGGGACTGCCCAGTATGGGCCAATAGGCCCGCTGCAGTTTCCTCCATTCTTATGTTCTTTTGTTTCATGATCATGTGTAAATTACCCTGTGAGCCAGGTTGTTTACTGCTGCACCACTGTACAGACTCTCCCAGTAAACTGCATCTTCTAGAACTTAATCGGTTATTTTGCAAAATGACCGGCAGGCATATTGGTAATTTTGCAAAATAACTTACAAACAGACAACCTAAACTAACCTAATCTTATGGTAAGGAGGCACATAGTCCAAAGTTAAAAACAAACACAAGAACTGGACCACTTAACTGTATATCAAGCTACACGAGCCATCTTAACCTAATTTAACCTAACCTTATTCAACCGTAAGGTTAGGTTAGTTAGGTTGTCTGTTTGTAAGTTATTTTGCAAAATTACCAATAAGCATGTTGGTCATTTTGCAAAATAACCGATTCCGCAAAAAAAAGTAACATAAATACGAGTATGTACAGTATGTGTGTGAGTGGTTATCACCATATAAGAACATAAGAATGGAGGAAACTGCAGTGGGCCTATTGGCCCATATTAGGCAGTCCTGTTTACACCCAGCCCCTATCGCTCATATATCCGTCCAACCTAGATTTGAAGCTATCCAGCATGTTCGAGTAAATGATGATGCGTGGTAACTTGTTCCACTCATCCACTACTCTATTTCCAAACCAGTGTTTACCTATTTCGCGCCTAAATCAGAATTTGTCTAATTTAAAACCATTGTTACGAGTTCGCTCCTGGTTGGATAGTTTGAGTATCTTGGTAATGTCCCGTTTGTTCAGACCTGAATTCCATTTATACACCTCTATCATATCGCCCCTCACGCTACGTCTCTCGAGGAAGTGCAAATTAAGATGCTTTAACCTGTCTCTGTACTCAAGGTTCCTAATGCCCGGGATTAGTCTTGCCATTCTCCTCTGAATTCTTTCCAAGGATTCTATATCCATTTTGTAATACGGTGACCAGAATTGAACTGCGTAATCCAAGTGAGGTGTCACAAGCGCAAGATATAGTTTTCAGATGACTTCGCTAGTCTTGTAACTAACACTCCTTTGTATGAACCCAAGTACTCTATTAGCCTTGTTTCGAGCAAATACACACTGCTTACTTGGCTTAAGATTCCTGCTTATCATTACTCCTAAATATTTCTCGCAGTCAGATTTCTCAATTACATCGTTGTTCATCTGGTATCTGGTTTCCCTGTTTACATCTCCTATACTGAGTAATTTACATTTATCCACATTGAATTTCATCTGGCATTTTTCAGACCACAAAAAATTTGTTTAGATAGTCCTATGGTTTTGCGGAATCCTCGTCAGATTTAATTACACGCCCTATTTTAGTGTCATCAGCAAATTTACTTATGTTGCATTCTACGCTGATATCTATGTTGTTTATGTATATAATATATAATAATGGTCCGAGTACTGAGCCTTGGGGAACTCCACTACCCTGTAGTGACGTTGCTCCAATGGGATTTAGTGCCGTTAATGCTCACTCGCTGTTTCCTGTCCTATAACCACGCCCTAATCCATTTTAGAATATCTCCTTTAATGCCATGAGTCTCCACTTTTCTTATTAGTCTTTCGTTGGGGGACTCTGTCGAAGGCTTTGCCAAAGTCTAGATATACCACATCATAATTGTGCCCCTCGTCCACTGATTCGAAAACAGATGAGAAGAATGTTAATAGATTAGTTAGGCAAGAACGTCCGCTTGTGAAGCCATGTTGGGAATCATTGATCAACTTGTGTTTCTCCAGGTGATTTCGAGTAAAGTTTGAAATGATTACTTCCAGTGATTTGCCTACAATTGATGTTAGACTGATTGGTCGGTAGTTAGAGGATAGTGAACTATCTCCTTTCTTGAAAATCGGTATTACATTCGCTATCCTCCAGGATTCTGATACTTCACCCGTTTTTAAGGACATGTTAAACAACTTTGCTAAGGGCATACTAAGCTCTTCCTTACATTCCTTTAATACTCTGGCAAATATCTCATCGGGACCTGGTGACTTATTCGACTTTAGTTTGTCTATTTGCTTACTAAAATCGTTACAAGTCTCTACTATCTCGCTTTATTAATTTTCTTCACTACCTGTGTATAAAGTCGGTGCCTCGGGTATCATGTTTAAATTTTCGGTGGTGAAAACTGTTGAAAATATTTATTCAGATTATTTCTCATTTCTCCGTCCCTATAAATTAGCTCGCCGGTATCTGACTGAATTAATCCAATCTTTTCTCGTGTTTTAGTTTGATATATTTAATAGAATCCCTTGGGGTTTAACTTCGCCTCCCTCACTATTTTCAGTTCATTATTCTTCTTTGTTTTTCTTATCTCGGTCTTAACCCTACCGGCCAATACCTTATAATAATCTCGGAGATAAACTTCACCACGATTTATTCTCCTCCCTATAGGCCCAGGGCCGGATTAACCAATATGCCAAGTAGGCCATTGGCTTAGGGCCCACCGGTATCTGGGGGTCCACTGAAACTAATTTGTCGCACAGCGTGCCAGCGTATAACCTTGTTTCAAGTGTACACCGAGTATTTCATTATATAATATATTCACAACCATAAGGGCCCCTGTACAATAAGTATAGGGCCCGGAGTGGTCTTCAACTGGTGGGCCATGGGGTGGTTCTCAGGTGGGCCACGGACTAGGCCCTATAGTAAAATGAAGAAAATAAGATAATAAAAAAAAAAAAAAAAAAAATTATATATATATATATATATATATATATATATATATATATATATATATATATATATATATATATATATATATATATATATATATATATATATATATATATATATATATATATATATATATATATATATATATATATATATATATATATATATATGCAAGTAAATCACTGTAGGTGCGCATGATCCAGGTATATGCTGATAACTACAAGGAAAAAGAAAACACGAAGTTCCCAAGCGCTTTCGTGTAATTCACATCTTCAGGGGTGAGTACAGACTAAGGAGAAGTACAAAACAAGGTGTATATATACAGAGGAGGGTGAGATCAGGTCCACAATGGTCACGTATTAGGTAATGACCCTACTAATCATTAAAAAGCACCGCAACGGTCGATAGTCAGTGTGGCATTTAAAAACTCATGCACTGTCAATTGAATTACAAGGTAATATTGAGGAGGCATTATCCCAGTCAATGCAATGCTTTTTATCCCTCAGATAAACAAACAGAGCATTGGATTCCTGGCCTGTCCTAACACTATAATTATGCTGTTTAAGTCTAGTTACAAGATCTTTTCCTGTCTGGCCTAAGTAAAACATATTACATTCCTTGCAAGGAACTTTATAAATGCAACCAATTGTGTTGTTGGGGGAGTTCTTGATTAACATTTGTTTAACAGTGCATGAGTTTTTAAATGCCACACTGACTATCGACCGTTGAGGTGCTATTTAAAGATTAGTAGGGTCATTACCTAATACCTGACCATTGTGGACCTGATCTCACCCTCCTCTGTATAAATACACCTTGTTTTGTACTTCTCCTTAGTCTGTACTCACCCCTGAAGATGTGAATTACACGAAAGCGCTTGGGAACTTCGTGTTTTCTTCTTTCCTTGTGGTTATCAGCATATATATATATATATATATATATATATATATATATATATATATATATATATATATATATATATATATATATATATATATATGGCTTCATGTAAAACTGACAATGGAAAAACGTGGATAAGATAAATCTTGATAAAATCACACGGAAAATGGAAACAACGGAGTACTCCAGCTTGGATGAAATGGGCAGGGCTTCCATACACAAACAAAAGTCTGTATAGTAGGCGACTTTAACCTTTACAGATTGGACTGTCCTTACGGGTAACTCAGAATCAGAGGATTTTCTCGAGACGATCCAGGACTGTTTCCTAAGTCACCATATAACCGAACCCACACGGGGTAATAATATACTGAATTTAGTTCTGTCGAACAGAGAAAACCTCATTAGCAATGTCGAGGTAGGGAACGAACTTGCAAACAGCGATCACAAAGAAATTCGATTCCAGTTAGATTTTCAGGGCAGACGGAAGGAAAATTCCACTAAAGTACAAGAGCTCAGAAGGGCAAACTTTGACAGTTTAAAGAGGCAGCTCAGAGAGGGTGTCACGGGTCGTGAACCTGACAGATGACAACACCTGATAACGAGATTCGAGATTGCCGAAGTTCACTTAATAAATTTAAATAGTGAGTTACTTAATGCACAAAGCGTTAAGAACACATACTATACAAAAAACCCAGATCAGACAAACAATGACCCTAAATGAAATACTATTTAAAGAACATCACACAAAGGAAGGCTATAGGTAGAAGGATAAATCGTATGTAAATTCACCGGACTATTATAGGTATAAGCAGTAGGGTTAAACCAGATAAGGAAAGCAAAGAATACGAGGGCGGATAGCAAGGAGGCGAAGACAAACCCCAAAGGATTCGTACCAATGTATCAAACTAAAAACTCGAGAAAAAGATTGGGACCATGTCAGACTCCGCCAGCTCACTGATAATGACGGAGAAATGAGCAATAATTTGAATAAATATTTTTCAAATAAAGCCGTTCACCGAAAATCTAAACATGATACCCGAGGCACCGACTCTATTCAGAGGTAGTGAAGAAAACAAATTAAGTGAGATAGTAGTGACTAGTAACGATGTTAGTAAGCAAATAGACAAATTAAAGCCTAATAAGTCACCTGGTCCCGATGAGATATTTGCCAGAGTATTAAAGGAATGTAAGGAAGAGCTTAGTATGCCCTTAGTAAAGTTGTTTAACATGTCCTTAAAAACAGGTGTAGTACGAGAATCCTGGAGGATAGCGAATGTAATACCGATTTTCAAGAAGGGGGATAGATCACTATCCTCTAACTACCGCCCAATCAGTCTAACATCAATAGTAGGCAAATTACTGGAAGCAATCATTTCAAACTCTATTCGAAATCACCTGGAGAAGCACCGATTGATCAATGATTCCCAGCATGGCTTCACAAGCGGACGTTCTTGCCTAACTAATCTATTAACATTCTTTCATCAGTTTTCGAATCGGTGGACGAGGGGCACAATTATGATGTGGTATATCTCGACTTTAGTAAAGCCTTCGACAGAGTCCCCCACGAAAGACTAATTAGAAAGGTAGAAGCTCATGGCATCAAAGGTGATATCCTTAAATGGATTAGGGCGTGGTTACAGGACAGGAAAACAAAGGAGTGAGCATTAACGGCACTAAGTCCTATTGGAGCAACGTCACAAGCGGAGTTCCCCAAGGCCTGCCAGTACTGACCATTATTGTTTATTATATACATAAACGACATAGATATCGCAGACAGCAATATAAGTAAATTTGCTGATGACACTAAAAAAGGATGTGTTATCAAATCTGACGAGGACTCGGCAAAACTACAGGAAGATCTAGACAAATTTTTCGAATGGTCTGAAAAATGGCAGGTGAAATTCAACGTCGACAAATGTAAAGTACTCAGTATAGGAGATGTAAACAGGGAAACCAGATACCAGATGAACAACGATGCCATAGAGAAATCCGACTGCGAGAGAGATTTAGGAGTAATGATAAGCAGGAACCTTAAGCCAAGTAAACAATGTGTTTTTGCTCGTAACAAGGCTAATAAAGTACTTGGGTTCATACAAAGGAGTGTTAGTTACAAGACTAGCGAGGTCATCCTAAAACTTTATCTTGCTCTTGTGAGACCACACCTGGAGTACGCAGTTCAGTTCTGGTCACCGTATTACAGAATGGATATAGAATCCTTGGAAAGAATTCAGAGGAGAATGACAAGACTAATCCCGGGCATTAGGAACCTTGAGTATAGAGACAGGTTAAAGCATCTTAATTTGCACTCCCTCGAGAGACGTAGAGGGAGGGGCGACCTGATAGAGGTGTAGAGCAAGTGGGAAGGCAGGGCTAAACAGTGACATTACAAAGGTACTCTAAATTATCCAACCAGGAGCGAACTCTGTAACAATGGTTTTAAATTAGACAAATTTAGATTTAGGCGTGAAATAGGTAAACACTGGTTTGAAACAGGAGTAGTGATGAATGTTCAAGTTACCAAATATCATCATTAACTCGAATACGCTGAATTGCTTCAAACATAGGTTGGATGCTCATATGAGCAATAGGGGTTGGGTGTAAACGGGACTGCCCAGTATGGGCCAATAGGCCCGCTGCAGTTTCCTCCATTCTTGTGTTCTTGTGTTTATTCAAGACATCTTCAGAGGCAACTGGATTACATGGACAGAGAGAGGCTTAAATATACAGGGTGACCTAAAAAACATGAGGTCAGATCAGAATGATGTCATCCACTAATCCCCACACCAACACACATGTAGAGGAGCTTAAGAGAAGGGGGGTGACGTGACTAGTCAGGTCAGGTCAAAAAATAAGGGACCCACTAAATAACTATCATACATCTAGATCAAAGGTTATCAAAGCATTTTTAACCTTGGGCCACTGACAAATAAATTTATGTAACATATGTCTTGGAGGCAGTATCCTTTAGTTTGTTGTTAAGGATAATTAAAATCGTAGCCTATTTTTTTTATTTATTTATTGGGCAACCTCCCCCTATATCCTTGTGTAAGGTGAAGCACAGAAGCGTTTACAGCGCCCAACAGGGAAGCATGCTAAGTTCATGCTTGCCTTATGTCTCATGAGTTAATGGCGTAGAAGCCTGAAGAGTCAATGGTTTATGTCTAAGCAAGTTATTGGAAGCTCCAACAACTTGTCCCTGAAAACGAATTAGCAACTTTCGATTTCCAGCAGGTACCTACTTTGCTGCTAGGTGAACATGGACCAAGGGGACTAGGAAGAGTATCCAAACAACTTTCGCCGGCCCGGGAATCGAACCCGTGACATCTTGCTTCCGAGGCAAAAGCAGTACCGCTCCACCAGCGCCCCCCTTGTAACCTATAGGCACAGGGATATTATAACGCTGAAAGTAACATTCATATTTTACTGTTGATTCTTCAAAGAAAGTATAGAGCAAACCATGAGATTTCTGTGTTCCTCAAATGCGACTACTGTAAGGGTTGACTTCATCGCTGAAAGTGTCAAATCGTCCAGAAAACCTAAGAAATTATTAACTTGAGATTGAAACTGTTCACTGAAAGTTAATCTTGCATGACATTAACTTTCAATGATATTTGCATCACCTGGAATTTGTCAGATTTGTTTATGCAATTTCCGTCTGAGGATTCTAGGAACTGTATAGATGCTACAGTGTTTAGCCCAATTGAGAAACGTTTCAGAGCAGTGCAGAGGTCTTATTGCAACTATATCTTGCGCTAGTCAGGCCGCACCTCGATTATGCGGTTCAGTTCTGGTGCCCTTATTATAGAATGGATATAAATTCACTAGAGTCGGTGCAGCGAAGAATGAAGAAAATGATTCCGGGACTTAGAAACCTTCCATATCAGGATAGGTTAAAGAAACTAAACTTGCATTCCCTAGAAAGACGAAGAGTGCGGGGAGATATGATAGAAGTATTCAAGTGGGTGAAAGGAATCAATAAAGGTGATATGGATAAAGTTCTTATAATATCCGAGCAGGATAGGACTCGGAACAACGGATTCAAGTTGGATAAGTTTAGGTTTAGGAGGGAGATAGGAAGGAACTGGTTTACAAATAGGGTGGTGGACGAGTGGAACAAGCTTTGCAATCTTGTAGTAAGTGGTGGAACGCTGGAAAGTTTCAAAGGGAGGCTGGATAGATTCATGGATGATAGAGAGTGGTAGTAACTCTCGACAGGAGCTGCCATGCACAGGCCAACCGGCCTATTGCAGACTTCTTATTTTCTTATGTTCTTATGTTCTTTCCATAGATTTATCACAGATATTTCCTGCATGATGGCTTTGATCACTAGCGCGAGTCTTACCTGAGCGAGGTTTCTCATTTACTGATCCATGTCTTTCAACACTTCGTTTAGCTGAGATGAGTTCCTGTGTGTCGCAGCGGTCCCGTAGTGAACAGTAAATCTTCTTTTCACACCTTTTATGGACTTGAGTCTTGCCAGCCATAAGATACGGTTGATTTTTACTTCAGCTCTCTCCAATAAAGTTAATATTCGTGCAAGGAATTTCTTAGACCGTTTTATATATAGCTTAGAAACACAACTGGCTAGCTTTATTTGAGTAATTTATCCCATGTCTCACAGTCGTCAATATGAGTTTTATCACATTTGATTTTTGAATGACATTTTTTCTCAGTGCAAAGCTTGCAGCTGTATAGGACATGAATTTAATCAGATATGAACATTTTTATTTATTTATTTATTTATTTATTTTATTTTTACTTATTTATTTTATTTTGTGTGTGTGTGTGTGTGCGCGCGTTTTTTCTAGGGATAATCGTCCGATTACACCTTAACAAAACAAAATAGGGAAGGGTGTACCTTTCCTTTTCGCATGAATGATGATATGCAGTAGACACCCTCCCACTCACCCACCCGCTGTTGCAATCCCCCCAAAGAGCCACAGAACCCCTCCCTCAGAGAACAGCCACTGCATTGCCCCGCATCCAGCTTCCTCCTTACCTTGGAGCGCCCCCCCCCCTGCTCCCCATCTCGGGTAATACCGTGAAAATAATAATACAACATAACATTCACTGGAGAACTAATGAGTGGTTATTACCTTAATGCAACCAAGTTAACGCAAAGAGGCCACATTCCTGTACACGTATGGGCCCGTGAGGTGGCCATCGCCATAACAAAAAAAAAAAAAAAAAAAAAAAAAATGTCCACCACAAAATCATAGACGACTTCACCTCTGAAACTCTCACTGTTCAAATAACCTGACCATAGGACCAATCATAACAGCCGCAACCTACCTTCCACCACGCAGGGACTACTTGCCTTACGGGGACTTCCACAGACTCCTATCCACTTCACACATCGCTCCTGAACTAAGAAGACCTCTCAACAAGACCTCCTGCTGGACCCGGAACTGTGAAGACCGCCCTCTCTCTTGTGCCATTGTTGGCCATCTTCCCGGACCGGACCTTCCACCACTGACATCGTCGACAACAACTCACGAGCCTTTTCGGTTTATCGAGCATTAGCTTGCCCTCCCCACTGGTGGTGTGAGTGACCCACACTCCAGCTGGAGAGCAGCTATAGCGCGATATTCCCGACGTGGTTTGAGCTCTTTTGCTTCTACTGCTATTTTTCGTTTTTTTGCTCTGGCCTAGGGACCTGCACCCTCAAAAAGTGTATTCGTCCTGCGGTCACCCCTGTAACTGTTCACCTCCCTCCCAGGAGATTGTGAACACGAAAGGGGGTTGGAGCAAAACCCATCCCAGCCGAGTCTTTCCAGGAAAACCGTGATCGTGCGGTTCCACCTGGAAAGAGGGTAGCAATCCTTATCCTTCCCCAATAGGCACACTTAGTTCACGTCTATAAGTGAGCAGTCACATACACTAGGAAGTAGGCTTCCCCAACGGGGCTCCGGGAGAGAAGCTCAGGAACCACTCTACGACCACCAGCCAGTGGGGAGTGCTGAAATTCCTCTGCTACTTACTCAACCGGAATAGGTAGGTTTTAATAAAAAAAAAATAAAATAAATAAAACAACCACCGGTTATGGAGCGCGTACGCCCTCCTAACCGCGACCCCCGCCTGATCCGCCAACCTGACGACCCGAACCACGACAGGCTCCGCACAGAGAAAGCGGACCAGTTACGCGCCTTCAATGAAGCCCTGAAAAGCAGGAACACTGCCACCACCTCCAACAACTCCACCACCACTGCTACCGCCACTGAGGACGACAACTGGACGAAGGTAGAAAACAAAAAACGCCGACGTGCTTTTTCGGGAAACGAATGCCGTCAAGCAGCCCAAAAGGCACCCATCACCACCACCAGCTCACCTCCAACGACACTGCCAAAATTCCGGATCACGAAAACGGACACAAAAACGACATATGCCGCCATCACAGAGATGGAAATGCTAAATCCACTGGCCAAGTTCTTAATGCTGCCCAACCTAAAGGGGGAGATGATTATTCACCCCAAAGACAAGGACTCCGCCACCACCCTCGACACTTACCTGCAAAACACCACCACCGTTGCATCAACCAAGCTGGACCCCGCCCAGAAACTGATGAAGTCGGTAGTCCTCCGGTACCCAAAGGAACTACCTCTCGAACCCCCGGAGAACCACCCGAAGATCCTAAAAGCCGAGAGATGCTCTCTCCCGTCCGACAAGACGGCCACCACAAAACAAGTGCTCATAACGCACTACGGTTCACCCCCCAGCACCATAGACCTCAAAACCTGGGGGATCTACGAAGTGAGGCCCTTCGTCCCAGAGCCCCTGCGGTGCTTCAGATGCCAGAAATACGGGCACCATCAGACAAGGTGCACGTACAAGGAAAATGTCTGCGATCTGCCTGGCTTTAACACCTCCTGCTGCGAAGTTGAAAAAATGGTACTTTAAGTGTGCCGCTGCGGGGCGGCACCCGCCTGGAACCCTGGATGTCGAGGAAGGGGTTAAAAAAAAAGGATCCCGGAAACAGAAGCTCCTTTCAACAGCAAGACCGGCCCCCACCGCCTGCACATCAGCCCCACCAAGTACCTTCGTGTGGGGAACCCAAGGTCAAAACAACAAAGCCAACCTCCTCAGCCGGTCAGCACCCAAAGTGCAGCCCAGTTTCCTGGCCTCACTACGGCCACACCTCAGCCACCCAAGCAGCAGACAACGACAACCACGAAAAAGACAAAAGAAGCACACACCAAGGCACCAGAAGGAATGATTCACGTATCAGACCTAGCCAAGGTACTGACAACCTTCGCGGAGGGCCTAGCCGGACTACTGGGCCACAAGATCCAACCCACACAGCTCCAAATACTCATGGGGAGCGTCCTCGGGCAAGTCGCCACAGCTCCAGCCACCTCAGTGGAGGAAGCCACGCCGGTCCTCACACGAGTGACAGCCGAGGTACACTCTACACCGAAGAAGGCCACCAGAGAACCCAAGATACCGACAGCTCCCAGAAAGAAATTGGACGTTTCAACTCCCCTGAACCGAATCACGGCCCAGAAGGCAAAAACCACAGAACAAGAAGATATGAACCTGATCCAGTTGGAATCGGACTTGGACATTTCCATCGAGGACCACCAGAAGTCCGCGATGAAACAGTGGTGGAAAACATCAGCACCCTGAACATCCTAACATGGAATGCTCAGGGCATCAAAGACAAGAAACACCTCCTACAAGAAGCAGCAGCCAAGGACAAGCTTGACATCATACTGCTACAAGAAACACTTCTACAAGAACACCACTGTTTCAAATTCAGCGGTTACAAGACATACAGGAGGCATTTCACGCAGGCGTCAACAAGAGGATGTATGATCCTGGTCAAGTCAAGCATACCCTCCTCCGAGGTCACGCAGCAATTTCCATGTGGGGAAAACATCGAGACACAGGCCGTCAAAATAACCCTCCAAGAACGGGAATTAACTGTTCACAACATCTACAAGAACCCAAGGGGCTCACTGGAGGTGGCTCAATTATTTGCTTCGGCCGCTGACCACGCCACACTCATAGGAGGGGATTTCAACGCACATCATCCCTTCCTAAGCTCGGTAAGCCCCACAAATGAAGACGGCCTACACCTATACACCACCTTTCAAGATACACCCGAGATCTGCCTCCTGAACACCGGAGAGCCCACCCACACTAGGGGAGGAAGGCTAGATCTAACCTTCGTCTCCAGTGCACTACAGCCTTCGGCCTCCTGGCAGATACACCCCACGCTGACCAGCGACCACTTCGCAACCCTAACAACGCTGAAGGTGAACAAACTCCCCACTCCACCCCACCCCCCCGAGATGGAGATACAATACCCAAAAGGCAGACTGGGGACTCTTTAAGAAACACCTGGCTAAGTGGCGCAAAAAATCACAGCCGGCCGGCGCAGCACCCGTGGATGAGACAACCCTCCACCACCAATTGGTCGAAGCGTTTCACCAAGCGGCAGAAGAGGCTATCCCAAAAACAAAACCCACATCAAGACAGTACAATGATTACTGGTACTACTGTCCCAGGGTGAAAGAACTCAACCACAGAGTGAACATGGCCCGAAGAAACTACAGGAGACATCCCACGGAAACAAACAGACATCTCCTGCAAGTCATAGTTAAGGATACCAGGGAAGAGAAGGAAGAAATAAAAAAACGTAAGCTGGCTCAAGTGGTGCTCCGAACTGAACGAGCACACCTCCCTTGGCAAGATGTGGGCCCAGATCCGAAGGGCATCTGGGAAGGCAACACCACCACCACCAACCCATCCCAACCCAGAAGAGGAAGCCGAGAGACTTGCAAAACTGTTCTCTGACCGAGCAGCAACGCAAAACCTCCCGAGACAGGCGGAGGAGACACAACGGCGTCTGCGACAGGTCAGACACCAGATGATCGAAGAGGCCTGCAACAGTGAAGATGACACCGACAGACCTTTCAACAAGCAAGAACTCCAGAAGTCGCTAAAACGAAGCAAGGACACAGCACCAGGGGCCGACAGGATAACCTACTCCATGCTTTCCCATGCCGGTACAGCCGGACACGAGGCTCTGCTACAAGTCATCAATGCTTCGTGGACAGCACAAAGACTCCCACCGGAATGGAAGAAGGTAGATATACAGCCCATTCCGAAGCCCAGAGAACCAGACAAACCGAGGCCCATCTCCCTTCTCAGCTGCATAGCGAAGACGGGAGAAAGAATGGCTCTCAACCGACTCAAGTGGAAAGTAGGCAGCCCACACCCTCACATCTTTGCTTACACCGAGAACACCGGCACAGGCAACAACATCGCCGAGATACTCAGCACAGTGGACAACAAACCAGCTCTGGTGGTCTTCCTCTACCTGGAGAAAGCCTTCGAACTAGCAAATCCATTGGCCATTACAACTACGCTCGCTAAAAAAGGCGTCAAAGGAAGGTTGCTGGGGTGGATCCAGAACTACCTCACGCAGAGAGAAGCACGAGTACGCTTTCAGGGAGCAACCTCAAGCTACAGGGTCCATGAAAACGGAACCCCACAAGGAGGCATCCTCAGTCCAATGCTGTTCAATGTCCTGATGGAAAATCTTGCCAAACTTCCTTTCAGACAAACAGCCAAGCTCCTATGCTATGCAGACGACTTACAGCTTATAGTAAGAGGATCAAACAGACTAGCCAACACGCAACACGCACTCCAACTTATAGAAGAGGAGTGCAACAGACTTGGACTCAAGATAAATCCAGCCAAGTCGAAAGCGATGGTCATCTGCACAGACACACCAGACAAGATGCTCTCCATACAAAACACGCCGGTAGTCTGGACCAACACCCACCAGTGTCTTGGAATCTGGTTTGACCAGAAACTCACTTTCAAGCCGCAACTCGAGTATCTCAGGCACAGGACGAAGAGCAGACACAATATAATGAGGTCGCTCATCAGCACAACCGCAGGAGCAAACCTCCATGTGCTCAAAGCCTACTACACGGCCGCCATCAGATCGCTGGTAGATTACAGTGCTCCAGTGCTCATTGGACTGAGAGAAGACCAGATAGCTAAGCTAGAAGTCATCTAAAATAATGCTCTCAGGACCATGCTCGGAGCACCCATGTGGACCAGAATTTGCAATTTGCAAATGGAAACCAAACTACCACCCCTGGCAGTACGAGTCAAGCAGGTGACAGCCGGTCTCCTCGCCAAAATCTGTAGATCAGATAAGCCCACAGCTGCCAAAATTCGAATCAGTGCCTCCCTTCACCTCGACCACAGAGTGCGAGGGGCCACCTGGTCGCACGAGGCAAGCGAGGTCATCCGACACCTGCAAGCAGAAACACTCGTCAAGAACAACCAAGACACACGAGACAATGGTTACGCTGTTCCTCCACCATGGAGCCCTCCACCAGCCACATTCAAAATTACCGACCTAGGCGATAGTAAAGCCAACCTCCAGAAGGAGGACCTCAAAAAAATAACTCTGGAAGCCATAGCCACCGAGACACCGGCTGATGCAGCATCATACTTCACAGACGGCTCGGTGGATCCAAAACATCATACATCCGGAGCGGCCTTCTACACCCAAGGTCAGACCCTCCGATGGAGACTTTCTAATGACTGCTCCACCCTACAAACAGAGCTGGTAGCAATCTCAAAGGCCCTACAACACGCTGCAACACAACACAACAAGTCCATCATAATTCACACGGACTCGAAATCGGCCATGCAGGCGCTGCAACACAGTCAACCAAGAGACAACGTCCACATCATTACCTCGATCCTCGCACAGCTACAGGAATTCCAAAGCCAAAACCGCCCAGTCGTCTTACACTGGATTCCCAGTCATGTAGGGATCGGAGGAAACGACGTGGCAGACGAAGCAGCCAAGGCAGCTACACGTTCTGGTAGCGTACACATCCAAGTTCCAGCAAGCGTGCAACAGATTAAGAATCACCTCAGAAAGACTAGCAAGCTCCACATCAAAAAGAGCTTCCTTCACGCATTCAACGCTGGTTCCCAATCAGCCAAATGGTACCTGGCGGCTACAAAAGGGGAACCACCTTTCGCTGACAAGAAAACACCAAGACAAACCCAAGTCAGCCTTCATCGACTACGACTAGGGTACAAGTGCTCCTGGCAGATGATCGGAAATGACGTCATGGAATGCACCTACTGTCAGGAGCCAGCAGCCAACCCACTTGAACACTATCTCCTCGACTGCGAAGTCACACAAAGCCTCCGAAACAGAACTCAAATCTCTCAAGAAGCACACACAACACCAGCGGCCACTCTAACCCGAAAGGCCCACACAGACCACATTCACGACCTTCTCCGGGTCATCACACGATACCCACCACCCAGATAGCTTAGAAAGTATCCTCTCCCAGCAAGTGCGGACCCCAGTTCAGGGGGCGCGCCACTCCGAAACTGACCACGTCCAAGAGTGGGGCTTGGTGGTAAGCGTCCATTGATCGGGGGTCCGCTCACACTTGCAACCTGCAGTATCCTTCGAATCTGCAGGTGGGACCACCTCCAATCCCAATCCGGTCTGGCTGCTCTAGGAGCTCCAGCCGGATCCAACAAACGGGCCGCCTATAGGCAAAGGCCCGTGTCGGACTACGGTCCGACAATCTCAACAACAACAACAACGACTCCTATCATACCACCACCCAATCTACATCATTGGGAACATGAAAGCCAGACATCCTCTACTGGATGGTAAGAGGACAACTAACAATGTTGAAAGAAGCCTCGCTGGCTTTATAACAGTAAAAAAGTCCCAGCTAATAGGCCCGGACTTCCCCACGTTCTACAGAAGGAACTCAGCCACTACTCCAGATATAGCAATAACAAACGGGAAATGCTTCCACAACTACCTCTTTGAACAAGGTCCTGTAACCTCCAGCGACCACCTACCTATAATCATGACCATCTCAGCTACACCAAAAACTATACCAGCTCCACCACGGAGGATTGCCAAGCAGACCGACTGGGAACTATTCGACGAAAAAGCTACAGCCGAACTTGAGGCCAAGGACATGACAATCCTGCAGACCATAGACAATCAGCCGATGAACAAAATAGATGAAGAAACCAACACATGGTGTGAAGCCATAGGAACAGTCTACCAGGAGGCCATGCCTCTCAAACGCAACAGAACTCTCCCACACCCACAACAGACTCCAGAACTCAGCCCTCACAAACCAGTTCCAACTGCTCCAACAGAGAGCCGAGACCCATGGTTGGGACTTCGTAAGCTACAATACATACAGAAGAATACAGGTGGAAATAAAAACAAAATCTCTGGAACAAAGCAACCTCAAATGGGCCAATATAGTTGAACAACTCTCACATACATACAACGACCCAGGAGAGTTCTGGCGTCGAGTTAAGAGACTGAAAGGTTGCAGCCATAACGAGTCATCATATATAACTGACCACGCAGGAAGTAAAATATATGACGACCAAGACAAAGAAAGCATATTCAGGGACATATGGAGGAACATCTTCCGAATTACAAATGAAGAGAACAGGGAATTTGATGGCACCCACGAGGAGCTCGTCCTTGATGAACTCCGGGGCCAAACACACCGCACTCAGCCTTCCCCTGAAATCATATGGGGGATCTGAGAGTGGACAGCCCACTGTCGAAACCAATCACCTCGGAAGAACTCAACACAGCCATCTCTATTACCAAAAATAAAGCCCCTGGCTATTCAGGCATCACCAAGGAGATCCTCAGCCACATAAACAACCCAGCCATGGAGAGACTGAGAACCACAATGAACGATTGCCTGGCCTCGACTTACTTTCCAACTAAATTCAAAGAGGCATTATTACCCTAACACCAAAACTGCCAGAGTCTGGCAAAAGATAGAACGTTCAGAGCAAGAACTCCTTCAAAGACTCCCACCAGATAACGACAACAACCATACATGGTTCCCAAAGAGATACCAAATCTCAAAAGGTCCATTACCACCCCTATCTATACGGCCAGGCAATAGACAACCTCCCTAGACCAGCATCCGCCAGTAGGGTCAGCGGAATATGAAATAAGGCCCTCAAAACACCCATGTATGGGATAGGGTAGGCTGTCTAGTGCCTGTGTCGACAGAAAACAACTAACCGATGACACAACCCTAACACACCATTAGATTAGCTAGGCCGTCAGCCCGCCCTCTCTTACCTCCTTCTAAATTTCTTCAATTTCCGAACTCGAACTTCCTTCCCCCACCTCTTATCTTCTTTCACCCCTCCTTTCTCTACAAAAGCAAAACGAAAACCAAACAACCAAAAACACGTCCACCCTCTGCGGTGGGAAACAACAACCCACCTAACCAAGTGACTGGGAGTCACCCTCACTAGCACCAGTCATCTTAATTCTGTTGGTTGTAGCACTTGTGAGTACGTTACCTCCCCCTATCATAACTTTCTTTGGCCTTCCCTGTTTTACTCCTTGTCTTGAGTAACCATTTCTACCCCCCAGGAAACTGCTTGTTTTTTTTGACTCGCACTTACCCTGACTTCTCTCTACTGGCGAAATTCCCCCTTTGGAGTGACAATTTCACGCTCCAGGGATGAAGACAACGTCTTTACCCCCGTGTGAGACAAGTGTACCCCGTCACGACTGTACAGGTAGTCATTCCCATACTGTAGAATCGTCGCCAGTTAATTATCAATGAATGCCCAACTGTTGCTTGCTTGCACAATGTTTTTCCAGTTGGCAATTTACAGCAATTGCCCTGAACAGCCACTCACGCCAACTCCTCTTCTAGGCAAGACATCACATACTATCGAGATCCCTCCCCTATCTAACCTTCCCTAGCGCCTCCCTATACCTCCTGAGAAGTTCCCCACTCCTAACCTTTCCTTTGTCGTTGCCTCCTACACTAAGACACACTACTGGCTTGGTACCCTCCACTGACAAGACCCTATCTAACCTCTCCGCAACATGCCCTATCCCAGCACCAGGAAAACACACCCTAGTCCTACTTTTCCTATTCTTTTCACAAAAAGTCCTATCTAAGAACCTCACTTGGCTGTCCCAACTACCACGACCTTACCACTGGGCAGGGTTTGACCAACTGCCCTTTCCTCTCCTGCCACCACATCATCCTGCCTCTTCTCTTCCTCGCCAGCTTCCTCCATCACTTGGTATGGGTTATGGCACTCCACACCCTGGTCAGCTTTCCGGAGTCTGACCTAAGTCCCCTTGGAGACAACCACTCTCCACTCCTGCTCCTCCTGACCCTCCTTGCTAGGCAGGACACCCACTTGAAGGAGTTCAGTCCTGAGGGCGTCGTTTTCCACCTTTAAAATGTCCATCTCTCTCCGCAACTGCTCCACACACTGTCCCTCTTCCCCCACAACACAACGGCCCACGGCGGCCATTTTCTATGGTCACTTATACGAGCACAGAGGGGCACGTCCTTCCCCAAGCTAGGTCAGGTCGGTAAGAGAGTTGTTGCTGCTAAATCCAAGGTCCATCCAAACTTTGGCAATACCAGTACCCTTTGCAACATGGTAAAGAAGGATCACTAATATATCCGTGTCATTTGCTCTAACACTAACTTGAGCATGTTTTATGGTTTCCTTGATATGGTTCACATGCAAAACAGCTCGTGTGTCTGCTTCTTCATGCTGACAACCCAGTTCAGGTACCATATGCAGAACTCTGATCCTCTTTTTACTTAGAATTTATAACACTCTTCTTTTAGTGCTAGATAGATTTCATGACCGTATAACATTTCTTTGTAGGTGTCCTTTTCCCATTCAGCTTTAAGGAATTTGAGGAGTGATGTCTTGAATAGACCGGTCGTTTCTGTTCAGGGCTAGCAATAACAATATTGACCTCAGTTGCACCACGCATGTGTCGTTCATTGTCTTTGATTGCTGGACTTGTATAAATAACACACACAAAGTCCACACGTCTATCATGACCACACATCTTTGAGAGCAAGACTTCACCCACCCCGCCATAGGTAGCAGGGAGTTTGATAAATATCTGATGAGAAAAATTGCATCTATAACACAAGCATCGACTCTGGAAGGTGGCTGACTGTTTACTTTCGTTTCAAGTTTCTTTGGGGAGCAGACTGTCCTGTTTTATTGATTAATCAATTAAGATGTGCCAGAGATGCAGGTGCAGGGGTGATAGGGTAACTCAAATCTTTAGAAAGATTAATATAAATTTTTGTGGCTAGGTATAATAACCTTCCAAATAGGTCTCTTGTTGCTTGTATCTCTTGGATCTTTATATTTTTCCAGTTAACTTAGCTTTTACTCCCTCTGTTGCAAAGTTCTTCACTCTACGCCGTGGTATTGGTTTTTCAAATATACTAGCATCATTAAAGCAGTATGTACAAACTCATCACACCACTTCTGGCCAATATCAATACACTGTGTCAACCATTCTTTCACTTTTTCTGAAACTGCACAGCCAGTAGAAATGAAATGCAAAATTCATCATAAACAGCTTTATAGTGATATGTTATAGAAATAAAGTAGAGCATTTAATGACACTACTTCATCTCTCAGTTATAGTACTGACCACTAAATTATATTTCAATATTAATTGTATAAAATGATAAAAATACACGGAAATGGTTAATCCTGACAAGCTTTTCCTGTAAACATAGAAAATATAGCTCTCAGATTGTTATGTACAATTTTTAACCTTTGCCACAGGTTTTTGGCTTACTCATATATACATTTCAAAAATGCCATCAAACCATTTGGCCTCAGACTAGAGGGTGAAGGTTTGTCAAGCGCAGCTCCAGTCGTTCTAGGAAAGATAGGAACACCAGGTGCCATTATCTTCAGCGACGTCAGGCTTAAGATAATGATAAAATGATCCCATAACGTTTGAAACACGACACGAAAAAAGATTAACAATGACGACAAAAGGCTTGGGCGATGACATTTATGAGGAGGTCAGGAAGGATGAGCAATAGTAATAATGTTGGGATTAAGACATAGCCGACCTGTATATAAAGAAATAAATAGTAATCGGGCTTCTTAGTTTCTAAACAGTCACAGAATGTGATAGGAAACATGTACAGTGCATCCAGCCATCTACAGGATATGCTGTTTAACTCATATGTGTAAAATTTTCTATACCCTATTCTAGCCGGATAATATTATTCACCGTAAAGTCAGGCTATAAAATAAGAAAGAAATATCCAGCTGTAAATTTCCATGGATTTAAAATATCAAAGGTAAAGAAAAAAGGATTGTATTCCCCGTAGGTTTGGCTGACATTGGTGGTGTTCATATAGTCTTTCAGTAGTACAGTAATTTATTCATTTGTATGTTCTGTAGGACAACACTTTGGTTAATGTCAGGTTAGTTACAGGTGTTGGTGTTGTTAGTGTAGGTGTAGGGTGTTTTAACAACAGTTCTCCAGCAGTAAGTGTAGGTGCAGTGGTGTTTTAACAGGTGTTGTCCACCAGTAAGTGGAGGTGTAGTGGTGTATGAACAGGTGTTGTCCACCAGTAAGTGTAGGTGTATTGGTGTTTTAACAGGTGTTGTCCACCAGTAAGTGTAGGTGCAGTGGTGTTTTAACAGGTGTTGTCCACCAGTAAGTGCAGGTGTATTGGTGTTTTAACAGGTGTTGTCCACCAGTAAGTGTAGGTGTACTGGTGTTTTAACAGGTGTTATACCACCAGTAAGTGTAGGTGTACTGGTGTTTTAACAGGTGTTGTACCACCAGTTAGTGAAGGTGTACTGGTGTTTTCACAGGTGTTGTCCACCAGTAAGTGTAAGTGTACTGGTGTTTTAACAGGTGTTATACCACTAGTAAGTGTAGGTGTACTGATGTTTTAACAGGTGTTGTCCAGCAGTAAGTGGAGGTGTAGTGGTGTTTTAACAGGTGTTGTCCAGGAGTAAGTGTAGGTGTAGTGGTGTTTTAACAGGTGTTGTCCACCAGTAAGTGTAGGTGTAGTGGTGTTTTAACAGGTGCTGTCCAGCAGTAGGTAGTGGTGTTTAACAGGTTTTTTCCAGCAGTAAGTGTAGCGTTATGGGTAGTCACACAACATATTAGTAGGTGAGGACAGACACACACACATTTTTAGTTCACTTGGTGGGGTAATTATGAAGCGGTGTAGTCAGTTACTCACCTGACGAAGAGAAACAGGTTAACTCTGCCTGTGTTAATAATTTCGAATTTTCCCGCACTCATTTTCTTGGGTTTTGGGATATTTTTTCCCCGAAAATATGAATTTTCATGGAGGTTTATAATTCATATTTATGACAAGTTATTTATGTTCATAAGATTAACGAAAAGAAAAAAAAGTTCAATAAATAATTCATACATTCTTGAATTATATAATCTACAAATTTGTATCAATATATTAAGTGTTAACAAACATCTCTAATTAGGCTCCTTGATGCTGTGGTGAGTGAGAGAGGGAGTAGGTGGAGAGGATTGGGAGAGTTGGGAGAGGAATGAGAGAACATGGAGAGGAGAGAAAACAGGGAGGCGAATGAAAGAGTGGGGAGAGGACTGAGAGAGGAGGGAGAGGCGTGAAAGAGTAGTGAAAGGATTGATAAGAGTAGGGAGAGGATTGAGAGAGACGGAAGAGGAGTGAGTGGGGAGGGAGAAGAGTGAGAGAGGAGAGGTGAAGGAGTGAGTTGAGGAGAGGCCAACTTCTACTTCCTTACTTGATGCTAAACTTACGACCAACTTTCTTCTGGTTATTTAAATATATCGAACCATTTCTCAGTATGTAAGGCGAATTAATTTTATAACTTAAGCTGAACTGACTTAAGGTTATCGTCACGTTCATCACTTCCAAGATGAATAATAACATGTCCAAGGTCAGCAAGGACAGGCACAACTTATTCGAAAAATAAATCCTAACGTGGTTATAATTTTCCAATGTAATATTTTCTCGTTTAATCTGTTTATCTATGCCTTCATTGAGTTATTCTTTTGTCTTCCTCTCTCCCACTGTCCGTTTACTCCGTCCTTTGCGTATGGTAGTAGTAATAGCAGTAATAGTAGTGGTAGTGGGCCAGCGCGGCGTGGGTGTGATGGAGTGTCCTCCCTGATCTAAAGTGTTATTGAAGGGGACATATTCGGAGTGTTGGAGTGGGAATTTCATAGTGTGTCGGTAAATGTCGGATGCCACCCTAAGCATTGTCACCAAAGGTTCTTCTCATCCCTTACGGCATTAATCGCAAATCTGCCGTGTGTTCACCGGCGATCACCAAGCGAGTTTGTGAGTATTTGGATGGACAGCTACTGCAGGTGCCAGGTGCCCGTGCCAGAGTCGATAGGCTTACTTTGGCAGGGGTGGCATCGAGACTCTCGCCCTTATGGGGCCAAATGCTCTACGCTTGCTGTCGCCCCACCCCTAGGTAATGGTCACTTCATGTAGTGTCGGCCGACCAAGGGGGTGGCCTACACACCCACGCGCGCACGTATGCCCCTACTACCCGGACACCTCTCTGCCCTTTACTCATAAGAACTAGTTTCTTCTTCTGTATGGGACCAAAGCAGATGTCGGAGGCGGACGTACCTGTCGCCCAAGGTGCGGAACACTATGCCGGGTAACAGACATTGTTGCGTCTGTGTTAGCCAGAACAAAAATTGCACTAGCTGTGGATGTGCAAGAAACAACCGACCATATGTAGTTTGCAGAATGGGAAACAATTGTCAGAACCCACATGGCAGGGAGCCGACACTGAAGGCCACAGTGGATATCGCCGGGACTCAACCGCCCGATGATATCGTAAATGATAGCAGTGAGTCTACTCGACCTGAAAATGTAGTACTAATAAACGCTGCTCCAATAGTAGCAGATGTCCACGAGGTGAATGAGAGACAGCAACCACAGTGGAATGGCATGTCCATGGAAAATGCTGACATATGGGTTAAAGAAACTTACTCAGAAATTGTCAGGTGGTCGCCAGCTAACATGTTTGAACTACCCAAGTGTGCGGCCACTAAAGAAATGATTCGAGAGATGATTCGCCTCATAACTGAGTACATTAAGGACCGCTTCCTTGCCCCTTAGCTCTTCAAATACTGGCAATAATTCCACATCTATTCTGTCAGAGGACACACACAAAGACTAAGCACAAAGAAAATGCGGCAGCAATGAAGAGAAGATTGACAATGTGGCAGAATGGGGCCTTTGATGATCTCCTATGTGAAGCAAGAACACTGCAGGAGAGACTAAAATTTATAGAAGACGGAAAGCAAAGCACCGATGACTTTGCATGAAAGTTTGGAAACAAAGTGCGTGTGGGAAAAGTGTCTTTGGCGGTAAGATCTCTCACAGAGGAATCCTCCGGTGGGGTTCTGCCAATAAACATGAGAGACATTAAAACAAATAAAAAAAAACATGCCCCTGCAAGTGTAGACAAAGGCATCAGGTTCCAGGGTGACTATATCCCACCAAATGCTGTCCTGTTCGAGAAAATAACAGGAGGGATGGTGTGGAAAAAGGCATTGAAGACTCAGGGAGGTGCCGGCCCTTCAGGTCTGGACGCAAATGGGTGGAGAGTCATCCTCAGCACTAACAAGTTTGGCCCAGTAGCAAGTGATTTCTGCACGGCCATTGACGTCCTTGCAAGAAAGCTGGCATCCTCGTGCTGCCAACACCTCCATGCTCTGACGGCCTTCCACCTCATTCCCCTGGATAAGAATCCAGAATGTAGGCCTATAGGGGTGGGGGAAGTGCTGAGGCGGATCATAGGAAAGTGCATAATGGAGGTGGTAAAGAATAATGTCAGGGCAGCAGCAGGGAACCTGCAAGTTTGTGCTGGCCACCAGGCTGGAGGGGAAGCTGCCATTCACGCCATGAGAACGATATTTGAGCAGCGTGATTGTGAAGCCGTTCTCCTGGTGGACGCTACAAACGCATTCAACATACTTAAGCGCAAGGCCGCACTGCACAACATCAAGATCAAGTGTCCAAGCTTTGCAATGTATGTTGAAAACTCCTATAGGAATCCATCAGACCTTTATATAGTAAGCAACAAGGATCTAAGAGGTGATACCATCATACAGTCAACCGAGGGAACAACGCAGGGGGACCCTGTTGCAATGGCAATGTATGCAATAGGCCTATCCGTGCTCCAACACACAATAAAATTTGAAACAACTGAGGTCAAGCAAGTGACGTACGCAGGAAAAGTGGAGGACATCAAAAAGTGGTGGGACCTGGTAACATCACGAGGCCCGAGTACATAACGGGAAAGGTGAATGAGTGGATTAGGGAAATCCAAGCTCTGTCTGAGATTGCTAACACAGAGACACATGCGGCTTTTGCGGCACTTCACCCATAGAGTCAAGCATCACTGGAACTACATGATGCGCACTATCCTTGATATCGGACCCCTCCTCCACCCTCTGGAAGAAGCTATCAGCGTCAATTTCATTCCCAAATTAGTGAAACACCCTCACTTAATCCCAGCACAAAGATCACTCCTTGCACTACCACTGAGACTGGGAGGAATGGGACTGACCAATCCAGAGGAGATTGCTGCCACCGAACATCAAAACTCAGTTAAACTCCCGGGAGCCCTCATGGACCACATTGTAGCTCAGAAAATTTGAAAAAAAAAGTAGCTATGGCGCAGGAGGTGGGCGCCTCGAACTGGTTAACTACGTTACCGATAAGGGCAAATGGTTTCAGTCTTAATAAACAAGAATTTACACATGCCATTGCTCTAAGGTACGGTCGGCCAGTAGAAGGTTTGCCCTCCCAATGCGTGTGTGGCTCTTCCTATGCAAGAAAGGGGGCTTCATATGCCTGAGGCATGACGAGGTAAGGGACCTCAGAAGCAAATATGTTGAAGGAAATCTGTTGGGATGTCATGGTAGAACCGACCCTCCTTCCATTGGATGGTGAGATCTTCCAACACAGGACTTCAAACACATCTAACGAAGCCCGTGTGGACGTCAGTGCTCGAGGATTCTGGACGCGGGGACAGCGAGCTTTCTTCGACATCAGGATTTTTGATCCCATGGCCGCATGTCACCGTAACCTAGTTCTCGATGCTGCATATAGGAGGATCGAGAACGACAAGAGAAGGGCATATGGGGAGAGAATTCAAAACGTTGATCAAGGCAGCTTCACTCCTCTAGTGTTCACAACCTCTGGTGGGATGGGACCAAGTGCAAGATGTTTCTACGCCAGACTCGCGGAGGTGATCTCCGAACAGAAGCAGCAGCCCAGAAGTTATGTTACAGCCTGGATGAGATGTCGACTGTCTTTCTCTCTCTTTCGGTCGGCTTTGCGCTGCCTCAGGGGAACGAGAGCTTCTGCCCCAACTCAGACAACTGCTGCAGATATTGACTATGAGGCTACTGTCACTGAATGCCGCATAGATCTGCGGCTCAACTAATTTAACTCAGATAGGATAGCTACTTATGTATTAGGATAATTAATATTAAGGTAATTAAATGGTGGCGAAGGTGTGGCTATTAAGGCAGGCTGGAGGCAACGTTAAAAAAAAAAAAGTAAATCGTAGTAGTAGTAGTAAGGCTTTATTACTTATACTTACATCGGTTTGACCATAGAAATTGTGACTAATCCTGCCACAGGTAGATAAATAAGAGTCAGGTGCGACGATTCCTGCTCCCAGTGTATAATTCCGATTTTGTATAGACTGTTGCCCTCACCCTCCAGGGGTGGCCTTCACACCCATTCTCACACACATATGTCCCTACTATCCGGACACTGCTGGTCAACCTGTCACCTCGCTGGCCCTTTTCATAAGAATTAGATTCCTCTACATGAGATCAAAGCAGATGTCAGTGGCAGACATTCCTGCTGCTCGAAGTGTGGAGCATTATGCTGGGTAACTGTCTTTGCATCTGTGGTAGTGGGAACCAAAATTGCAAAAGCTGTGAATGTGCCTGAAACAACCGCCGATGTGTGGGATGCAGGGAGGGGAACAAATGTAGGATTCCCAAGGGCAGGAACCCTTCACAGGAGGACACAGTAGATATCGCCCGGAAAACACTGCCTGACTATATCCTGATCGATAGCAGTGAATCTACTCAGTCTGTAAATATAGTGCTAATAAATGCCGCTCCAATATTAGCAGATGTCCACATGGTGAAAGACAGATAGCCACCACATTGGAAAGGCATGTCAAGGAAGATGAAGAGAAGTGGGTCAAAGAAACCTATTAAGAAGTTGTCAGTTGGTCTCCAATTAACCTCTTTGAACCAACAAAATATAGGGCCACCAAACATTGATTCGGGAGATGACTCGCCTCATACAATAACACAAGTGATCGTGGACCCTTCGTGCCAGGTGGCGAGTCCAGTGGTACAGTTTACCAAAGCGTGAAAGTTCGAACGCTTGTGCTTGGCTAGCGCGCAGTCGCCAGTGTACAGCGACATCGTTTTCCAGCGTAAATAAAATGGTTAATTAATGCCTTCCTAAAGAAACCATCGACATGGGACCAGGTTTGTTGCACTCTACGAATTTTTTTTTCGATTTTTCCACCAAGTTTGATGAAAAACGATTGTGCCATTTCGGCTGCCCAGAACAGACACACACACAGACACACGGCTATTCCTATAGTATATGAGATAATCATGGTCGTGGTTGTTATAATCATGGTCGTGGTTGTTATAATTATAGTCGTGGTTGTTATAATCATGGTCGTATGTGTTATAATCATGGTCGTGGTTGTTATAATCATAGTCGTGGTTATTATAATCATGGTCGTGGTTGTTATAATCATAGTCGTGGTTGTTATAATCATGGTCGTGGGTGTTATAATCATAGTCGTGGTTGTTATAATCATGGTCGTGGTTGTTATAATCATAGTCGTGGTTGTTATAATCATGGTTGGGTTTGTAATCATAATCGTGGTTGTTATAATCATGGTTCTGGTTGTTATAATCATAGTCGTGGTTGGTTAATCATGGTTGGGTTATGTAATCATAGTCGTGGTTGTTATAATCATGGTCGTGGTTGTTATAATCATGGTCGTAGTTGTTATAATCATGGTTCTGGTTGTTATAATCATGGTTCTGGTTGTTATAATCATAGTCCGTGGTTGTTATAATCATGGTCGTGGTTATTATAATCATGATCGTGTGTTATAATCATAGTGGTTATAATGGTGGTGTTATAATCATTGTCGTGGTTGTTATAATCATCATAGTCGTGGTCGTGTTGTAATAATGGCGGTCGGTTAATCATGGTTGTAGTTGTTATAATCATGGTCGGGTGTTATAATCATAGTCGTGTTGTTATAATGGTCGTGGTTATGATCATGGTTGTAGTTGTTATAATCATGGTCGTTGATGTTATAATCATAGTCGTGGTGTTATAATCATAGTTCTGGTTGTTATAATCATTGTCGTGGTGGTCGGGTTTGGTCGTGGTGTCGGTTGTTATAATCATAGTCGTGGTTGTTATAATCATGGTCGTGGTTATTGGTCGGTTATAATCATGGTCGTGGTTGGTCGTGGTTGTTGTAATCATAGTCGTGGTTGTTATAATCATGGTCGGGTTGGTCGGTTGTTATAATCATAGTCGTGGTTGTTATAATCATCATGGGGTTGTTTGTTATAATCATAGTCGTGGTTGTTATAATCATGGTCGTGGTTGGTCGTGGTTGTTATAATCATGGTCGTGGTTGTTATAATCATGGTCCTGGTTGTTATAATCATGGTCGTGATTATTATAATAAGTGTCTCTTTCTTCTTTATGTTGTATCTCACTATTCTTACTCTTTTTACCTACATTTAACCGACTAATTTCTACATGTTATCATCCAAATACTTGTTCTGATTTTTGTTTTACTTATCGCTGTCCTTCCTTTCTCTCCTTCTCTCATCTCCTTCTCTACTAACCTTATGTACCATTCTTATTCTGTCCTTCCATCCCTCCATTCATACCTCCACCTCTCACTATCCCTCTACTGTACACACTGTAGCTGTAAGGTCCGAAAATGGTCTGGTAACATTGAAACTTCGCATCCAGACGCATGATGAAACTCAGCTCTCCCCCACCTGTTATATCTAACTATTTTCTGTTTCCCTTTCTTTATTCTTCTATTTGGTCATCTTCCTTACCTTTACTAATCCAAACAACATTAAAAAAGTAGGCTAAGAAAAAAGTGGGGGGAGAAGGAGGAGGGAGCCGTACGATAACTGCAATCGTGGGCTGACAGCGAATGAGGGTGCGCCAAGTCCGTAGACGTGCATCATTTTCCAGCGTAAATAAAATGGTTAATTAATGGCTTCCTAAAGAAACCATCGATATGGAACCAGGTTTGTTCCACTCTACGAATTTTTTGCGATTTTTCCACCAAGTTTGATGAAAAACGATTGTGCCATTTCGGCTGCCCAGAACAGACACACACACACAAATAGACAGACAAACAGACAGACACACCGGCTAGTCCTATAGTATATTAGATACTCAGGACAGCTCCCTGGCTCCAATAGCTCTCCATATATTGGCAATAAAACCTCATCTAATTTGCTAGGAGTAATTACAAACAGGAAGATTTAACTGCAATGAAGAGAAGACAGGCAAAAACACTGCAGCAGCGACTAAAATTTGTGGGAGACGGAAAGCAAGCCACAGAGGATGCTGCCAGAAAGTTTGGTAACAATATGTGTGTGGGAAAAGTGTCCTGGCGGTAAGATCTCTCACAAAGGAAGCCTCCGGTGGTGTGCTGCCACTAAACAGAGAGACCTTTCAACAAATGAAAGAAAAACATCCCCAGCCAGGGTGACTATGTCCCTACAAGTGCTGTCATGTTTGAGAAAATACTGAGGGGGGGGAGGGATGGTGTGGAAAACAACACTGAAAACATAGGCAGGTGCAGGTCTTTCAGGCCTGGATGCAAACGGGTGGAGAAGCATCCTCAGCATTAACAAGTTTGGCGAAACTGCAAGTGATCTCTGCATTACCACTGCCGCCCTTACAAGAAAGTTAGCAACCTCATGCCAGCAACTCAGTAATCTCTATGCCAGCAACTAAGACCTCCATTCCTTGATGAGAACTATGAACACTGACTTGACTAAAGTCAGGGCCTGGGTAATACGTAATAAACTGACCTAATCCTTGAGAAAATCCACTACACGATCTTTCACAGAAGGAAAAACTTACCCCCAGACTTGGGCCCCCTGTACCATGGTAACACAGTCCTCAAACGCGAACAAAATACTAAATTCCTATGAGTTATTGTTGATGAGACACTTAAATGGAGAAACCGCATACAAACCATTCACAGTAAAGTTAATAAACAGTGCGGTATCATGTGTCACACTCAACAGTCACTCACTCTCACAGCAATGAAAGAAATCTATCATGATCTTGTTTACCTTCACCTGATACACTGTAACACACTATGGGGGCCTCTGGCTCTTCAAAAACACAATCCCTGGTTACTGCACAAAAGAGAGTTGTCCTATTTAAAAAAAACAAAAAAACATCATGCAAACGAAAAATTTTCTAAATTGAAAATGTTAAAATTCGAAGATATTAACACCTACTGCTGTGCCCTCTTTGTTTACAAATCTATCAATCACTTGCTTGACAATAATTATTTCCAGTTCCGGAATAATCCGAAATACAACTTAAGGCACCCAGAGCTACCAAGACCACCCCCCATGCACTCCTCTCAGTCCCAGACCTCCATAAAATACAGTATCACTGTGTAAAGGTGTGGAACAACTTACCCCCACCTATCCGAGTAATGACTACGCTCCCTTTCTTTAAATAACCTCTTAAAAAATATCTATTTTCTAAGTATTAATATTTCTTGTAATACCTACTATATTTACAGTAGGCTACCTGCTTTTATTGTATCATCAAAACCGTTTTATCGGAAATTATCATGTAAATAGATAAGAAATTACCATTTCAACAAATATATTTGCCAACTAGACATAATCCTGACAGCTCTGTCCTCTTGCTTAACCTTAATACCGTACAACCCATGTTGTACTGCTTCCCCATTATAATTATGTTTTTCAATTCCACTGTTATTTATGTATATACTTATAATATAAATAATAAATAAATAAAAAACAATAAATAAATACAATAAATTATATTGAAGTGATAACCGTGGAAACATTAACAGATGTTCCTATTCCCACCATGCTATTGTACTATTCCACATGATACTAAATGTTACATAATACTTCCTTGAGAAAATGTATGGTGTATATCAGGTGCCTAAAAGAGAGCTCAGGTTCTCAACTGGCTCAGCCATGTTAATATTGTTATTATTATCCACTCTGTATCTATGTTTTTCTGGCCAAATAAACTGTTTCAATTCAATTCAATTCAAAATCAACCTTCAAGCTCTGACGGCCTGCCGCCTCATCCCCCTGTACAAAAATTCAGGATGTAGGCCTATAGGGGTGAGAGAAGTGCTGAGGCGGATCATTGGAAAATGCATAATGGAAGTAGTCATTGATGAAGTCAGGGCAGCTGTAGGGAACCTGTAAGTATGCAATGGCCACCAGACTGGGGTGAAGTTGCTTTTCACGCCATGAGAAAGATATTTGAGCAGCGTGATTACGAGGCATTACTCCTGGCTATGTTTCCAACGCATTCAACATAATCGTTCGCAAGGCTACATTGCATAACATCAAGATCAAGTATCCAATGTATGTTGAAAACACCTATACCCGAGAGACCTCTATATAACGAGCTTCAAGGCCCTAAGAGGAGATACCACTTTACAGTCAACTGAGGGAACTACGCAGGGGGATCCGATCGCCATGGCAATGTACGCAATAGGCCTATCCGTGCTCCAATACACATTAAACTATGAAACAACCGAGGTCAAGCAAGTGGCTTATGCTGATGACCTTACAGGAGCAGGAAAAGTCGAGGACATCAAAAAGTGGTGGGACTTGGTAACATCACGCGGTCCACAAATAGGGTACCACCCAAATGCCAGCAAGTCCTTCCTCACTGTGAAGCCAGAATACCATAACAGGGCGATAGAGGTGTTCGGCGGAAGTGAGGTCAAAATAACAAAGGACGGCGGTAATAGGCACGAACGATTTCAAGACCGAGTATGTAACGGGAAAGGTAAATTAGAAGATGAAAGAAATCCAAGCTCTGTGTGATATTGCTAAAACTGAGCCACATGCGGCTTTTGCGACATTCACCCATGGAGTCAAGCATTGCTGGAATTACCTGATGCAAACTATCCCCGAGATCGGACCTTTCTTCCACCCTCTGGAAGAAGGCATCAAGGTCGCTTTTATCCCAACACTCGTTAAAAAGCCCTAATTTAACCCCAGCAGACAAGTCATTCCTTACACTACCACTGAGACTGGGTGGAATGGGATCGACGAATCCAGAGGAACTTGCTGTCCCCGAATATCAGAATTCTGTCGAGCTCACGGCAGCCCTGACTGAGCACATAATAGCTCAGAATGCAGCAAGTCATGTGGATGCCAACGAATTAAACAATATTCGACGGTCCATTACGATAGAACGGCAGCACACCCAAAGTGATAAACTTCAACAACTGATGTTGCAATTGTCAGTGAACTTGAAAAAATTAAGTAGCTATATCGCAGGAGGTGGGCGCCTCGAACTGACTAACAGTGTTAACGATAAGTGCAAAAGGTTACAGTTTTAAATAACAAGATTTTTCCGATGCCATTGCTCTAAGGTATGGTTGGCCAGTAGAGGGTTTGTCCTCCCATTGCATGTGTGGCTCATCCTGCGACATCGACCACGCCATGGTGTGCAAGAAAGGGGGCTTTGTATGCATGAGGCATGCCGAAGTAAGGGATCTCACAGCAAATATGTTGAAGAAAATCTGCCATGATGTCATGGTGGAACCGACCCTCCTTCTGTTGAATGGTAAGAATTTCCATCACAGGCCTTGAAACACATCCAACGAAGCCCCTGTGGACGTCAGTGCTCGAGGATTCTGGACACGGGGACAGCAAGCCTTCTTTGACATAAGGATTTTCGATCTCATTGCCACATGTCACCGTAACCTAGCTTTTGATGCTGCACACAGAATGAACGAGGATGACAAGAACAGGGCATAAGGGGAGAGAATTCAGAATGTTGATCAAGGCTTCACTCTTCTGGTGTTCACAACCTCTGGTGGGATGGGACCAAGTGCAAGATGTTACTACGCCAGGCCCGCGGAGGTGTTATCTGAACGAAAGGAGCTGCCCAGAAGTTACGTTACAGCCTGGTTGAGTTGTCGACTGTCCTTCTCAGCTAAGGTCCGCATTGCTTTTCCTCAGGGGAACGAGAGCATCGGCTCCAAAGCCGACAACAGTCGAAGATATTTACTATGAGGCAACAGTCACTGAATGCCGCATAGATCTGCGGCTCAACTAATTCAACACAGCTAGAATAGCTACTTATGTATTAGGATATTTAATTTTAAGGTAATAAAATGGCTGCGAAAGTGTGGCTATTGAGGGAGGCTAGAAGCCACAAAAAAGTAGTATTAATAGTTGTAGTAGGAGTAGTAGTAAATATAGAAGCAGTAATTGGCGTTTCTGTTTACGTAGGAGTGACAGAAGCAACTCTACTCCTGACCTACTCATTATGTAATATCAGTTGTGCTCCTCGCCTTCGATCCACCGCAAGTTACAAATTATAACCGATTCGCCATGGACACTCACGAGAGGACGTCCGCTGAAGACAGTTATTACCGGGGGATATCGTGACTGAGCTCCACCAGATTGACCATGTCCTCCCAGCCTTTCAATTCATGAGTTTCCCCTGGGTACACGAAGACATTGTCGTGTATCTACTGTCCGTATGCATGTGGATGGGTTTTAACTTTCTGGATTTAATATCAGCAAAAAAAAAAAAAAAAAACCGCGTGATTTTTCCGTTAACAAATATCTGATGCCCAATAAAAACTGTAGGATAATATTGATAAAAATAAATGGAAGCTAAATTCACATTGATGATATGCTTTGGAAATGCACTGTGCAGTACGTTTTGCAAATAATGGAATAATGTCAACTATAAACATTCGGCTCATAACGATTTCTGTTAGATTATAAAACAAAAGATAAGAGTAATAATCACTGTAAGTCATGAGTCTAAGGAATATAATAATGTTCACAAGACGATTTTATAAACAAAACATTTCATTTTCTAAAATAAACAATTCGTTCTTTGGTAAAAAAAAATAATATCAAAGTATTTTTGTTACTGTAAATGTATACAGAGAACAGGACGATGATAATATCTACACAACACACCGGTATAAGAGCTTACGATGCTTATAATAATTATACTATAGGTAAAATTTTTAATATGTAGAGTATATATATATATATATATATATATATATATATATATATATATATATATATATATATATATATATATATATATATATATATATATATATATATATATATATATATATATATAAAACGTCTCTTAAACTTGATCCTCCATTAGGGTTTTCTCCGCCAACTGGGGATATTTCTCATCACAAGCATGCACTTACGTAAACAATTCTCGGGAACAGCCATAACTCCCATGCCCAGCAAGTTGCTATTGACATGAGGAACTTAGTGTTTATGAGTCCCGCGACGCCCAGCCTCATGAAGCAGAGAAATAAAAATAAACTTACATAAATTTCAACTTCGGTTCTTAGTAAGTATTGATCGTGGCTGTTGCTTGAACTCTGTGTTGAGTCAGCTGCTTGAGTATTGGGGCTTCATGTTCTAAGACCCAAGGAGGTAAATTTCAGACTTTGGATCTTTAAGAAAGTGATTATTATCAGTGGCTGTTCTAGGGATAAAACGATGTTTCCCACTGCAGGTCTTCTGGTTGTTGGTGTTACCTGGGTCTCGAGCACCTGTGTTGAATACACAGTCTTTGCCTACGAGTTTGTTTGCTTTTTACTTGGCAGGAATATTAGTCATATACTTTCATTTTTCAATATGTGATGGACTAGGGGATATACTGTACATACGGTACTGCGCCCCTGAAAGGCGATGCTACTGACACAGTGGCCGATTTTCAAGCTAGACTTGTCTAGTATACTATACCTGTAAATAGGATGTAAATATATGTTTTTATGATAGCAGGTGAGTTTATGCTAAAATTGTGGAGCAGGATATTGTAGGTTCATAAAACAAATGTGAGAGAAAAGACAGTTTTATCGTAGAGGAGAGCAGGGAGTGTAGGAGGCGAATGACTGAAGTGTTTTTGCCAGATGAAAGAATGTCATGATAAGGAAAGACGTGTGTTGTGACTGGGATTGAAAATGTGGGGTGGGGGTGTAGACTAGATTTATTTGACACACTGACTATGGAATTACTGTAACAATGGAAAAGAGAGAGTGGTGAGATAGGTTGTCTTATATGGGGGAGACATGATGGAGGACTTTAATGAGGGAATTGACTGTGGATTGTAATTTGTTCAATAGAGACAAGTAGGTGTGGAACATCAATCCATATGTGGGAGGAATTACTTATGTGAAGGTGGGCATAACCGTTGTAAAGCAGAAAAAATCGTGCACGGGAGAATCCTAATAATTTAAATGCGTTGTTTGTTATACTGAAAATGTGGAGGGTCAATAAAAAATTATTAGTTAATATAAGATCAAAGATAGTGACATTAATGGCCGTTATAATATGAATGTTTAAGAATGGTCTTGTTTCCTTGAGGCTATAACCGCTGTAGACTGAAGATGTTTGTTCAGAGAATGTGTAGTGTATTGGGGATTTAGAAGGCCTGCTTAGTACCATCAGCAAAACAGTGTGTGGTGTTGGAGGGAATGAAGTAAGAAGAGAGTAGGACCATTAAATGAGCCTTAAAGTAGTCCAGCACTGAGAAGAAAATAGACTAAATTTGACCCGTCACTTCTTTGTTTTTCTACGCAAAACTCATCACTAATTCTTTACTCCATCTCACCTCCTGTGTATAGGTGAGGGGGGCACAGAGGGCTATGAGAGGGGCGGAGGGATTCACCACAATCAGCTATAAGTCTTAGATATCAGAAGCAGCGAGAGCCAGGGTTTACAGACGAGGCAGCACCCGGCAGGGCCGCAGCAGGCATGGGAGCGACCATTGTGAAGATGAAATGAAGCGCACAGTTGAACTAATGGATCGAAGGTATACATGTATGAAAAATCTTTTATGAATGTTTGAATGTAGTTTGCTTTAGAGATTATGTGTATACACTATTGATTTAGTTACCTTACTAAGATTACATACTTTTCCTGTTATTTAAATAATTTTACAAATAGTTACATTTTAAACTATTTTCTATAAACGATAAAACGATAAATTTGAAATCCAGAGAAGCAATGACAATTTCAAGTCAGAATGTGGAACTTTCAATCAAGTCTCCGGATGGTCAACTCCCAAGAGGAGAATTAAACCCAACGACTGGTGGTGATCTGCCTCAGTAGTTAGGGTGCACCAGGTCCCTGATATACAGTTACTGGGAGCATTTCTTGGAAGCAGTTCAAGTTAGGTTCACACAAACACGAACATGAAATTAAGTCTTGAAATTCTTCTTCAGTAGCAACTGTTACTTTGATTCTTTTCATGAGAGGGATGTGCACTTGTTATGAAAGGGATGTGCACTTGTTATGACAGGGATGTGCACTTGTTATAACAGGGATGTACACTTGTTATGACTGGGATGTACACTTGTTATGACAGGGTTGTGCACTTGTTATGACAGGGATGTGCACTTGTTATGACAGGGATGTACACTTGTTATGACTGGGATGTACATTTGTTATGACAGGGTTGTGCACTTGTTATGACAGGGATGTACACTTGTTATGACAGGGATGTGCACTTGTCATTACAGGGATGTGCACTTGTCATTACAGGGATGTGCACTTGTTATGGCAGGGATGTGCACTTGTTATGACAGGGATATACACTTGTTATGACAGGGATGTGCACTTGCTATGACAGGGATGTGCACTTGTTATGACATAAGGAAGATGTACTGAATACATTTGATCGTTCGTCTACTGGACTCACTCTTGTGTTTTCATTCTTGTTACAACTTTAAATAACTTATCTTGATCCCGAACTTTAATTCCACGTTATTAAATGATTTAGCAGTTTGTTCTACACCTACACAACTTATACATCTGTCACCAGTAAATATTTTTCAGGTTGCACGAAGCAAACAAATAGCCCTATTTTGTTGCAAAGGCAAACGCCACGTCACCACTGCATTTATGGTGATTTTACTGCAATATCATCAAAATCATGTTCTGTCAACGTGTCAACGACGTGACATCACATTAACGAGAAAAATTACATGTCATTTGGTTATTGGGAAATATAAGAAGATTATATTCCAAACATTGTACTGCATGTGACTGCTTTCCTCATTCCTCTTTTAAATTTGAAATAGATATATGCTGTGCGTTTCAATAATAGTTTCGACATACTGAAAACTTTATTGTTTCTTATTTTCTATTCGTAGTTTTGAACTAGACTAGATAGGGAAGATCATGTAGATATCTATAACACAAGCGATAAATGAAGAGTGTCATAAGTGAACTAACCTAACCTAATAAATCCAGCATGATTAACCTAACCTAACCTAACCTAATTAAGGTAAGGTTTGGTAATGTATCAGTAGCTAGTGCTGTCTTCCATAACATAGAGTTACATTTATCTACGAGGGGTTAAACTTAAAGCGACACCGACAACAAATTATTCCTATGTTAAAACCGTCTGCCGTTTTTTATATTCGTTGGTAGATTTATTATATTACGATTTTCTGTTTCCTAAAACATCACTATATATGAATATTATAATGGAACAATGAAAGGGCGAGGTGGCGGTTCAGTGGATACAGCGCTCGCCTCCTGTTCCAATCTCAAACACAAGGGAAGTAGGATCCCCTGACGGGCTTCCGGGAGAGAGTCGCGGGAACCAGTCTATGGCCACTCGACCAGATTTGATTTTTTTTATTTTTGCCGCTTACAGCGGCTACTTTATTGTGCACCCCACACTCATCCAGTGAGTGGTAGCACAAAAGGATTACAGAGTAGAGTTTACAACGGGTCATAATATTTAGCCCCGGTTGTCAGGATATTATGGCACTGAATGTTACACAGTATTTCAATTACATTATTTGTTTAGATCTATACATAAAGGGTAACTTATTCACAAATGCGTGAGTACAGGCGTGTGAGGCAGTATGTCTGGCCGCATACTTTGTTATTCACATTTGCGTGAGAAGCATTCAAGCACATTGTGTATTTGGTTCTATACATGAAAACTGATATAGTTACTAAGTGCAAAAAAGTGGATACAATCTTAATATGTCGGCTATCTTGCCATTAGCGATGAAGTTTTGTGCCATGTCATACAGTGTGCTTGGACCTGTCACTAAAAGGTTCTATCTTCACACAGTCGAGGACGTAGTGTTCAAGTGTGTGGCTATATGTCTGGCCACACACTTTACATTTAGTCTTGTTTACATCTGCTTGAGGGATATGCCGCCAGAGGTACTTATATCCTAACCTTAATCTAGCGGTTACAACATCTTGTAATCTAGTGATCTTGTTACTTGCTCCATATACATGTTTCACTTGATACATCTCATCATGGTAAACTATGGATCGACTAGTGCCTGTTTGCACTTGTCTATTTGCGTCAAATTCATCAATAAGTTCTTTCCTAATTACAGTTTTAAGACTACTTTTTGACAGACCCAAATTGTATTCAACAGTGTCTTTGTTAGACGCGAGTTTGGCGAGGGCATCAAATCTGTCATGTCTTATGAGGCCTATGTGAGAGGGGATCCACAACAGTTTGACCTTGACACCCCGGTCAACAAGGCACGCATATTTGTGTCTGGCTTCAGAGACAAGAGCGTGACAACCTGAGTCGAGGGTGCCAAGGGCAAGTAGTGAGGATAGAGAGTCAGTGATGATGAGACTGTCAGTGACAGTGGTTTCAATGAATTTTTAATAGCTGTGAGTATGGCAACTAATTCAGTTTGTAGAGTGGATGCGCAGTTGTTAATTCACTGGACCAGCAAGAGGCGGTGGGGGGTTTTGTAACTCCCGCGATAAGTTACTTTCCCATAATAGGTAGGATTTCTGTTTGCTTCATCTCACGCAACGGAGGCCTGTCCACCACATCCTCTCTGAAATGAGGGCACACCGGGTTCGGATACGCTCCCATGACGGGGACGTGACTGACAAACGGAAAGCAGAACTGGCAAGACTCCTTTGTGCAACACTACTCATCAAGACATCAAACCTCATCACCACCAAGCACTCCTTCATCACCCTGTACCTGACCGAGCAGGATGTCGATTTACTTCTGTCGAACGATAACACAAAAAAACTCAAGTCCGCAAAGTTTGAAGTTGCAGTCCCTCCACAACTCCGAGCAATGAATTCAATTGTAGTCAAACTATTAGATAAAGCGATCACCGAGGAAGCAAGCGAACAGCAATTGGCATCCGACGCAAAACATAGGAACCAATGGGCCAAGGTGGAGGAAGTGGTCAAGCTGCCCAGACTGCCCTCTATGCTTAAAATAAGGTTCACGGAAAAGGCCATGACCCAAAGAGCAATCCAGGAGGGATTTTGCCTCTTCTACTACCACGTCAGCAGCACCTAGGTGGAGCAGGAGAAATTCTTCCCTCTTACTCCATGCTGGAACTGCTATCAATGCACACACGGCTACAGACTGCCCTAAAAGGGACACAAGTACTGCTCAGAATGCGGGAACAAGGGGCACACCTTCAGGGAATGTAAAACATAGATACCCTCAAATGCTTAAACTGTGAAGGAGAGCAAGACAGGACGTATTCAGCTCTAACAAATTTAACCAAAGAATAAACGAAGGTCCTCGAAAAAGTCACCACACCATCCACCGCAAAGCAACCTATGGCACTTCAGCTTGAAATCACCTTTTCATTAAAATAATAACCTCTATAATCCACGCCCAAATCAAGAACATAACCAGACCTGGAACTTTTGCCAAGGCAGCAAGGGACATGTTCGCCGCCAACAACCGAAACCAAACATTGGAATTCCCAAACGACGTGCCTTCTACCGAAATATTCAACAGATACACAAACCAGAGAGCACCGCAAACCAAGAACCATTGATCCAAGCACAGGCTATCCCCGACATACACCCCAAGCCAGCAAGCGAAGAGGTAACGATGGAGGACGAAGACGAAATCGCCACAAAAACAGAACGCGGCGCCAAATTCAGCACCCCCAAAAAAGAACAAAACAGGAACTGTGGCACCACCACCGTCACCCAGAAGGATCACGGAGAATGAAGGCCTAGGAGACGAAATCGGCCTTCGATTTTCTCCACTACAGCTCCCTCCATAGTCTCAACACAAAGACTCCTGGCAGAAACAAGGAAAGGCAAGATAAAATACACATACACAGACAAAAATCTAAAAGACACACACATTGAAACACTAATTAAGAAAGGAAGAATCATCACAAGACACAGCTGGATAGAGAGAGTTGATCAGTCATCGTATAAAAAAATCGCCTGGGCCTGCTGACTGACAGGAGGGTGTCATGGAACACAGGTCAGCAAAATGGCGCAAACCAGCTCTAGGCACCAGCCTTCATAATAAACAAACTTAAAATAATCCAACACAATATTTTAGCATGGATCCCACAGAACAAGCGAACTATATAACACATGCCGTAACATATAGACCCAGATATTTTCCTCCTAAATTCGCATGGTAAGAAAAACTCAGAAAAAATCAAAATATTTAACTACACAGTCTACCAAAAAAACAGTCAAGACCTACAATATGATGGAGATGCCATAGCCATCAAACGGAAGATACAACACAAGATACACGACTCATTTCAGGAAAACTTTCTGGCCATCGAAATAAAATACCCATTATAATCGGCACCAGTTACCTCCTTCCGAGAAGACCCATAATTCCACAAGTAGACATGCTCAGGCTGATGAGAAGAAATGTACCAGCATATATTCTGGGTGACCTAAATGCACGACACCGCGTCTTGGAGCACCAGGACAACAACGCCGTGGGCAGATCTTAAACACATTATTGAATCACGGCAACGCAATACACCTTGGGCCAAAATTCCTCACATACATCAGAGCAGGTCACATTGAACATCCAGACATAGTGCTAACAAACCAGCATCACCATCTTAACCTGCAAATGGAACCCAGCCCAATAACCAAGTGACCATCTCCCTATCGTAGCCACACTCTCCACGTCGCCAATAAAGATCCCTACTAGGATGAGATGCAAGTACAGCCGGTCCAACTGGGAGGAATTCAAACAGGAGTTACACAATCATCAAATCACCCAACTACACAACAAACACACCTCCCAAATAGACAACACACTAGAGATATGGTACGAAAACGTGAGCCAAGCAATGGAACACCACGTACCCAAGACCACTCACCGAACATTACCACACCCTCAGTACTCACATCAATCAAGATTTCTACAGACACAATTCAGTAAATTAATAAAATTAATCATAGAACAAGGATGGACGCCAGAATATAGAAGACAATTTAACACCATACACGAACATCTAAGAAACATGTCCAAAGAAGCATATAGTAATAACAAGGAGAAAATAACAACAGATAAAGAAGTAAATTACCACAACCTGAAACAATTCTGGCGAAGAATTAAACACCTAATGGGAATCTCCAGCAACGAATCAAACTACATTCTAAACAGCAACCAAATCAAATAAACCGAACCCAAAGAACAAGAACCCAAATTCATGAAATACTGGGAAAAATATTTCAAATAAGTCACGAAAACAACCTGAACTTCTGTATGAACACCGAGAGACAAGTAACCAATCAAATGGGGGGCGCTGGTGTAGGGGTATCGCTCTTGCCTCGCAAGCAAGCTGTCACCGGTTCGATTCACGGGCCGGCGGAAGTTGTTTGGACACTCTTCCTAGTCCCCCTGTTCCCTGTTCACCTAGCAGTAAAGTAGGTACCTGCTGTAAATCGAAAGTTGCGAATTCGTATTCAGGGACAAGTTGTTGGAGGTTCCAATAACTTGCTTAGACATAAAAACTATTGATTCAGGCTTCTACACCCTTGACTCTTAAGGCTTCTACGCCCTTACCTCATCGGACATAAGGCAAGCATGAACTTGGAAAGCTTCCCTATTGGGTGCTGTGGGCGCTTCTGCGCTTCACCTTACACAAGGATGTAGGGGGGTGCCCCCACCCCCCAAAAAACCCAAAAACAATCACATGACACACACAACCCACATCTGGCAACCAAGTCCCAACAAAGACATAAACACTCGACTATCTATCCTCACTGATCAAACCAATCACAGCAGACGATATACACAGAACAGTAACCAGTTTCAAGAACAAGGCCCCAGGCATCAGTAAAATAAACAAACTCATACTCCAGCATCTACCAGACAACATGATACACCAACTTAGAAACATTTTTAATGCATCACTCGCCTCTGGTTACTGCCCAAGGAAATTCAAAACAGCGAGCATCAGACGTATACCAAAACAAGGTAAATCCCCCACTCAAGTATCAAACAACAGACCAATTTCTCTTCTAGAAACATCGGGAAATGTCCTGGAAAAAATCATGAACCACCGACTAAGAACACACCAGGCAGCACGGATTTAGAAAACGTAGAGGAACCCAAACAGCCTGAGCACCAATTTACGAAAACATAGCCAACGCAACGCACAATGGAGATCATGCAACGTAGTATTAAGTGACGTAGCAAAAGCATTCGACTAGGTCAGGCAATTTTTTTTTTTTTTACGGGGATTAGCCCACCCGGGCACAGGTCACTGACCTACTTTGGGGCCTGGGGGCGAAAATGTAATAGTTCTACTACTACTACTACTACTAATAATAATAATAATAATAATAAAAATAATAATTCGTAGTAAATAAAATTTATAATAAAAATACAAAATTAAATATCAAATAATAAAATATTAATGATAACAATAATAATAATAACACTGTAACAATAATATAAAGAGCCATTAAAAAATACAAAAATGAAAAGAAAAATCAAGAGTGAGAAACGATATACAGTATGTATGTTGTGTTGTCAAAGTAAGGGAAACTGGTGAGACCCTGCAATTGTGTATAAATGAGGCAGAAAGTCAGATCAACAACCTGGGACTCGGTCACAATTTTCGTGATGCCATATGGCTCAATTACAAAATAACAAACCAAGAACTCCCTAACAACTTCTGTTATCGCCACGAATAATTGTGCACGCCGGCCACATTTTAAGTGAAGAAACTGTTTACAACTCAGAATAGTTTACTAAGCGAGAAGGAGCTGGTAGGAGCTGTGTGACGTCACTCGTGCGCGTCAGTGTGATATCTCCAATTGTGTGATATCAGAGATCGTGGGACGTCACCATGAGTAGTAGCTGATACTAAGCATTACTGCATACATTTATCGAGCAAGACAAATCACGTTTGTTGTTTTGGCAGTCATGGACATGGAAGGAAATAAGCCACTGAGACACCTGCTGATGCAGAATGATACTTCATAGACGACGGCTCGGTGGACCCAAAACATCATAGACCCGGAGCGGCCTTCTACTGTACTGTACAGTGTACACCCAAGGTCAGACCCTCCTATGGAGACTTTCTAATGACTGCTCCACCCTACAAACAGAGTTGGTAGAAATCTCAAAAGCCCAAACAAGCCACATTCACCACCTTCTCCTGGTCATCACATGATACCCACCACCCAGATAGCTTAGTAAGTATCCTTCCCAGCAAGTGCGGACCCCAGTTCGAGGGGTGCGCCACTCCGAAACTGACCACGTCCAAGAGTGTGGGTTGTTGGTAAGCGTTTACTGACCGAGGGTCTGCTTACACTTGCAAACCGTCAGTATTCTATCATATCTGCAGGTAGGATAACCTCCATCCCCAATCCCAAATCCGGCCTGGCTGCTCCAAGAGCTCCAGCTGGAACCACCAAACTGGTCGCCTACAGGCAAAGGCCCGTGTCGGACTACGGTCAGACAATCTCAACAACAACAGAAGATCGCGGAAAGGTGTTATCACTACCAGAGACACGACCTTCCTCAAACCGAAACTGACGAAGAAACGCTATATACTCCAAGAGGACTCCCAGCGCCCACCTAAACCACGGAGCCGGGAACATTTCACCATGGGGAGCGCGGAAGTACTTCCGAGCATCAAGCTCGATAACCGAAACCACTAACGTTGACGAAGGACCAAAAGGACGACCCGCCGAGGTCCGAGGGCTGGGTGAGAGAGCTGTTAGAAAAAATGAGGTTCTCCCAAAGGCTGACGCCGAAGTTCAGCAGAGGAACTTGTGGTGAATACTGGGAGTTCGAGGGATCCTTCCAGCGACACGTTGGGATGCCGCAGATAATTGATGCTTTGAAATTAGAGACATTTTTCGTCGCCTATGCCAGCTCCACTAAGGATACTTTGCGACGTTGCCTGCAAATACAAGATTCCAAAGCATGGTACAAGGAAGCTTTGGACATATTAGAGAAACGTCACTGCAACAATCACACCTACGTCTGTCAGCTAATAAGGGAATTGCATGAAGAACTTGAAGGTTCTGGGAGAACTACATCAGATTGACAACTATGAATCAATACATACGTTAGCTGAGAGATTCAAGGGAAAGATAAGGGACGACTATGTGGATAAGGTGCATAAATACAAAAGGAAGCAAGGGAAGCCTCCTGGGATCGAGAGGATGTTGGAATTCACTATGGATATGGTCGACAAGGCGGAGGAGGCCCCAAAGGGACAAGGACCGGAGGAACCAAGCAGAATCACCCTCACTCCAATCCAAGTCGAAGAAGAAACTTGTGGGTCTGGTGACACCAGGAATAAAGACAACCAGAGAAACGGACGATGAACGCTGCTCGTTATGCAGCGGAGATCACCTTCTTCAGATGTGCCGGACATTGCTCAGCATGTCCACAGGGAAGCGAACTTCCCTCGTAAGGGAAGAACGTCGCTGCTTCACCTGTCTGGGTCGTAATCTTCGGATAACGGAGTGCAGCCAGAAGATGATATGTGGTATAGATGGCTGCTCTGGAGTACACTCGAGGTTTCTGCACTTCACAGGAGTTCTGACGAGCAGTGGCAAGGCGCAACAGGGCGAAGTTGAAAGAGGAGAACACCAGACCAGTTTCTAAAGGGCGAAGAGAGCAATCAATGGGGGCACTTACCAAATAGACATATCACCTGACCACAAGCGACCTAGAATGAGTCAACTTAAGGCCATTATGCCACCACCGGAATCGGCAACTAGTGGAGCTAAATCATGGAAGACCGAAGGCGAGCACCATGGGGAAAAGGACTGAGAGTACACAAAGCGTGCTGGTGACCACGAATAGAGGAAATCCGCATAGATGGGTCAGGGAAACCATAACTAACAACGGAACTGATGATCAGCGCGAAGAACCAAATGTATGCAAGTTGTGATTACAAGAGTCCAGCAGAGTCGCACTTCCAATAGTGAAAGTCAGGATAGAGGAGAAAAACCAAGAGGCGAAGGAGCAGTGGTCACCGGAGCTCTCTTGGATTCAGGCAGCAACCAATCATACTGCACGCATAGTCTAGCTAACCGGCTGCAGGCAGAGGGAAGGCCAGTTTTTTCCCTCTCCATTGGCACGGTCATGAAAGAAAGAAGTAGTGTAAACACCGAAGAGATCAGTGTAAAGGTGGTTAGCCCAGGAGTAAGAAAGAGCCGAGCCATCACTATCCCCAAGGTCATTATTGTTGAGAATCTACAGCCTTCTCTGAGAGTTTTCGGTCGAAGACACCCAAGATGTCACCATGTGGGAACACCTCCGAGGTACTGCACTACGCCAAGCACCGAAAAGAGTGGCTCTCCTGATAGGACTGGAAGTACCACAGGTGCCGTTAGAAGTAAGGACCGGGAAGGACGGAGAGCCGTTTTCAACATCCCCCCCCCCATCCCCCTGGGCTGGACTTTAAATGGGCCGCTCGGAGTGGTGAGCCGGAGTTAGAACACTCTCTGACCTTCTCTCACCATGAACGGTTACGAGTTTGACAACGTGGCGCGGATACATCCGGATACGCCGACCTGCCCAAAGAAATTAAACCTCCTAGTTCTCAAGAAGTTTTTTGAAACTCATGGGATCATGGGGGTCACCAAGGTGGAACGTCTGAAGCTCCATGGTGACATCAAGATCACCTTCGCCAAGAAGGGTATGCCCGTACAGCTCGCGGAGATCCCAGGCATCAACGGCATTCCAATAAAGATGAGTGCCTACAAGTGGGACAACCTGAAGCTGGGAGTAATCTCCCACGCCGAAATTGCCCACGTGGACCAAGCAGAGCTGAGTGAGCTCCTCAAGGGACAACTCCAAGTTGTCAAGAAACTGTCCGACACCACTGCCCTCATCGGGCACCATACAACCTTACCCAAGGAGGCTCAACTGGCGTGGGTAACTGTGCCAGTCAAGCCCTACTGCAGACCGAAACGCTGTTACAAATGCCAGCACTACGGACACACTGTCAACAAGTGTGAGGCGCAGGACACTTGCTCCCTGTGCGGCAGCCCCGGACACCGCTACACTGTCTGCCCCAACACAGTATAAAAACTTGCTGCCTGTGGCGGCCCACACTCCTCCGCCGATCGGACCTGCCCCAAATGGAAGGAGGAATGCAGGATAGCCAAGGCTCGACTTGACAAGAAACTGAGCTACAAAGAGGCCCTCCTTGCTGTACGCTCCCAAGACAAGAAAAAAAACAGAAGAAAAGAAAAATCAATTAAAGAAAACCCAAGAAAAGAAAACTCAAGAAAAGACACACGCCACAAGGAATCAAGAACACCACGAGGCCCGTGGAGCTGAAGCCCACGTGGTCAACCTCACCGTCTCCGACTTCTTCCACACCTATGAAGACCTACGACACGAGGAAGACGAAGAACAAGACCCAAACACGAATGAATGGACACTTCAAGAGAGCAAGAGGAGGAGGAGAGTAAGAAGAAAATCAACTTCAAGCTAACAAGAATACCAAGACAGAAGACCAAGACCAAGACATTTCCTCCAAACAAGAAAACAACACACACAATCAAGCCGACCAAGTACTGAGAAACCATGGCCCAACCCAACACGCACCTGACGCTTGACCTGACGCTCACCTGACTCTGTCCTCCCGCTGCCTCCAACTTAAGCTCCCTCACGCAAGCTGTGCTTAGCCACGGTACCTTTACCTCCTTCTAAAATTCACTTCAATCCTCCCTTTTTCCTTCCCCTGAACCTCCTTCCCCCCTGTCACTAGCATTTTATGTATGGTGAGCCGTGATTATGCCGTGATCAACCACTTTGTCAGAATGGCAACATTAAATTCGGAGACAAATCTGGAAAAAACAAGTCAGGAACTTCTGGGAATGCTACTCCGCCTACAGTAACGACGATCCCGTCCCTGTCGAAGACAAGAGAGTCCTGATGCAGTGGTCAACATCAATTACTCAAGTGGGCGGACACTACAAACTTCCCATCTCGTTTCACCATGAAGAACCGGAACTCCCAGACAATAAGAAGCTTGCCGAACAGCAATTGGCGGGACTGAGAAAAATGTCTCTCTCAGAGGTATCAAGAAGAGATGTGACGTCTAGTCGACGAGAGACATGCTGAGCGAGTCCCACGTCAAGAACTCAGTGATGCACCCGGGAAGACCTGATATCTCCAACACTACCCCATGTTGAATCCCAACAAGCCAGAAAAGGTGAGAATAGTTTTGATTGTGCAACCGAATATGAGTCGATGTCATTGAACAGCCAGGTGATGCAAGGGCCAGACCTTAACAACAATTTGATGGGAGTATTCATCAGATTCAGACAAGGAAAGGTGGCACTCATGGCTGATATCGAGGCAATGTTCCACTATGGTGGACGGACGACCAGCTGCCAGGGACCCCCACCATTTACCGAATGACAGTGCATCTCTTTGAAGGTATGTGTAGCCCTCCATGTGCCGGGTATGCGCTACAACGAACATTCCAAGATAACAGGGAAAGTCTCCATGACGACATCAAGAAGGCGAATCGTAACTTCGATGTTGACGATCTGCTTCTCTCAGTAGATTCGCCGGGGAAGGCAACGATAATTACCCATTGACTGAGACAGCTGATGAAGAAGGGCGGATTCAGACTTACGAAGTGGGTCTGTAATCACAAGGAAGTCCTCAAGGCAATTTCACAGACAGAGAAAGCCGTGGGAGTAAAGGAAGTAATTTGAAAGACGACAGGCTCCCCACTGAACAAGCGCTGGGAATCTTGTGGGACCTGGAAAAGGACGAACTAGCAGTCCGGGTCCAGATCCCTAAGAAACCGGAGACGAAACGAGGCTTTCTGAGTATGGTCAGCTCCATATATAACCCACTGGGACTCATCGCTCCGAGCGTCACAAGAGCCAAAATTACATTCCAAAATGAGTGTAGACGAGGTGTTTGGTGGAATGAACGAATGGCTGAACAGAACAGGGTGGCTGGCGAAAATGGCTAGATGAACTTCCTCACCTATCACAGGTATACGTTCCACGGTGCTACCCACCCGAGGATGCAAATCCACTTCTACGACGCCTCCCAACAAGCATATGGAGCTGTACCGTATCTGAGGACCACGTGTGTAGATGGAACCCGCCATACCTCCTTCGTGTGTGGCAAGGCCAAGCTAGCCCCTCTAAAACAGCAGACCATACCTCGAGTCGAGCTCTACGTGGCAGTACTGGCTGCCAAGGCAGACAAGCAACTATGACGAGAACTTGAATTACAAATAGACAGATCAGTGTTTTGGACAGACAGTACGGCAGTCCTTCAGTACGTACGAAACACCGAAAGACGCTTCCATTCTTTCGTGGCCAATAGAGTGGCAACGATACACGAGGACTCCAATGCAGAACAATGGCACCACGTGAAGTCGGCACTGAACCCAGCCGATGACGCTAGTCGCGGACTACATGGAGCAGAGCTCAACGAGGAGGGCAGGTGGATTTGGAGGCCCGTTTTCCTCTTGTTGGAAGAAGACAGTTGGCCAAAGAGTCCAATGAGGATTCCATACCTCACAGACGGAGACCCAGAGGTGAAAAAGGAAACCACGGTGCTGACGACGAACGCTGACCAAGGGGAGGGTATCCTCGATATGCTATGGGCCAGGTACTCCTCGTGGCATCGACTTCTGAATAGCGCAGTGTGGATTAAAAGGTTTATAGAATGGCGGCTGGGGAAGCAAAAGAACAAACATCTCCGAAAACATCGACTCAAGGTCAGCAAAGTGGAAGATGCGAAGTTAGTCGTCTTAAGATTTATGTAAAGGAAAGGATTCCCTCGAGAACTCGGAATGCTACAACAGGGACAACCCGTGGGAGGTAGCGACGTGAGTCGACTGGAACCTCATCTAGACACGCACGGTTTGATCAGAGTAGGCGGCCGACTGAAACATGCCGCTCTCCACCCAGACCAGAAGAATCCCATACTGTTGTCGAGGAACAACAGGATCACGGGGCTCATTGTGAGAGAGGTACACTCGACTAGAGCTGGACACTGAGGACGAGAACACACTCTTGCCAAAATACGTGGGACATACTGGATACGTAAGTGCCGCAAATTACTCGACCGCACAATACGGACCTTGTGTGACTTGTCGGAAAAGCAACTGGAGACCTACCCGGGTACCAACGCCAAGCCGACCTGCCAGAAAATGGAAGCATGCCCAATTCATCGAGGACCAATTTTGGAAGAGGTGGGTAAAGAAATACCTCCCGACACTACGTCAGTGACAAAGATTCTTAAAAATCTCGCCGTAATCTCCACGCTGGGGATATCGTGATCATCTCTGGACAACCCTTCCCTAGGAGTCAGTGGATGCTAGAGAGAGTACTGGAGGCACTACCGAGCGCAGATGGCCTGGTGCGAAGTGTTAAAGTAAAGACAAAGGACTTAGTGTTAATACGCCCAGCGACGAGACTCTGCCTGTTGGAAGGGTTCGGAGAGTGAGTCTAATGGTAGGTCGTAATTTCGTGCGAAGCCGGACAGGGGAAGTGTTATCGCCACGCATAATTGTGCGCACTGGCCACATGTTAAATGAAGAAACTGTTTACAACTCAGAATAGCTTACTAAGCGAGATGGAGCTGGTAGCAGCTGTGTGACTGCCTGAGGGACAGTCTATCGCCCTCTACTGTAGAGGCAACATCTTGATTTTCGTCAGCCAACATCTTCCTGCAGGACATTATATTTGTTCTCGTTGGTCTAACCGTAGACCCCAAAACGTGAGTGTGATTGTGAACTGTTGAATCCTCTGATGACTCTAAATAACTTTAATAAGTGTAATTATGTACAGTATATTGATCGTATTATTCAAACTGTGTCCTGATGTACCAGCAGTTGTTATATGTGAATTGTATTCAACAGGTTTTGACCGAATTATACTCATCGCGTCATCGACAAGGGTCCTATTGTCCTGCACAAAGCAAAATCGCTTCTATGAGCGATTACAACTTCACTTCTTTTCTTTGTATCTTCCTATTATAATAGAGAGGCAAAAATCGTCATTGGTAACTACATAAGCTCAAGCATCAAGCTATAAAGAGGAGTACCACAGGGATGTAACCTCTCGCCAACACTCTACACGATATACACGTCGGACATGCCACCTCCTACCCACGGAGAATACAGAGCATATGCCGATGACGTCACCCAAATCATCCGACATCCAGGCAAGGCCAGACAGATGATGGCATGAAAAACAGCCCACGCCATAAAGCAAATAAACAACTATAAAAAAATGTGGAAAATCCAAACCAATAAGTAGAAACTAAAGACAATTCACATTACCAAAATAAACCAAGCACCAATCACAATCAACAACGAACATATATAATTCTCCAACGAAGACAAATTACTGGGACTCACAATAACAAGAACAGCCATAGCAAAACACATAACACAACGCAAAATGCTTCCCCAATCACAACTCACAAAACTACGAAGATTCAGCAAAATGGGCACCAACATTCAACGACACCTATTCAAATCGCTTGTCCGCCCCCACCAATTCCACTCAACACGATCAGCAGAACCAGCCAACTTAAATTTCAAGCAGTACAAAACAAAGCTATTCGTAGAGCATCAAAGCTACTCCCCCCCCCCATACACCACCAAAGTACAAGAACTTCACGAACTATACGATATCGAACCACTGAACACACGTAAACACAGCCAAGCTCAGAGAGTTTGGAGCAAAGTTGAAGAGTAGGAGGACCCAATCTTCTCCCAGTTAAAAGAAGAAGAAACCACAAGAATACACAGCTGGTGGCCCAAGAGCCTCCATGCTAACATAGAAGAACAAGACCCTCTTTATACATACATGTGAAGAAATAACACCATCATTTAACAAACATAAATTAACACTCATTACACTCAAGAATGTCTAGCTAGTTTAGATTTCCCCCTTCCAACCACCCTTAATCAGGCGGGCGTCTGCTGTGTATGGCCACCACCCCAATCAATCACCTCGATTCAGCTTGGTGGACAACCCACCTGCTTTTACTCCCTACTACTTTACTTCCCGTTTCTATTCTTTTCTTCTCTCTTTCCTCTCCTCTCTCAAGGCAAATTTAATTGCCACTTCACTTCATGATCATCATCATCAGGGTCGATAGTTCGAATCCCAAGCTTTCCCAGTTCACCCAGCTATAAATGGGTACCCAAGTTGAATAACCAAGTCTACCACTTAGGGAAGTGAATGCGGTCGAGTGCAGTACCGAAGGCTTAGTATACAGTGTGCTGTATCCACATTATCCCTAACAGACAGCTAGAAAAGCTTAAAATATTTTTTTCTTACAAATTGGTTCTCATAATAAGTGCCATTTACAAAAGATTGTTATTTCACTTAATTTCATGACTTATTTCATCATGTTGGTGTAAGTTCTTAATTTTATATTATACTTTTTGGGGGGAGGAATTCAATCCGGTGAGATGTAAAGCCGATACTGAGGAAAATCATAATACAACCTATAAATACATAGCATCAATATTAACCTAACTATGCAAGCTTATCCTAATTAGTAACTGTGATGGTAAACGATATGTTAATTGAGTAAATGAGACAGCGCAACATTCATTAGTAATGAAGTAATTAATATGAGTTACAACAAAAACAAAACTATACTGTTCTTTTTAGGGCAGAATACGTTCAAAAGGCTAAAAGCAGAGCGGATAACAAGTGCAATCATGCACATGATCATACAAGCTCGAAATTTGGTGTGAACATTCAATATGAGTTACTTATCAAATCTACCGGATTGGACAATCAAAATTTCAAAATGGCGGCCATTTTCCAAGATGGCCGCCAAATTTGCCTAGCTTTTTTTTTTTTTACATATAATGACTCATTATTGGGCAATCTATGCACATAAGGTGTTTATTCCTGTTTTAAAGCACGCTAGCATATCTCTGAGGTGAATAGGGAGTCAACGAAGTAAGGTATATGTTCTGACAAAACAGCGCGATACATTTCAAAATGTTCTTCTCTGAATGATCGGATTAGTATGAATATGGTCAACTCCATGTCAAGGACAATGCTCCAGAATTGAAACTGTGGACTTTCAGATTTCCTTTGGTAACACCACTCTTCAAATCTCAAGGCTGTATCTCTAGACAGACCTGAACAGTACTCATTATATGCGTCCTTCATAAGCTTTCACAGACTACAAGCATTAATTTGATGTGCACAGCGGGTTCTTGTGAAACTGGATGCCAAGAAGAAAGACTCTGATGTACTTCTGCCTCTACAGTACAAGGCAGCTGGTCCACCCACTGTCCTGAATCAGAGTTCCATTCGATTTCAGTCCTGCTATCTCTATATAGAGCCCTCCAAACATGACCACAAACTTATTTCTCCATAATCACGCCAGCGCCATTGTATCTGTTTTGCTAGTGAATAAAAAGGATGGTCAGCAACTATGACAGGGGTCTGTCCAGGATTCAGAAAGGCCAGAGTGTCTCTAATTTTGTCCATAGCATGTTTGATTGCTGGTCTCTAATTGGGGGTAAAAGTGATGTAATCCCCTGGGTCAGGGCGGAGGAGGTCTGTGCATTGTTTGGACAGATCAAGGTAGAGTTGGTCTGCGGTGGTGACAGTGTAACCCTGAAACCATTCAGCAATTGTAGTGATGAAGGCAGATATGTTGGCAGGGGTAAGGCTGAGCATAGGGCCCTAGGGTGGGGCGGGTATTCTCACGTAGTAGAGGGTAGTGTGGATAGGGAAATGGTCACTGTGGGGGGAGTGGAGGATGCGGGTGGAGTGTGGGCGGTGAGGGTTAGAGTAGAGAGCGATGTAGTCAAGTTTCCCTCCCATGATGTGGGTGGGTGATGGAGGGCAGAGAAGACGTACAGGGTCATCAGTGGTTTGTAGGTAGGAGAGCCAGGAGTTACCCCGGGAGTTTGAGTGGGGCCCCTGGGAGCCGAGACTGGGGTGTCGGGCATTGAGGTCCCCCACAAGGAGGGTGGGGGTGGAGGTGATATGGTGTGGTAAGACAGGTACAGTAGGGGTGGAGGGAGGCACATAGACGTTGACAATATTGAGGGACATACCTTTTAGTGTGATTGTGATGGCGTGTGCGTCGGTAGTGTCGCAATCAAGGGGGGACGTCGAGAGGTTGGTAGGGTACATCCTTCTTGACGTAGATGCGCAGTCCACGTGCATGGCCTCGTGGTAGTCCATTGATGCGAAAAACAGGGGTGAATGGTCTCTCAACACATGTGTAGCCACGGAGCACATAGGTACCAGCAGCACATTGCGTTTCTTGGAGGCACAGCCCGTCGACATGTTCAGTGTAGACGTAGGTTTTGAGGGCACCAAACTTGTTTTGCAAGCCGTTTATATTCCAGGTGAGTACCTGCAGTCCTGTAGCGTTGCTATCCATTGTGGTGTATTAGACTGATTACAGGCCGGCCGGTTGGGCACATGTGTACACCTGACGTGGACGGATGGGCCTTAGGTGCCGGCATGTCGGTGGATTATGGGTAGCCGGGAGTGGAGTCCTCAGGTCCAATAGGTAGCCCTGGTGGAGACATCACAAACACAGGAGCGGGCGTGGCTTGCGGTGGGTAGACAGGTTGAGGCACCACGTGACGTGAAGATGAGGCAGGGATTGGCTCTGGAGCAGCAGTACACACAGGCCGTGAGCAGGGGGTGAGGGGGGTGGGGGGGATAACAGGGGGACTACCAGCTTGTGTCAAACCAGAGGAGTGGAGTGACTGAGTGGCAGCAAAGGGCAAGAATTGGAGGTGTAGGTCGGAGATGGCAGGGCGTTTGGCAGAGGGCATGGTGATAGGGTCCGTGGCATTGGTGTTTCCATTCCGGCTAGTGTTTCCCATAGAAACTTTGCCGTCACTGTCATAATCACTGGGGTCTGACTCTTGAAGGGTGTTGGATTCAGTCAAGATCTGCTGTGTTTTATTCCCAGTTGAAATCTTTCTGCTTCCTTCTGTGTGTGTCATCCTTTTCTTCCTATCATTCATGATCTCATCACTATCACTTACTTCACTTTTCTTCGCCTCCTCTCGCCTCCTCTTCTTTTCTTTCTTACTAATCACCTCTTGAAAACTGTCTATCACCTCTATTGTTGTTGGCCGCGGATCGTCTGCTTCCGATTCGCTACTTGAAAGCCGCAGGTCGTCTTCAAAGCTGTTCAGTAGGGCAATCTTTTCTTTTCTAGCTAAAGCCTTCACAGGTTTCTGCCCACCACTCTCCCCAGGCATGGTGAATGCTTATGTTCGGGCACAGGTGAGATGGGGAGGCAACGATGTCACTACCACGTCACACAACGTCACGCTCTTCGCACTGCGCTTGCGCAGATGCGAAAATAACCGACCAGAGGGTCCAGGCAGAAAGTCCAGATATTTTATCCAAAATATTGTCTAAGTCCAGCAACTATAAATTTCACAAGCGACACTGTGCTGACAACTGGGTCTCACTGTAGTTCTCTGAACAGACTGGAGGTAGTCGTTTCACTAAATTCATCAGAATTGGGAATTGTAGGGAGCGCTCACTCACAGCCTTTATTGACGTTGCACGGTGCGCATGTCGAATGATTAGGTAACATTGGGGACACTATGTACTTGTATATGTATATTAATCTTTACTATGAGTTTCGTACTTGGGAGACACTGAACCCCATGCTGAGTTTCACAGCAGTGTTGTCACCAGTGTGCTCTGATAGTACACTGGAATCACCTGAATTGATGAACACAATAATTTTTATGCCAAAAAGGAAAATCTGTCGTCTACATTTCGCGCCATCTTGGAAAATGGCCGTCATCTTGGAATTTTGAATGCCCTATCAGATAGATTTGATGATTAACCTATATTAAATATTCAAGCTAATTTTCATACTTGTATCATCATTTGAAAGATTCCCCCCAAAATCGACACTTCGCCTCTCCGCTAATAATCTGATAGTTATCTCTATTCAGTGTGACTTGTACAGTACGTCCTAAACTTGCCAAATGAGATATTGTTTACATAAGAACATAAGAAAGTGGGATACTGCAGGAGGCCGACTGGCCCATACAGGGCAGATCCCTTTCACACCCATCCCAGCACTTCCATGTGTCTATCCAACTTCGTCTTGAAGCTCCCTAGCGTCCTCTATCCTACTATAGCACTCGGTAGCCTATTCCACATATCCACAACTCTATTACCAAACCAGTGCTTGCCTATATCATTTCTGAATCGGAATTTATCTAATTTAAAGCCATTTGTTCTAGTTATTTCGTTATTACTGAGCTTCAGAACATCTTCCATTTTACCCTTGTTAATCCCACTTACCCACTTGAACACCTCTATCATATCTCCCCTAACTCTACGCCTCTCTAATGAATGCAAGCCTAAGCTTTTCAGTCTTTCTTCATATGGAAGGTTTCTAATATTATGGATCATTTTTGTCATTCTTCTTTGTACTCTCTCCAAAGAATCTATGTCCATTCTATAATAAGGACACCAGAATTGAACCGCATAATCCATGTGTGGCCTCACTAATGCTAGGTAAAGTTTCAAGATAACGTCAGCAGTTCTGTTACTCACACTCCTAGATATGAACCCAAGAATCCTGTTTGCCTTGTTGCGAACGCTAATACATTGTTTTCTAGGTTTCAAGTCGTTGCTAACAAATACACCTAGATCTTTTTCACAATCTGAGTTTTCTATTTCCGTGTTACCTAGTTTATACTTAACGTTTGTATTCGTCTTCCCTATCTGTAGTACCTTGCATTTATCAGTATTAAAATTCATTTGCCAGTCTACTGACCACTCATGTAAGGTATCTAGATCTCTTTGAAGGTGTTCAAAGTCACTGTCTGAATTTATCACTCTCCCCATTTTGGTATCATCTGCAAATTTACTAATCCTACTAGTTATACCTAAATCAAGATCATTAATGAATATAACAAACAGCAGAGGGCCTAATACAGATCCCTGGGGAACTTCGCTTTTGACCGCACCCCAGTCTGACTTAAATCCATTTATGCTGACTCTTTGTTTCCTACCAGTTAACCATGACCTAATCCATTTTAATAATGATCCACCTATTCCATGTGCTTCTACCTTCCTTATCAATCTCTCATGAGGGACTCTATCGAATGCTTTACTGAAATCTAAATAGATTATATCATATGACTTATCATTATCTACCTCTTCATATACTTCTGAGAAAAAGCTAAGCAAATTTGTGAGACAAGAACGTCCCTGGGTGAACCCGTGCTGAGAAGAATGAATTAAGTTGAATGTTTCAAGGTGGCTTCTGATTTTCGTAGCAATAATTGACTCTAGCAACTTGCCTATGATTGACGTGAGACTAATGGGACAGTAATTGGATGCAGTTGATTTATCACCTTTTTTGAAAATCGGAACTTCATTTGCAAGTTTCCAAGCTTCTGGCAATAGGCCCGATTCTAATGACTTATTAAATAAAACTGCTAATGGATTACTCAACTCATCTCTACATTCTTTTAATATTCTAGCATATACCTCGTCTGGACCAGGCGATTTATGAGGCTTCAGTTTGTTAATTTCTTTAAGCACATCGTTACAAGTAATATTGATATTCATCAACATATTTTCGATACTGTCGTTATATACCTTATGAACTTCTGGAAACTGTGCTAGGTTTTCATTTGTGAATACGGAGCGAAAATGACTATTTAACGTACTACACAATCAAGGTGTCATCCACATATCTGAGGGTTGGTGACCAAGTTCTTCTACTCCAATCATATCCTGGCTGTCTCTACCAATCCTAGATGTCTCTGTCTGTCCCTCCCTGGTCCACCTACCTTCTATTTTATTTATTAATAGATCTACCATTATCTTCTCATCCCTAAGTATTTTCCCAAAGAATCGCTTCTTCCTTATGATATAAATTTACAGTAGTTCACTCGTTGCTGTAACGGTTAGAGCAACTAGTGAACTGCTGTAAATTGGTTAGAGTCTAACCAATCTTAAAACTTTTTCGTTTGTTTTTATATCAGACGTACAGTACATACTAGTTATTTAACTCTTAATATTCAAATAAGATGCATTAAAAAATTAAAACTAAATCAGCACAGATTACAACCTTTAGTAAATCACATAAATAAAGTGATGAGGTAAAATTTCGTATATTTTTTATAGATAGAATATTTTTCATCTTTTTTTTTACTCAATTGCGAACGCGCCTGACCTTTGATCTGTTCTCTAGCAAGAATAACGCGCTCTGTTTTTGTTGTACTATATTGTAATAGTGTATTGTTAATATGCAGTGTGCATTTTACATTGCCTATTTTGTGTAATATACTTAGCGTTATATATTGCGCATTACGTGTTGTGAGGGTGACATGGCACCAGACGTTACTTGAGGATGGTGTTGATATGTAGATCAGTGTACAGTGCTGGCTGCTTCGTTGCTTGTCATTAAGTGCAACCTTTAATCGTATCACCCGGTTACTACGTATGATTGTTTTTAGTCATTAACAGGAATTACAAAGTACAGTGACTGCTAAGAGTACCGCGACACTTTACAATATCTAGCATCTATTTGTTGGTCGCTCATTACAGTATGTTTGACTGGTTTGTAAATTATGTTAAAATAGCAACATGAAAAAACACTTCGTAACATAAAGAAAAATCTGAATATATAGACGGTAATACGACTCAAAAAGTCCAGAAATTTTTATTTGTGGTTGTACTGCGCATTCCCATAAACTCTACGTTAAGTGTCAATAAGGATGGGCTGACAGGGTGAAATTAAGAGGCGTAACTCTACACTATTAACATTTAACACACTAGCTCGTAATTGTATTTAAATTATAGCTTATTAAAATTCTGCCTCACACCGCCAGGGGTGCTCCTCAATTAACAAATGGCTTACGTTCTGTGTAATTAAAGCAATCATACGAACCTCATTGCAAAAACAATTTTAAACACTGGGGACAGAAGCAGAGATTACTCTTGTATATAACATAATGTTAAACTGAGGAATTAAGACGAAAATGTTAACTGAAGATGAAAATTGCATCAAAATAAATTTATTTAAAAACTTTAATGAAGCAGACCTGAACGAGCAATGAGACAAGAGCAACAGAAACACACTCAAAAGAAAGGAATTCTAACTTTGGCGTATTAATAATAATAATAATAATAATAATAATAATATAACCCGGGATGTGAATATGTACTTTTCACACACGTGTAAGTGGCCAGAATCACGCATCTCCACCTGTGTTCCATGAAACTGCATTAAGAACATAAGAAAATAAGGAGTCTGCAATAGGCCGGTTGGCCTGTGCATGGCAGCTCCTGTCGAGAGTTACTACCACTCTCTATCATCTATGAATCTATCTAGCCTCCTTTTGAAACTTTCCAGAGTTCCCGTTGTTCGTTGTATTGCGATGTCAGGATGAACTTTTCTAAGGTCACGTATTAATGAGCGCCTCCCATCTATTCTTATTACCTGGGCTTATCAAACGCTTGCTATTTCTCGAATGTTTTGATTAGATGACCAGAACGAGCTCTTACCATTGTTCAATCGCGTGACCTACAAAAGTTTCTCTCCTTAACGACTCTGATGATGATAATATACTCTGAACAGTCTTCAGTCAGTAGTTGATTCGAGTGTTTCGATGAATTCATCTTAAGAAGAGTTTGTCGAGGAGAGGGAAACTGTTGCCTAGTAAAGGTAGAAGTATGCCAAGGAAGTGTAATGTTGTAAAGCTTGTTTTTTATTTTCTTGGGTGGGTAGTAAGGGTGAGGAAAAGGAAGATTGGTGTAGAAAGATGCAAGTTTGGTGATTAGTAATATGGGATGTCAATGACGAGTGAATCAGCTGTTGTTTACAGACAAACACAACTCTAATGGAAGATTCATAAGAAAAGTTACAAGCATCTGTGTAAAATTTTAGAAGTGTGTTAAGTTTGTGTTTTATGTAACAATTGTTCCTCTTATTTTTACCAGCGAACCGTTAAATGAGTGAACAAACAGCCATATAATGCTGCGTCAGTGTAAGATTACACCTTTCTTTGTCAGGGAATGAGACATGTATATATTTTTCGGTCAATGTGTAAATTGACTAAGAGTGAAGTGTTACACACACACACACACACACACACACACACACACACACACACAGTCAGTAATGAAAGAGAATTTGAAAGCGTAATCTGAAAATATATAAACGTTAAATCTGTATATAAAAAAAACAGGAGGATAAAACATTCACACAATAGTGTTTTGGCTACAAATGTAAATGTCTAAATTTGGTAATGAAAGTCGAGAAATTAAATAATGTTTCTCTCGTCTTTCATCTCTCTTTGTTTATTTGTCTCCATCATTACCGTCAGTGAAGGCTTGATTGTCTTTTGTCATTTTGAATGTAAATCGAATAAGATCTTATATGTAGTATCCAATTGTTATTTTGATGCCTTTAATATGTGATCGCTGTGTTCTGAAGTACCAGGAAGGAACATGGTAGCACTTATCAAGGGAAGAATGTATTAGTTATGATATTTTTAGAAATAAGATCATATTAGGGAGGCGTTTGTTGAATTCAGGTCAGGTAAAAGTCGCCCGAGTCATTTGCATAACTATATTGTCATACTGGATTATTGTGGATGTGTTCAAATATTTTGATAATTTGCATACTTTTATATTATCATTACTGTATATGTTACCAGCTGAGGTACCCGGCGTTATCCGGGCTTGTTTTGGCGAAGTAAAGTTAACCAGGTTACGTGCAGCTAAACAGCCTGTGTCCGTACTTTGCTAAACTAAGAGTATGCGCGAAATAACCACATCTCTGTATGTTAAAAAAAGGGGGGTCGAGCACAGAGGGGCCCACTTTATGGTGGGGGCTGTCCCAAAAATTCAAAATGTGTGAGCATTATTGGGGTTATTTACCAAAATATTCTAAATTTAGCTCTTTATCTTAAAAATGGTGATCATGCATAGCAAAGACACAAAAATAGATGGGAGGCCCACCAGTAGGGCTAAAACGTAGCCGTGCATAGCGAACAAATACACAAACACCTCCCTTTATGAATTAGCTTTGTTAGAGTATTTGACTAACCACTAGTATAGGTGCAAGACTGTGTCACTCTAGGGCCTAGGCTGAAGCTTTCATAGGGGTAGGACGTGTACTGAATATATTAATATTTATTCTACTAAGCCAATTTTCTGGCATTGATTTATTTTGAAGTAAATTTAGTTTAGGCAAAAGTTTATTGTATATTTTTAATTTTAACCAGTGGTCGAGTTATATCTTAGTTATATGTTTTTGCGCTTAGATATTTCATTTTATAAGCAATTTTCTGGATAATGCCGTATCGCATGACCTATTGTCCATAACTGAGAACATTTTATTGATCTTAGGAATATACCAGTGATTAGCGAATAAATCTCGGCAGATATATTCACGCCTGGTGAGTCAGTATTTTCAAGTGGTGGTCAGAGTTTACGTAAGCTGTCAGTGGTGACTCGTGCAAAATTTATGTTGTTGTCCTGAATCTGCTCCTGTAGTTTTCCTTCGCTTTCACTCAAGAGGAAACTCTGCACTCTGGAGTCTTGTTAGGAGGACTCAGGGTGTCTGTTGATGGAGTCTGAGACATCTCGTGTGTATGTGATGGACATACCTTAGATATAACAGCTCAGTAAAAAAGCTTTAGTATTGTTCGTGATATGTTGGAACTGAAAAGAATAAACACTGTCAAGATAATATTGTGAAGTGAGAAGAGGTCAAGTTTAGGAGGAGGAGCCTGAGTGTCTTACCGATGACAGACAGAGTTTATCATCATGGTTGTTAAAGAAACTGACTGTCTGTTTGTATAATCAGTTGGTTGATAGTCATTTGTGGCGGAACAACAAGACTGTTTATCTAAAAATGGTAATCTCAGTCTGGGGTCTGGAATATCTAACGTACAGCTTCCCTTTGATTGTGTAACTTAAGAGTGAAGGTTTGTCACCTCTGTCAATAAAGTGAAATTTCCTCCACTCTACTTTGTTTGATTACTCAAATTTATTAGACATGGATCATCTTGCATAAAGGAAATAATTTTATTAATTCTTTTGAGGATAATCTAAAGTTGTTCCTTTTTCCGCCACAAAAAAAGGAGAAAAAAAATCGTTAAACTGAATTTGATTATTTAACTTCAGGTGACAATTTCTTGATGTTCCTCTATTGTCTTGACATTGATTATCTATTACAACCTTAAATTTAGACTTCTCGGTTAAGGTCACAATGCAAGAATATAGAAGAGTTAGTGACGGTGCCTTTTCTTTACGTGTTGTTTTATTTTTTCCTGGTTTTTGAGAATTATGTGGCTGATACAGGAGTCTTGTTGCCTCTTCCGTTACCTGGCGCTATCCCGGCCACTCAGGCATAAGTTAAAGTCACTCTGGAGATATTTACGAGTCACCAACACGTGGGCCCGCAACCTCGTGTGATGACCCAGCCACTGGTGTAGGACAGACGCTACTGTTGAATAAGATGCTCATGACTCAGTTAGGGATTTATTTTTACAACTGCAGTTCCCATTATGGCAATAAAAAATCTTTGTAACAATAATAATTATTCATAATACAGTGACCATTACCAGTTTGACCACTTTTCCCACGGCTACCATTTTTTATTTTTCTATTTCTATCCTTTAATGTTTAAACCCTCCCCCCCCCTCTCTCTCTCTCTCTCTCTCTCTCTCTCTCTCTCTCTCTCTCTCTCCCTCTCTCTCTCTCTCTCTCTCTCATTCATAAACCATCACTTCTCCGTCCTCTCATTAACCAACCACTAAGAGGTCAAAGGCGAGGCTGAAAAAAATAAATATGAGAGACGGGGTCTTAAAGTGAATCTCTCGCTTCATTGTGCCCACAAATGCGGCTCAAGACAAAAGCCTCAGAATAAAGCATAAATAACTTCCTCCTCTGAGTAGCTAGCAGCCGCAGGGAGGCTTAGTGTGTCTTTGTTCCTCCCGTGGCATTGTGGCCCAGAGGGCGTGCAGGTGGCCAGGTGTTGGTGGGCAGGAGTTGGTGTGCAGGTGGGCAGGTGTTGATGTGCAGGTGGGCAGGTGTTGATGTGTAGGTGGGCAGGTGTTGGTATGTAGGTGGAAGCATGCCTTGGTTCAGCCCATCCCGAAGTGTGACCATTCTAATCCTTCTGACTATCGCCCCACTGACCTAACTTCATCTGAATATAAGATTTTCGAAACTATCGTAAACTTGCATTTTCTCCGTCACCTTGAACGCCTTCCTCTTTTGTCGGATCACCAGTATGGTTTCCGCCTGGTGAGATCTACTGGCGACCTGCTCTCCTACTGTACCTTTCTTTGGTCATCCTCTTTTAGGGATTATGAGGAGACTTTTGCCATGGCCCTTGACTTCCTTCTTATGGTTTCTCTCCTCCACTCTGTTCTCTCATTTATAGCTTCCTTGAGAACCGATCTATGGCAGTTGTTGTCGAAGGATCGATCTCTCGCTCTTACTCTACCAGTAGTGGTGTCCCACAGGGTTCTGTTCATTCACCTACTCTCTTCGTTCTTTTTATCAATGATTTACTTCACACTACTACTAATTCTGTCCATTATTACGCTGATGATTCTACTCTTCACTTTTCGTCTCACTTTTCTCTTCCACCAACTCTCAAATTAAATCTGTTTCTACAGCTAATATCGTTTCTTCTATCAATGTGGATCTGTGCAGCATCGTAGAATGGGGAGGTAGAAATTTGGTAAAATTCAATAGTAAGAAAACACACTATTTACCAATTACTCTTTCCAAAATAGATGATCTCACACCAATCACATTTCAGGACGCAACAATTTTGCAAAATTCAAAAATAGATATTTTAGGCTTCACCATTTCCTCTAATTTGTCATGGAAGTCACACATCCATAACATTGCTAACGATGCCTCCCGAAAGCTGGGAATGTTGTACAGATGCCGTGGCTACTACAGGTATGCAAGTGTTGATATGTAGGTGGACAGGTGTTGGTGTGCAGGTGGGCAAGTGTTGGTATGTAGGTTGGCAGGTGTAGGTGGACAGATTTTGAGTGTGGGTGGGCAGGTGTTGATGTGCAGGTGGGCAGGTATTGATATGTAGGTGGACAGGAGTTGGTGTGCAGGTGGGCAAGTGTTGGTACGTAGGTTGGCAGGTGTAGGTGGACAGATGTTGTGTGCAGGTGGGCTAGTGTTGATATGTAGGTGGGCAGATGTTGATATGGAGGTGGGCAGATGTTGGTGTGCAGGTGGGCAAGTGTTGATATGTGTATGTATATTATGTATGTATGTATACCATGTATGTACTCTATATATATACAGTACGTCTCTAGTCAGTAGCGTGTGGCAATGCCCCTGTTTCATGTCACCACACGCTTCGTCAAGGATACATTAAAATGTTGTATTAATAATTCAATAAAGGGTGAAATAGGAACCGAGTCTGTGTGGGTAGAAATCACGGAAGGAAGAGAAAAACTAATTATGGGAGTGATTTACAGGCCCCCAAGTCTTGGCAAAGAAGCAGCTCAGCCCATATGGCAGGAAATGAGTAGGGCAGCAAAATATAACAACCTATGCATTTTGGAGGATTTCAACTTCAGAAATATTGACTGGGACAACATTGTAGGCGACTATGAATCTGAAGACTTCCTAGACGCAGTACAGGACAATTTTTTGAAACAACTAATTACAGAACCTACTAGAGGTGACAATATATTAGACCTAGTATTAACAAATAAAGAAAATATTATCAGAGATATCACAGTAGGGGAAGAACTAGGTAACAGTGATCACAGAGAAATCAGGTTCACCCTAAATTGGGAAACGAAAAACAATGACAATATGGTCAGAGTGCCGAATTTTCGGTTGGCGGATTATCAGGGATTAAGAAGGTACCTAGGTGAGGTCACCTGGGAACAGTCACGTCAGTCCCCAGTAGGAAGGGGTGAGGTCATAGATGATACAACAATTGATCATGACTATAATATATTCACTAGTATACTACATAAAGCACAAGAACAAAATATACCATACAGAAAAATTAAGTCAAATAAGAATGAGCCAAGGTGGATGACCAGGAAACTTAAACATGACATTGGAATAAAGAAAGGAATATATAAGAAATTAAAGGGAGGGGAGGAGCAGCTCAGAAACAGGTATAATGAACTATCTAGGAATGTTAAGAAAAATGTAAGGAAAGCAAAGAGAGACTATGAAATCAAAATAGCAAGAGAATCCAAGGCGAATCCCAAGGGATTTTTCCAGGTATATTAGGACAAAGGTCAAGGACAAAGTTGGGCCTTTAAAGTCAGGGAGGGGAGAAGTGATACATGGCAGTGAAGAAATAAGCAAAGCATTGAACAGCTACTTCTTATCAGTTTTCACAGAAGAAATTTACGATGAAATTCCAGAGGTGGAACTGATATTTAAGGGAAAGGAAGAAGAGAAATTAAAGAATATCACTACCAGAAAAGAGGATGTTCTTAAGAAGATAAATAAACTAAAGAAAACAAAATCCCCAGGGCCAGATGAAATTTTCCCTCGAGTCTTGAAAGAGTGTAGGGAACAGATTAGCGGACCCCTCGTAAACTTATTTACAAAATCATTAGACACTGGAGTTGTGCCAGATTTGTGGAAACAGACAAATGTAGTACCCATATTCAAAAAGGGAGACAGAGCATCAGCGTCAAATTACCGGCCGATCAGTTTGACGTCAGTAGTGGGGAAATTTTTTGAATCAATTATAGCAGATAGCATCCGATCGCATCTAGAGAAAAGCAAATTAATCTACGACTCTCAACATGGGTTTACAAAAGGAAAATCTTGTCTAACAAATCTGCTAACGTTTTTAGAAAGCCTCGAGGTAGTAGATAATGACGAAAATTACGATGTTATTTAGATGACTTTAGCAAAGCATTTGACAGAGTACCGCATCAGAGGCTTCTGAGAAAAATTAAGGCTCATGGTATCGAGGGGAAAGTTTTAAATTGGATAAAATCATGGCTCACTGATAGAGCGCAGAGGGTCAGCGTAGATGGTGTTAAATCTGAGTGGGGCCGTGTAACCAGTGGGGTTCCCCAGGGGTCAGTACTAGGCCCACTCTTGTTCATAATCTACATAAACGATTTAGATACTGGGATCAGCAGTGACATAAGCAAGTTTGCGGATGACACCAAAATAGGCGGCAAATTAATTCAGGGCAGGATGCAAATGCATTACAGGAGGATCTAAATAAACTGCAGGGGTGGTCTGAAAAATGGCAAATGAAATTCAACACCAGCAAGTGCAGCGTACTTAATATTGGAAGAACAAATACTTATAATGTATACAGCCTAAACAACATCAACCTAGAGAAGTCGACTTGTGAAAGAGACCTAGGGGTACTTGAAGCCCGGACCTACGGCCTAGAAAACAGTGCGTTAATGTTCGAAATAAGGCAAACAGAGCACTGGGGTTTTATATCTAGAAGTGTAAATAACAAGAGTGCAGAGGTCTTATTGCAACTATATCTTGCGCTAGTCAGGCCGCACCTCGATTATGCGGTTCAGTTCTGGTGCCCTTATTATAGAATGGATATAAATTCACTAGAGTCGGTGCAGCGAAGAATGACGAAAATGATTCCGGGACTTAGAAACCTTCCATATCAGGATAGGTTAAAGAAACTTAACTTGCATTCCCTAGAAAGACGAAGAGTGCGGGGAGATATGATAGAAGTATTAAGTGGGTGAAAGGAATCAATAAAGGAGATATAGATAAAGTTCTTATAATATCCGAGCAGGATAGGACTCGGAGCAACGGATTCAAGTTGGATAAGTTTAGGTTTAGGAGGGAGATAGGAAGGAACTGGTTCACAAATAGGGTGGTGGACGAGTGGAACAAGCTTAGCAACTTTGTAGTAAGTGCTGGAACTCTGGAAAGTTTCAAAAGAGGCTGGATAGATTCATGGATGATAGAGAGTGGTAGTAACTCTCGACAGGAGCTACCATGCACAGGCCAACCGGCCTATTGCAGACTCCTTAGTTTCTTATGTTCTTATGTTCTTAGGTAAATGTGCCTAGCGACATCTGGAAGCTGCTAGTGAACCACTTGCCACATATGTCTCGGAGAGGTCAAGTGAGGTCAGTTGACCCTATAGAGTGTAAGGACTACCTGCGCTTGTAAGCGCACCCCTATATTTCCGTTAATAAGAACCTACAGAACTCTACAGGTGTTTATGTTCGCTCCTGTAGTTAGAACCAAGTACCCAGACATCTCCAGTTGATATGTAGGTGGACAGGTGTTGGTGTCAGGTGGACAGGTGTTAGTATGCATGTGGGCAAGTGTTGGTACGTAGGTTGGCAGGTGTATGTGGACAGATATTGTGTGTGGGTGGGCAGGTGTTGATGTGCAGGTGGGCAGGTATTGATATGTAGGTGGACAGGAGTTGTGAAGGTGGGCAAGTGTTGGTACGTAGGTTGGCAGGTGTAGGTGGACAGATGTTGTGTGCAGGTGGGCAAGTGTTGATATGTAGGTGGGGGTGTTAGTGTGCAGGTGGGCAAGTGTTGATATGTAGGTGGACAGGTGTTGGTGTGCAGGTGGCCAAGTGTTGGTACGTAGGTTGGCAGGTGTACAGTAAGTGGGCAGATGTTGGTGTGCAGGTGGGCAGGTGTTGGTGGACAGGTTTTGGTGTGCAGGTGGGCAGTTTTCATGAGCTCATTAGGTAATAACAGGTGTGTATAGGGTGGTGGCAGATGTTTTCAACTGATGTCAGCAAGTGTTCAGTGTTTTCCCGCAATACACCTATTCTCCACTTACCTAATTACGTATGTTCGTTTGTCGACATCTACATAAAAAGGCTAATGTAGTCGGAGCCAAGTTTTTATGTGAACAGAAGTAGATTTTCATATACAGTATAGTAGTTGGAAGGCCGATGTTCATGTGCTTTGTTGGGCAAAGTTCATGTAAGTTGATGCAGGTGTTTATGTACATGGAGGCAGGTGTTAATGCATACATGGATGCAGACGCACATGAAGGTGCAAAGATGCATGGACAGAGACAGTTGAAGGACCTGTAGCGATCCACCATCAATAGTTGGTATATGGAGTCTTGCAGCACTCCACTAGCGCCCCAACACCCGCGGAAATTGTTGATAAACTCTGTACCTTAAATCTTCTGCTCTCTCTCCTCAATTTTTATCTTCTTTTTTGTCTCTCTCTCTCTAGTTCTCTGTCTTTTATTTGCCCGTCTCCGTCTCCTCTGTCTGCTTTTCTTTTTCTCTAACACTACTGGCCTTACCCCGTGGAACCTATGGATTACATCAGCAGACTCAGTCTTCTCTGCTTTAACTCCCTTTTTTTTCTTTCTTTCTTTCTATTTTTTAAATTTTGCTCCCATTGACAGTTTCCCCATTTATTCCCCCTTTCTTTAATACCTCTCTTTATCCACTAACGTGCACCCAGAAGAACCTGTTGAGCTAACCCAGCATCGTCAGCCTCCCTCTCCTCCTTCCCAGCACCACAGTCTCCTCCATCACCTTAATGACCCCCGAGCACCTCCATTATCATACTCCTCCGTCTACGACCAATTACTTTATTTCCCAGATTTCGACAATTTTGCAGATATAGAACGATTTACATCCTTACACTTAAAACCGCATTTTCATATCTTGTTTAAACATACATACATACATACCACGCAAATATACATACATCATTATATTCCAACTTGGTGTGTACCTATAAGTATTTTTTTATAAGTAATCACTAAGTAATCGGAAGTAGGATTCTTGTAGATACAGCACACTGTGGCCTGTACTGTAGTCGACCTCCTCCACTTTCCTCACCTGTAAACTTAGTTGCTCGTTCTGGGCGACTGGGGTGCCACGGGAGAAAAGGTGATTTTTAGGACAGGAGGCGAGTGCTGTATCCACTAGCCGTTGCATCACACAACTGTATAGGTCCTATATAACTACATACAAACACATGCGGAATTGATTTAAAATCCATGTGATACATACATGTAAAGATGGACTCGTAGACACACACACCCAAAGCACATTAATATATACATTATACATATTTATACATAGTAATCCATTCCATTAAGACTATAATAATTAAAATAAAATGTGTGCTTTTTTATAACCCTTAATTGTGGTGAGAAAAACAAAACAATCTCATATGTATATTTTTTTGTTCTGAGGTTTAACTGTTGAAAGTTTGTTTAGAATTTTAATGCAGTTGAATAAAAAAACTCCATGTACGCATACACATAGTGAGGTGGTGGCTAGTGTCGTGTGCACTTGCTTGTGTATATCAGTTGTGTGTTTTGTGTGGAAACGCAAGTGTGAGATAAATGTATTCGTGTGCGTTTGTTTTCATTATATACAGTACATACTATACATGGCATTAGTGAGTAGTATATACATTTGCTAATACGTGTGTATCTGTGTTTGTATTTACCATTGCATATTCCTGTTATGTACCATTATGATGAATCTTTTGGGGTGTATGGGAATATGTTTGCATTAGTGTATATGCTAGTGTGCGTGTGTCTGTATGTGTCTGTGTTGTTAGGTACATTGGTGCTTTTGGAGCTTGCTATGACCTCATTATATAATCCTCGAATTACAGGTTGGTGTTTGTATTTTCAGTTTCTGGTGGACATCTTATAACGACACGCTAACACAGTGAGTTATTATTTTTTTGTTCCAGTGGCAACAAACTAAAAGCGAAAATATTTGTTAATCAGACCAACACGACAGGTTGTTTTAACAGGAACAAACTCAGAGTATAGGATGAACTTCCAACAACAATGGCTGAAACAAAACAATAGGTCACTACCCAAAAAAAGCACACCAAGTGGCTCGTCATAGAAACTTTGTCAGCAAAAGCAGTAAACAGAGCTTGGTGTTTCTCCTCCCATCCAGAAATAACACGGTTCAAATGTTACCATGGCTCTCTGTATCATGGGCATTGGATTCTTGTTGTCTATTTTCCTCCATTTTAATTTGTTATTTTCAGTCGACACATTCTACCCCTACAACCATATTACATAAGAACATAAGAACGTAAGAATGGAGAAACTGCAGCAGGCCCTTTGGCCCATACTGGGCAGTCCCATTTACTAACCCTATTGCTCATATATCCATCAACCTATGTTTGAAGCTATCCAGCGTATTCGAGTTAATGATGGTGTTTGGTAACTTGTTTCACTCGTCCACTACTCTATTTCCAAACCAATGTTCACCTATTTCGTGCTAAATCTAAATTCGTCTAATTTAAAACCATTGTTGCAGTTCGTTCCTGGTTGGATAGTTTGAGTACCTTGGTAATGTCCCTTTGTTTAGCCTGACTTCCATTTATACACCTCTATCATATCGCCCCTCACTCTACGTCTCGAAAGTGCAAATTAAGATGCTTTAACCTGTCTCTGTACTCAAGATTCCTAATGCCGGGATTAGTCTTGCCATTCTCCTCTAAATTCTTTCCAGAATTCTATATCCATTCTGTAATACGGTGAGAATTGAACTGCATAATCAAGTGAGGTTCACAAGCGCAAGATATAGTTTTAGGATGACGTCGCTAGTCTTGTAACTAACCTCCTTTGTATGAACCCAGTACTATTACATAAGAACATAAGAATGGAGGGAGGAACAGGAACGCGCATGCGTGCGTAGATATCAACAAAGGCTGTATGGGAACTGCTCCTTAAGAAATTCGTATTTTCTGACGGTGCGAGCGTCTATTCCAGCCTGTGCAAACAACTAGAGTGAGCCAGTTATCAGCACGGTGGCATATATTTTTTGTTACTTTTGGACTTTGTCATTTTTTGGGATAAAACATCTGGTCCTACCACGATCCCTCTGAGCAAAGTTTTTCAAGTTTGCGCATGCGCAACTCAATGATGGTGTGACGTAGCAGTGACGTCGTACCCTCCACCTGACTGCAGTGTTATGGCATGCCCTATGCCCAGTTAAAGCCGCTCCCGTTCGTTGGAAACGGCGTGGGTGTTTAGTGATATGACGACTTTCTTCTTGAGGAACACGTCAAGGAAAGAAGCAGAAACACTCCAGAAGTCAGGGTCTCCAGCAGGGGAATTACGGCTCCCCATGCACCCTTCTGGGGCTGCTTAGAGGTGGACTCACTGTCATCCAGAGCCCCCCATGAGCCTACATGTGGCTCACAGCAATGACCGACCTCCCATGGAAAAAAACGATGGACATAGGGGATTCCCTTTGTCTCCCTGCCCCGTCGCGCCTTCGTCGTCTCGCCTTCCGTCGGGACTTGCCTCTGAGCACTTACGGACGGCCTGGTGGCTTCGTCACTGCTCTCCCACTTCAGGACTCAGCACTTCGCCTCCGCCAGTCCCTGGCCATTAACTAGTCACCCCACACAAATGGACAGAGACCATTATGCCCTGCTCACTCGGTGGAGCTTTCCTGCTCCTGGGGGAGAGTGATGCTGAAGTTCACCATCATCACCCCAGAAGCTCCGTCATCCATAAGGTAATGGTTCATACGTACCTAGGGGAATACCTATCTCGACGATCTTCGCCCTCTTCTCCCAACTACTGGACATGGAGCGCCGCATCAACCCCGGTCTCCAAACGTCCATCCAACAGGCTCATCGGCTGGTGGGTGGGCCCCTCCCCGAAGGTGGAGAATGCAGGACCAATTCACAACTGTCCTCTCGACCGATTTATCGGAACCCCGAAAATCTGTGGTCGTTGCCAATCGTGGAAACACCGCACCTGGGAGTGCACGAGGATGGTCGCCTGCGGCGGACTCTGTGCAGGTCCTCCACGAAACAGTGGAATGCCAATCGAAAATTCAGAACAAAATCCCAGTTATTCCCGGTGCGTCAATTGCCATGGCAGTCACCACGCCTGGAATGCCAATTGCCCACAGCGTCCTGGCACTCGCCAGGGGAAAACTTACCTTGTACCACCGCCCTCGTCTCTGACAGAAGCCCTGTCAACCAAACCTCAATCTATCACCACCGCCTCTTCCATCCGCAAGGGATTTTCCCATTGATCTCCTCTCCTCTACCATCCCCTAGCCCTTTTCTACATCCCTTTATACACCTCCTCCCTCTCCTAGTTCTTGGAACAAAGGGCGTTGCCAGAAAAGCCCTGCCACACAGTCACCACCATCTCCTGCCCACGGACCCCGCTGTCTCTCCTGGCACCACCACCTCCCCACTCAACTGAGACCCTCACCGTCCCTCTCCGTCGCTACCACCACCACATGCCCATTCAGACCTCAGCCCAATCCTCGCTGCCACCTCCAGCTCCTGCACAGGTACCAAGTTGGTTCTATGGAAACAATCACTCTCCCGTCTGGATCGCCACTCCAAGTAAATCAACTTTCTCTCAGCTTAAACTCGACTTGTTTGTGAAACAATTGCGACATTAGGAAGCAACAACAACTCATTCTGGACACCCTGACCCAGCAGGGGCGCACTTTGCAAGCCCTGATGACCCGCCTCCTTCCATCTCCCCGGATGGAGGATCCATCCTCAACTCCCACCCCTCCCTCTCCATTTCTCTCAACAGAATTTGTTATCTCCTCTGGAGCCCTGTCTAGCCCTCGACTCATCTCTCACACCGGAGGCCGTTCCTCTTCTCTTCTTTACAATGGGACATCCCGGACTTAGAACCTCCTGCTGGACAGACCTCCTTGGTTTGTGCTCTCCCATCAAGTAGATGTTGCTCTGCTTCAGAAACCATCACCAGTTGATGTTACTCCCTCCGCCTCTCTGGCTATACTGTTTACACCCTGCCTCGGTACCGTGGGCAGGCTAGGTATCCTCACCCCTTGTGCGTAACACCATTCCATCTGTTCGTCTCCTTCACCCCCTGACTCATGGACCCCCGTCTGAATTACTTTCTGTCTCCCTTACTCTTGGTGACCCGGACCCTTCACATTAGTCAATGTTCATTTCAAAGAGTGATTCTCTGGACCCCCAGGTTCTTCACGACCTCCATGATTACGGGGTTTCCACTCGTTGTTGGCGACTTTAATGCCCGCCATCCCCACTCTTACTCCCGGATCATCCTCCATGTGCCTTAACGGATCCACATCTCTCACAGTTTCTTAATAGGGATGATGATGTTCGCCTCTTTGTCTGATCCTGCTCGCCTCACATGGTTTCCTTACGATGTTGACACTATTGAACGGTCATGC
>NW_024741901.1:12193923-12286584 GCF_018991925.1 Homarus americanus | reverse complement strand
CTCCTTTCATCTTCCATCTGCACCGGAAGCCTATGTATAGTGACCATCTTGCCGTTACTACCCATCTCAGGCTCTCCTTCTCCCCGACATCAACTCCTTATCGATCCCCTCGCCTTCGTCTCACACAAGATGCATTTCTTCACGCTTACCCATCACTTACCTTTCTGCGGCGGGCGGATTCCATAATGTTTGTCCCCCAGTCCCTTGACTTTCTTTGGCCTTCGTTTTGTTGATGCCGTGTATGACTCTGTCAATCAGCGCTACCCCTCCACGCCCTTCCCGTCACCCCAAGTGCCACCAACTTCTGGTATCGTATCCCTGCCATGAGACACATCTCCAGCAGGTAACCCGTGATCTCCTCCTGCCATACAGGTCTCAGTGCTCCAGAAGGACTGAGAGGGCTTCAAAAATTGGTGTCCTTTGCAACTCAGGAGCGCCGTCGGATACGATGAAACGGACTGGCTATCCTTCACCCGGGGTGCTCTATCGTTCCAGTCGTCACCCTCTTATGTATGGAATCGGATTAATGCTGCTATGCAGGGGTATGACGGGGTATCCTCCCCACCTGACCCCGCCTCCTTGCCTGCTCTTTGTGGAGGACTGGGCTGGCCTTCCTCCCCTGAGGGGCACTTCCAGATCAGCAATGCAGGGAGGCAGTGCAGGCCCGCATCGGCTCACGTCCTGAGCCTGTTGTTTCGTGCTGCTCTTGCCTCCCCCTGCCCCCACCTGATCATCCCCATCCACACCAGTTCGAGAGCTTCCGGCCGGTGCTCAATCCAGCTCTGAAAAGACACCTCTCCTGGGGATGATCAGATAACCTCACTCCGTCCTCAACGCCCTGTACCTAATATTCTAACGGCCCCTTGCCCCCTTTGCTCCTCTACAATATGTCTCTTATGAACATGGGGTTCCGAATCCCAACTGGAGAAAATGCACTAGTGTCACCATCCCCCTAAGCCGGGAGGTCGTGGGGAATATCGGCCATTAGTGCACCTCCTGTGTTTGCAAGATGATAGAGGATACTCCATCGTCGCCTTCTTCACACCATGAAACACGCTTCCACAACTCCTCAATGGTTTTATTCAACATCGCAGCGCAGCACGCTCCATTGCTTCCTTTTTGTTGACCACGAAATCGGAGCTGCCAGCGTCTCAAATGTTACGCTGATATCCCAGGGAATACTTTGATACAACTCAGCCTGCCCTCATTTGGCCTGAACTTGCACGGTTAGGGGTTAAAGGGAGACTTCTACATTGGATCGCCTCTTACCTCACTGGACGTCAGGCGGGTTCGCGTTGAAGGCTCTATGTCTCCTGTTCAAAATGAACCTCGGCACCCCTCAGGTGGAGTCCTGGGTCCCCACCTTGTTTAACTTACTCTCATACTTGCTCCATTGCATCTCCCGTGGCCGACAAGTTGGCCACTCAGGATATGCCGACGATGTCCTCCTCAAGCCCTATTTACCTCAGCATGCAGGAAGCCCTTGATCTGGTCTCCAGAGAGTGTGATTCACTTGGTTTCCTTCTTTCAACTTCGAAAACAAAAGCCATGGCACGGTCGTGTTGTACCTCCACCTTTTCTTTATCCAGGAACGCCCTTGGAGGCTGGGTTAATGAGACAAACTACCTGGGTGTGTATGTAACTCATACGTTGTCAAGATCCCTGAAGTCCGCTATCTTCGAGACATATGGTTCGGCCGTATCATCCCCTCTCTACATGTGCAGGGTTTATGGTGCCACCATCCTGTACTTCTCACATGTCTAAGTCCTTTGCCCGTTCCTGTCGACTACGCCGCCCTGCCCTCGTCAACGCATTAGTCGGACTGCTGTCAACCGTCTCAGAAGTTATCAGGGAAGCTGCTTGCTTATCATCCTTGAGGGCTCCTCAGTGGACCGCTCTACTTCTCTATAACGAACTTGGTCTTTCCCCTTACAGGATCGTGTCAGGAGTTTTACCTAAAACTGCCGTTTTTCATTCTACCACGGGATCCTCCCGGGGCAACTATGTCCCAAGCCAACCTGACTACTGTTTGTCGAGACCGACCTCCATCTGAAGACAGTGGCGGGGTCACTCATCCAGGCCTTCAGGGAACACGACCTCCTGCCTGATATTATTTGTCACCTGCTGTTGGTTCGTCCTCCTTCTCCCTGGCTGGATTTTCAACCTGAAGTGGTGCCCTCGGTGGACCGCTCCCAGAAATCCCAGGTGAACCCCTGTTATTCTCTGCAAATACCCTCCAGGGATCCTCACTGGTCCCAGGTAGGGTCGTCCTCTACACTGATAGTTCTGTTGGCCCCGCTACAGGTAGGGCCGGGGAGCTGGTGTCTCTCCCGTCCTCATGCCCCTGAGCCTATCAAACTGTCTCAGAGTTTCTGACAGGGCATCCTCCCCCTCAGGCTGAACTAGCCAGCCCTCCTTGCTTGCCCTTCTCGCTGAGGAAAAGCAGATGGTTTCTGCCCTTGCTTGTCTGCTGCGATTCCAGGTCTGCTCTCGACGGGATCGCATTTGGATCAGGGAAAATGGGACCTCATCCTCCGAAATACGAGGGGTTAACATCCACACTTCAGGATGCAGGCCGTCCTGTGACATTCCTATGGATACCCTAGTCATGTCCGGTATCTTGGGGAATGAGGCAACGAATAAACCTTACCAAGACTGGCTGCAACAAGGCCACACCTGACTACGTTGTTCCTCGAACGCTCTTGCCAGATTAGGACCCAAATCACCGTAAACAGAAGCTCGGGGAAGAAGCCCATCCCCTGGACTCCCCCGCCCACCTGTGGTACGATGTCCTACGTAAACTTCTGACCTCTCGTACGTCTACAGGAAAGGGTCATGGAAGGGGACGTGATTGCTGCCCGTATCATCGCTGGGTATGACTTTGCTTTGAGATTAGTATCCCACGCATCCCTGAGCAACGCTCTTGTGCATACAGAAGACCCGGCTAACAACCTTTTATTCACTACCTCCTAGATGTCCCCACACAACGCTTCCGTGACGCCTGCTGGACCACCCTCGACCCCTGGCAGAACACAATGTTTTAGTAAGCCCCTTTATAATGTTATATACTATATACTTTTCACATAGATGATTCTGGTGTCATTGTGGGGTGCCTAGTGACAGCACTAGGATCCTTCACTCTATCAAAGGAATAAACAATTGAGAATTGAAATTGAATGAGGAAACTGCAGCGGACCTATTGGCCCATACTGGGCAGTCCTGTTTACACCCAACCCCTATTGCTCATATGAGCATCCAACCTATGTTTGAAGCAATTCAGCGTATTCGAGTTAATGATGATATTTGGAACTTGTTCCATTATCCTACTCTGTTTCAAACCAGTGTTTACCTATTTCACTACTATTTCATTACTCCCAAATCTTTCTCGCAGTTGATTTCTCAATAACATCGTTGTTCATCTGGTATCTGGTTTCCCTGTTTACATCTCCTGCACTGAGTACTTTACATTTGTCCAATATTGATACACCACTCTCCCCAACAGCGCCACCACACCCTAAACACGCAACTCGTGGTTTAATCCAATCACAACGCCTCATAATGCGGATTAACTCAGCAGTGCATCTCAGTGAGGGTTGAATCCCTTCAGCCCACATTACATTAATGATATGTTTCTAATCTTCTTTCTCCAATCATTCTTCTCCGTAGGGTATAGGATCAGAATGTTGAAGATATGATTCATCTCACTGTCCTTCTCTAGCCTTCCCCTTCTCTCTTATAGGGTGATTATGAAGGTTGAAATAGTTATTAAGGAATCCCTCCTATAGATATTGGATCAGGAGAATAAAAACATCTACCTCCTTCTCTCTCTCTGCACACAAGAACAAACAAAAGATATACCTTGAACTTGTTAAAGAAGGAATTCGCTGATTGAGATAAGGTCAGAATGGTCTATCGTGCCTCGCTCTCAGCCTAAATTAAAATAAAATAAAAAAATAAAAACTTGAAAACACTCACATGAATGGTTATACAAAGAATCCTTATCTAGGTTGAAGGCAAAACAGTCTCTTATTTTCCTCCTCCTTCTCCTCTTCTCCTACTTAATCAGAAGTTAAGAAAGGTTGAAGAAAAGTTGAAGAGGTCACTCATAGAAATTGTCACGCAAACCAAGTGGGGCGCCCGCATTACGCTCCGTATGACCAGGTGAGTTAAGGGCGGAGTGGCCGGGCCAGAGGTACTTGCCTGACTCACAGTTTTCAGTTGGTGCAGTGCGGGTGAGTCCCTTCCATCCTGGTGTAATTATCCATCATAGTTATGGCTTGAGGGTGTGTGTTAGTGGGTGCTAGTATAAGCGATGTGACTGCTTGTGTCGGGTAAAGAAGGCTGCAACTGCGGGTCAGGGAGGCTGTCAGTGTAGGATAAGGTTAGCTGCAATTGTTGTTGTTAGGGAATAGCGTACGTCACGGTTGGCTATAAGTGCAGGTCAAGGAGCTCTACTCTAGGTTAGGGTAGACTGCTAATGCAGGTAAGGGTAGAGTGGTAATGGTAAGGGTAGACTGGTAATGTAGGTCAGAGTTAGAGGACAAAGGCGAGCGTCTACTTTAGGGTAGGACAGCATAGGATGTTTCCTTCTGTGATAAAGTTTTAATTTATTTCATTCACGTACAGTATACTCGAAGAACTGAGGAACGGAGGGACCCTAAACACCTTTTGGACTAGTACTCGGCTGAAGGCTCAAATAATCGCCTAATAGAATGAATAAGTAGGAGAGGTCATGAAAGCGGGGAACGGTGCACTAGGTCAGTGGAGGAACATTAACGGAACTAGAAAATCTTGATCGATGATCCTCTAACATCAAGTGGGTATTATTTACAAAAATAATGCAAAAATATAGAAATATGATGCAAAAGGTCGATAAAGGAATTAAATAACACAAATATAAATAAAGTTAAAGTGTAATGTTGGTTGGTGCGACGTGAGGTTGTGAGGTGAAGCAGTAGGCGGGCAGGCGAGGCGTAGTGAGGCTAGCGGCTCACAGATGGCGTGGGGATAACAAGGTTACGATGATGTTGATAACACCACAATGGAGGTCGACACGACTGAGGTGCAGGTCTGTTACGTTTAATAGAGGCAGACGAAAAGGAGAAAAGGAAAGAATGAAATGAAAATTGTGAAGAGGAATATGAAAAATTAGGAGGCAGCCGAAAAGGTTACATTGAAAACTAAGAATATGCAGGCAAAGGAAGAAATATGAAGTAAACGGAAAAGGATGCAAATGGACCAATTAACAAAAAAAATTAAGGAAGGAAATGAAAGGAAAAACGCGAAAAAATATAAAGGAGAATAAGAAAATGAAAAGAAGCCGACGAAAGGCAAGAAAACCTTGAAAGAAAGAAAGTACTGTACACGCTACACGAAGATAGAGCCTGTACTTGTATCAGGTAAATAACATCTTACGTTTGATCTCCTCTAGTGGTACACACAATGTTAATACAAATTACAATAATAATAATAAGTACTGTATGTTGGCATAGACTTAGAAGTCTTATAGAAACTTTAAAATGTTGAAGATGAAAAAGTAAGTCACAACTGAATATACAATGGTGCTAATATTATAGAGCTCCACTAGAGAGAGAGAGAGAGAGAGAGAGAGAGTAAAGAAGAAATACCAATACCGGTGTCAAATCCCGGTAATGGAAGTTGTGGGAGAGGTGGTCTAGGGCATGACAGGTCAACTCCTCAATAATATTAGTATTCATAAAATGAATAAAAATTCGTAAATAATTTTGTTTGGAGAATATATTAGCATATAAATTGTCTTAAAATACCCACATGAGAACATCTCAACGACTGGGCGTGGCGTCAGTAGGAGATTCATTATAATTCACATTCAAAACAAATACTTAACAAGCCATCTAAAACAGATTCAGTATAGTTACGGGTTAAATATTTTTAGGAAGTTTATGTTAGGGATACCGTACCTATATTAGATATTAACAATTAATAAGCTTTGGAATTTAATATAATACTTAATTTGATATTTAATATCGAAGTGACTGCCACACCTAGCGCCACATGCACACCTGAGCCACACCTGTGGTCTGACTGACCATACCTGTGGCCACATCTACACTCCGAGTGACCACACCTGTTACCACAGCCACACCCTGACTGACAACACCTGTGGCTACATCCACACCCTGACTGGCCACACCTATGACCACATCCACACCCTGACTGGCCACACCTATGACCACATCCGCACATTGACTGAAAAAACCTGTCGCCATATCCATACCCTGAGTGACCACACCTGTGGCCTCACCCACACCCTGACTGATCACACCTGTGGCCAGATCTACACCCTGACTGACCACACCTGTAGCCAGATCCACACACTGACTGACCACACCTATGACTACATCCACACCCTGACTGTCCATATCAGTGGCTACATCCACACCCTGACTGATCACACCTGTGGCCATATCCACAAACACACCCTGATTGATCACACCTGTGGTCAGATCCACACCCTGACTGACCACGCCTGTAGCCACCTCCACACCTTGGTCTAATCACACCTGTGGCCGCATCCTCACCCTGACTGACCACACCCACACACATACCCTGAGTGACCACACCTGCGGCCACATCTACACCCTGACTGACCACTCTTGTAGCCACATCCACACCCGACTAATCACACCTGTGGCCACATCTTCAACTGACTGACCATACCTGTGGCCACATCTTCAACTGACTGACCATACCTGTGGCCACACCCACACACACCCAGACTGACCACACCTATGTCTACATCTACACAGTTAACTGACCACACCTGTGGTCACATCTACACCCTGACTGACCGCTCTTGTAGCCACATCCACACCCGACTAATAACACGTGTGGCCACATCTTCATCTGACTGAACATACCTGTGGCCACACCCAGACTGACCACACCTATGTCTACATCCACACCCTAGCTGACCACACCTGTAGCCACATCCACACCATGACACCACCTGGACTGAGAGTTACCACGATACATTTTATTCGAAAATCATACTTATCTAAAAAAAACAACTAATGATTTGGTGTGATTTTATTGGCATTATTTGAACAGGTGTTGTCGCTTTAGACAAAATTAACGTATGACGTCACACCTGGCTTAACAATGTACATTAGTTGTGTTTCATTGTTTGTTTTATGGAGAGAGAAAAGACAATGTTTAATAAGTAACAAGACAGAAACTGCAGCAAGCATTAAGTGTGTGGGGCGAGGGAGGTAGAGTGGAGCCTTAATGTGTGGCGAGGGAGGTAGAGTGGAGCCTTAATGTGTGGCGAGGGAGGTAGAGAGGAGCCTTAATGTGTGGCGAGGGAGGTAGAGTGGAGCCTTGTGTGTGGCGAGGTAGAGTGGGCCTTATGTGTGGCGAGGGAGGTAGAGTGGAGCCTTATGTGTGGCAGGGAGGTAGAGTGGAGCCTTAATGTGTGGCAGGGGAGGTGAGAGGAGTAATGTGTGTGGGAGGGTGGGGGCCTTAATGTGTGGCGAGGTAGAGTGGAGCTTTAATGTGTGTGGGGAGGTAGAGTGGAGCCTTAATGTGTGTGAGAGGTGAAGGAGCCTAATGGCGAGGAGGTGGGGAGTGGAATGTGTGTGTGAGGGAGGTAGAGTGGAGCCTTAATGTGTGTGAGGAGGTGAGAGGAGCCTTAATGTGTGGCGAGGAGAGTGGAGACCTTAATGTGTGGCGAGGGAGTGGGGAGTGGAGCAACAATGTTGTGGCAGGGGAGGTAAGTGGAGCCTTAATGTGTGGGGTGGAGCAACAATGTGTGTGGCGAGGTGAGAAGGAGCCTTAATGTGTGGGAGGGTGAGAGGGAGCAATGTGTGGGAGGGAGGTAGAGTGGAGCCTTAATGTGTGGCGAGGTAGAGAGGGCATCAATGTGTGTGAGGGAGGTAGAGTGGAGCCTTAATGTGTGTGCGAGGGAGGTGAGAGAGGAGCCTGTGTGTGGCAGGGAGTAGAGTGGAGCCTTAATGTGTGAGGGAGGTGGGGAGACTGTAATGTGTGGCGAGGGAGGTAGGGAGTGGGCAATGTGTGGCAGGGAGGTAGAAGTGGGCCTAATGTGTGGCGAGGGGTAGAGTGGACATGTAATGTGTGTGAGGGAGGTGGAGCCTTAATGTGTGTGAGGGAGGATGTTGGCAGGGGAGGTAGGTGGAGCCTTAATGTGTGGCAGGGGAGGTGAGAGAGGGTATGTGTGTGGCAGGGGTGAGAGAGGGAGCCTTGTGTGTGAGGGGAGGGTGAGAGGAGCCTTGTGTGTGGCGGGGTGAAGTGGAGCCTTGTGTGTGTGAGGTGGGGAAGACTATGTGTGTGAGGGAGGTGGGAGTGGAGCCATGTGTGTGTGAGGGAGGAGGGTGAGTGGAGCTTTAATGTGTGGCGAGGGAGGTAGAGAGGAGCCTTAATGTGTGGCGAGGGAGGTAGAGGAGCCTTAATGTGTGGCGAGGGAGGTAGAGAGGAGCCTTAATGTGTGAGGGAGGTGAGAGGAGCCTTAATGTGTGGCAGGGGAGGTAGAGTGGAGCCTTAATGTGGTGAGGGAGGTGAGGTGGAGCCTTAATGTGTGGGGTGGGGAAGGGCACTGTGTGTGTGGGGAGGTAGAGGAGCCTTAATGTGTGAGGAGGTAGAGAGGGCATCAATGTGTGGCGAGGGAGGTAGAGAGGAGCTCAATGTGTGTGAGGGAGTAGAGGGAGCCTTAATGTGTGGCGGGGAGGTGAGAGAGGGGCCTATGTGTGGTGAGGGAGGTGGAGCCAATGTGTGTGGCGAGGAGGTAGAGTGGAGCCTTAATGTGTGGCAGGGAGGTAAGTGGAGCCTTAATGTGTGAGGGTAGAGTAGAGCCTTAATGTGTGGCTGGGAGGTGAGGAGCCTTAATGTGTGAGGGAGGGTGGAGTGGAGCCTTAATGTGTGGCAAGGGAGGAGTGAAGTGGAGCCTTAATGTGGGGAGGTGGGGAAGGGAGCCTTAATGTGTGGGGGGAGTGGAGAGGAGCCTTGTGTGTGACAGGGAGGTAGAGTGGAGCCTTAATGTGTGAGGAGGTAGAGTGGAGCAATGTGTGTGTGTGTGGGGAGGGTGGGGAAGGGCAGCAATGTGTGGGGAGGTAGGTCGTAATGTGTGGCAGGGAGGTGGGGAGTGGAGCTTTAATGTGGCGAGGGAGGTAGGGAGGGCCTTAATGTGTGGCAGGGAGGTAGAGTGGAGCTTTAATGTGTGACAAGGGGAGTGGGTGGAGCCTTAATGTGTGGCGAGGGAGGGGAAGTGGAGCAGCAATGTGTGGCAGGGGAGGTGAGTGGAGCCTTAATGTGTGTGAGGGAGGTAGAGTGGAGCCTTAATGTGGGCAGGGGAGGAGAGAGAGGGAGCCTTAATGTGTGTGAGGAGGTGGGGAGCCAATGTGTGGAGAGGGAGGTGAGGAGCATGTGTGTGTGAGGAGGTAGAGGAGCCTTAATGTGTGGGAGGAGGTAGAGAGGAGCCAATGTGTCGAGGGAGGTGAAGGCCTTAATGTGTGGCAGGGAGGTAGAGTGGACCTTAATGTGGGGAGGTGGGGAGCCTTGTGTGGCAGGGGAGTGGAGAGGAGCAATGTGTGGCAGGGGAGGTAGAGAAGGAGCCTTGTGTGTGTGGGGAGGTAGGGAGACAGCAATGTGGGGAGTGGGGAATGTAATGTGTGACAAGGGGTGGAGTGGAGCCTTAATGTGTGGCAGGGAGGAGAGTGGAGCCTTAATGTGTGAGGGAGGTAAGTGGAGCCTTAATGTGTGAGGGAGGTGGAGTGGGTTAATGTGTGAGGAGGTGGGGAGAGGAGCCTTGTTATGTGGCAGGGTGGGGGAAGACAGTATGTGTGGTGAGGGAGGTAGGGGTGTGTGTGGGGAGGTGAGAGGGCGCAATGTGTGGCAGGGGTGGAGCCTTAATGTGGCAGGGGGTGGGGAGGGCAATGTGGGGGTGGGGAGGTGTGAGGTGGGGAGGGCTGTGTGTGGAGGGGGGGAGAGGGCCTTGTGGCAGGTGGGGTGGGGAGATAATGTGTGTGCGAGTAGCATTCTAAGATTATCAGGAGAACATAAGAACATAAGAACATAAGAATGGAGGAAACTGCAGCGGGCCTATTGGCCCATACTGGGCAGTCCCGTTTACACCCAACACCTATTGCTCATATGAGCATCCAACCTATGTTTGAAGCAATTCAGCGTATTCGAGTTAATGATGATATTTGGTAACTTGTTCCATTCATCCACTACTCTGTTTCCAAACCAGTGTTTACCTATTTCACGCCTAAATCTAAATTTGTCTAATTTAAAACCATTGTTACGAGTTCGCTCCTGGTTGGATAGTTTGAGTACCTTTGTAATGTCCCCTTTGTTTAGCTCTGCCTTCCACTTATGCACCTCTATCAGGTCGCCCCTCGCTCTACGTCTCTCAAGGGAGTGCAAATTAAGATGCTTTAACCTGTCTCTATACTCAAGGTTCCTAATGCCCGTGATTAGTCTTGTCATTCTCCTCTGAATTCTTTCCAAGTATTCTATATCCATTCTGTAATTCGGTGACCAGAACTGAACTGCGTAATCCAGGTGTGGTCTCACAAGAGCAAGATACAGTTTTAGGATGACCTCGCTAGTCTTGTAACTAACACTCCTTTGTATGAACCCAAGTACTTTATTTGCCTTGTTATAAGCAAAAACACATTGTTTACTTGGCTTAAGGTTCCTACTTATCATTACTCCTAAATCTCTCTCGCAGTCGGATTTCTCTATGGCATCGTTGTTCATCTGGTATCTGGTTTCCCTGTTTACATCTCCTATACTGAGTACTTTACATTTTTCGACGTTGAATTTCATCTGCCATTTTTCAGACCATTCGAAAAATTTGTTTAGATCTTCCTGTAGTTTTGCCGAGTCCTCGTCAGATTTGATAACACGTCCTATTTAGTGTCATCAGCAAATTTACTTATGTTGCTGTCAATGCCGATATCGATGTCGTTTATGTATATAATAAATAATAATGGTCCAAGTACTGAGCCTTGGGGAACTCCACTTGTGACGTTGTAAGAACGTCCGCTTGTGAAGCCATGCTGGGAATCATTGATCAATCGGTGCTTCTCAAGGTGAGGATAGCGAGGCTGGCGATGTTGAGTGTGGTGAGTCTGGCGATGCTGAGTGTAGCGAGGCTGGCGATGTTGAGTGTGGTGAGGCTGGCGATGTTGAGTGTGGTGAGGCTGGCGATGTTGAGTGTGGTGAGGCTGGCGATGTTGAGTGTGGTGAGGCTGGCGATGTTGAGTGTGGTGAGGCTGGCGATGTTGAGTGTGGTGAGGCTGGTGATGTTGAGTGTGGTGAGGCTGGTGATGTTGAGTGTGGCGGGCTGGCGATGTTGAGTGTGGGGAGTCTGGTAATGTTGAGTGTGGAGGCTGGTGATGTTGAGTGTGGTGAGGCTGGCGATGTTGAGTGTGGTGAGGCTGGCGATGTTGCGTGTGGTGAGGCTGGCGATGTTGAGTGTGGTGAGGCTGGCGATGTTGAGTGTGGTGAGGCTAGTGATGTTGAGTGTGGTGAGGCTGGCGATGTTGAGTGTGGGGAGGCTGGTGATGTTATACTTGACCTTGTTGAGTCTGGTGTGATGAAGCGTCAGGCGATGTGAGAGAAGCAGTATAATTGCTCATAGAACAATAGTAAAGTTCTCTAATGACCCTCGAGGACCACTAACAACGTGGTAAGTTAGTAAGTAAGAGAGTAAGTAAGGAAGTAACTAATATGAGCTTAATGTAAGGTAAGTCAATAAGGTACTGTTCATACTTACACAAGTAAATTACTGTTGATGATCAGAGGTGGATGTTCCCCGGGTCGACGATGGTGGAGGGTAACAAGATGTGGATGTTCAGTGACTCAGCTGTTGTAACGGTGTTGTTGTCATGTGCGCAAAAATTTGCGGATCAACACAAGATACGCGAATTTTTCAAATCCACTAGATTAAAGAAATATATGGTCCAACTATTCACAAGTAGCTTGACGGTAACTCCCTAATAAAAAAGACCATGAAGGCATCCGTCAACGCTGAAAAGAGCACTACCATTCCCTGTTTAACAGAAACACCGATGTGGATGCCCTGACTACCCTGCAGGTCCTTCAGCTTCCAGAGCTGACTCACCTCGTCTATCCTCCATCCCTGGATAAGGTAGCTACTGCCATTAAGCAGATGAAAAACAACAAAGCCACAGGGCCTAATTATTCCAGCAGCGGTGTATAAATCAGGAGGACATCTCCTGACCAGCCGTCTCCATTCTCTCCTGGAGAATAAATGAGAGAAGGAGGAAATCGGCAGAATCCCACTGTGGGCTTTAGACCCTCACGTGGCACCAATGAAATGACCTTTGCTGCCCGCCAGATAAAGGAAAAGTGCAGAGAGGAGAGTCGTGACTTGTACATGGCCTTCACCGACCTTGCTGAGGATATCGACTCTGGCGGACGTTGAGTCATTTTGTTTGCCCACCAAAATTCATAGTCATTGTAAGGCAACTCCATGATGGCATGAACTCCTGTATCATGCACAATGGCACCCAGTCTAAGCTCTTCACCATCCAAACGGGGACAAATTAAGGTTGTGTACTGGCACCAAATCTTTTTTTCCATTTTCTTGGCTGCCACGTGACCATAAACAGGTGGGGCTGGATCAACCTCAAAAGTGTGGGTAAGTTGGCGGAGATAATATTTGCCGGCGGGGTGGACATCCAGTACAGGATGAAGGGACTTATCAACTTAAGATAACTCCAGGTAGGAACTTTAGGCACTGAACTTCAGTATGTAGATGACCTCACCCTCGTCGCTCACAATGAGCGAATATATTGAACACCTACACAGATGTGTATGCACATTTCGGCTTTAAGGTGAATGTACAGTCCCGATCAAAAGTCCTGTGCCTGGCATTTTGTGGTTATGTGGCATCGTCGGAGACACACACGCACGAACACACATGATGGAACTACCGGGCCCATAGTTTAAGCGGCGCTCTGTGGTTTAACGGGTGCGTTTCTTACCTAGATTGCCACTGTCAGGAACAAACTAACGAATACCATTAATAATTATTTCGACCTAAATTGAATGACAAGAATCAAGTATTTGCGGTCACAGACAAAATGCCTCCTCCCCCCCCCCTCCCCACACACACGCTGCGCTACACCGTCTGCTTGACACCTCGATCATATGAACAATCCATTCTATGGTGTGTCGATGTGCACATCCTCTTTGAACTACTGTACACCAAGTATCGGTGATATGAGTTGACTTATGTGAGTGTCAGGAGGACAGGTATAAAAAATGCTGCATAAAGAGATACTTAATTTCAAGTCATTGTAGAGAGGGTTCCTGTTAGGAGGGAGGGTTGGTGATGGCTCCAGACAGCAAGGGGGCAGCAGTGAGGTGCTAAAGTCAATTTTTCCTCTCGTTCCTACATATCACCAGTGTCACATTTCATTGACAATCTTACTACCACTTTTAGTGTAGTCAAGTACCACAGTTGAGATATCAACTTTACATATTACAATTTATTACTAGGTTCTATGATAATTTGAAAGAGAACAGAAAACACGATATGGACAATATTCTCCCCCCTGACTGACGGACACACACAGTTTAAGCGTTACTTTGTTTGGGAGTTTGCTATAAGTTCCAATTAGTAAGTTGTTCGAGTGAACTGTTATATTACTCTTAAGTTGAATTGAGTATCAAATATTTGTTAAAATAAAAGTGATTCACATGAGGATTGGAAGAAAACATGCTACCTCTAAAAACACACACACACACATGTCTTTATTCAAGACATTTTCAGAGGCAACTGGATTACATGGACAGAGAGAGGCTTAAATATACAGGGTGACCTTATTAAACATGAGGTCAGGTCATAATGATGTCATCCACTAATCCCCACACCATCACTAAGGTTTATTGATTTTATATATATATATATATATATATATATATATATATATATATATATATATATATATATATATATATATATATATATATATATATATATATATATATATATATATATTATTTATTTATTTTTTATAACATAAACAGAAGGAACAAATACATTATGTGTTATCTCCATCAACTCGCCCACACTGTATTTTTTTTTTTAAGGTTTAGGTTAAGGTGGGGAAAATATGGAAGATATGCTGGGGCTTAAGGCACAGCCAGACATAAAGGATTGAGAAGTCACGACAGATAGTCGTGGGGGGGGGGGAAGTTTGGAAAAAAAATTAATGAATTAAACAGAGGGGGACGACACCCTTTGTTTTACATATTACTGAGTTTGTTGGCTAACTTTTTCATTCTTTTTGCATCCGTTGTTGTCTGCAAAGCGAACCTTGATTATATTATGGGCATACATAGGATACACCTCCACAACCTTGACATTGTTTTGCTTTTCTACTTGATCTCTTATTTCTTCTGAATTATTTTCCACCACATCAACCTAAACTCACGTGAGTTGCCGGTCGAATACCAAATTGTTCCATACCAATAGGCAGACCAGGAAAGGAGGCGGAGCAGCAATCTATATTAGGGATAATCTGAAGTGTGAAATAAATAAGGAAATAAAAACTGAGCGGAATACAGAAACAATTTGGATAGAATTAAGCGACGGTCGGGAAAAATTAATCACAGGAGTAATATATAGACCTCCCAATCTTGATAGCGTCAATGAGAGACTTATCTGGGATAAAATGCGCAGGGCTTCCATACACAACAAAGTCTGTATAGTAGGCAACTTTAACCTTGGCCAAATAGATTGGACTGACCTTATGGGTAACTCAGAATCAGAGGATTTTCTCGAGACGATCCAGGACTGTTTCCTAAGTCAACATAAAACCGAACCCACACGGGGTAATAATATACTGGATTTAGTTCTGTTGAACAGAGAAAACCTCATTAGCAATGTCGAGGAAGGGAACGAACTTGCAAACAGAGATCACAAAGAAATTAGATTCCAGTTAGTATTTCAGGGCAAACGTAAGGAAAATTCCACTAAAGTACCAGATTTCAGAAGGGCAAACTTTGACAGTTTAAAGAGGCAGCTGAGAGAGGGGGTGTCGCGCTTGGCCGTGAACCTGACAGATGACTCAGACCTGATAACGAGATCTGAGATTGCCGAGTTCCACGACAATTTAAATAATGAGTTACTTAAGGCACAAAGGCAGAAAATACCATACAAAAAACTCAGATCAGACAACAATGACCCTAAATGGATAAATAATTATTTAAAGAACATCATTGGCCAAAGGAAGGCTATTGGTAGAAGGATAAAGCGTGGCAAAATTTACCTCCAGAATTATTATAAGATATTGGCGAGTAGGGTTAAAACCGAGATAAGGAAAGCCAAGAGGAATAATGAGGTAAGGATATCAAGGGAGGCGAAGACAAACCCCAAAGGATTCTACCAAATGTATCAAACTAAAACACAAGAAAAGATTGGACCAATACGGTCAGATACCGGCGAGCTAACTGATAACGACGGAGAAATGAGCAATAATCTGAATAAATATTTTTCAACAGTTTTCACCACAGAAAATTTAAACATGATACCCGAGGCACCAACTCTATTCAGAGATAGTGAAGAAAACAAATTAAGCGAGATAGTAGTGACTAGTAACGATGTTAGTAAGCAAATAGACAAACTAAAGCCTAATAAGTCACCTGGTCCCGACGAGATATTTGCCAGAGTATTAAAGGAATGTATGGAAGAGCTTAGTATGCCCTTAGCAAAGTTGTTTAACATGTCCTTAAAAACAGGTGTAGTACCAGAATCCTGGAGGATAGCAAATGTAATCCCGATTTTCAAGAAGGGGGATAGATCACTATCCTCTAACTACCGCCCAATCAGTCTAACATCAATAGTCGGAAAATTACTGGAAGCAATCATTTCAAACTCTATTCGAAATCACATGGAGAATCACCGATTGATCAATGATTCCCAGCATGGCTTCACAAGCGGACATTCTTGTCTAACTAATCTATTAACATTCTTTTCATCAGTTTTCGAATAGGTGGACGAGGGGCACAATTATGATGTGGTATATCTCGACTTTAGCAAAGCCTTCGACAGAGTCCCCCACGAAAGACTAATTAGGAAGGTAGAAGCACATGGCATCAAAGGTAACATCCTTAAATGGATTAGGGCGTGGTTACAGGACAGGAAACAGCGAGTGAGCATTAACGGCACTAAGCTCCCATTGGAACAACGTCACAAGTGGAGTTCCCCAAGGCTCAGTACTTGGACCATTATTATTTATTATATACATAAACGACATAGATATCGGCATAGACAGCAACATAAGTAAATTTGCTGAACACACTGAAATAGGACGTGTTATTAAATCTGACGAGGACTCCGCAAAACTACAGGAAGATCTAAACAATTTTTTTAATGGTCTGAAAAATGGCAGATGAAATTCAACGTGGACAAATGTAAAGTACTCAGTATAGGAGATATAAACAGGGAAACCAGATACCAGATGAACAACGATGCCATCGAGAAATCCGACTGCGAGAGAGATTTAGGAGTAATGATAAGCAGGAACCTTAAGCCAAGTAAACAATGTGTTTTTGCTCGTAACAAGGCTAATAAAGTACTTGGGTTCATACAAAGGAGTGTTAGTTACAAGACTAGCGAGGTCATCCTAAAACTGTATCTTGAGCTTGTGAGACCACACCTCGATTACGCAGTTCAGTTCTGGTCACCGTATTACAGAATGGATATAGAATCATTGGAAAGAATTCAGAGGAGAATGACAAGGCTAATCCCGGGCATTAGGAGCCTTGGGTATAGAGACAGGTTAAAGCATCTTAATTTGCACTCCTTCGAGAGACGTAGAGCTAGGGGCGACCTGAAAGAGGTGTATAAGTGGAAGTCAGGGCTAACAAAGGGGACATTACAAAGTTACTCAAACTATCCAACCAGGAGCGAACTCGTAGCAATGGTTTTAAATTAGACAAATTTAGATTTAGGAGTGAAATAGGTAAACACTGGTTTGGAAACAGAGAAGTAGATGAATGGAACAAGTTACCAAATATCATCATTAACTCGAATACGCTGAATAGCTTCAAACGTAGGTTGGATGCTTATATGAGCACTAGGGGTTGGGTGTAAACGGGACTGCCCAGTATGGGCGAATAGGCCCGCTGCAGTTTCCTCCATTCTGGTGTTCTTATGTTATCTTTGTCCAACTTCTTACATACAAGGGTGAGCTGGGCGCAGTATTCCCGTGGGACAATGACCTCGTATCCTTTGGTTTTCATTTTGTCCGTAGCACCAGACTTAAGTAGATTATCAGTATCTTCATCTGTCTCTGTGAGGATGATATAACCGTCTCTCAGATCCACAAGTCTATTTATTCTCACCCTAAGGTCGCTTAACAGTCTTTTTAGCGCTATCAGAGACCCCTTCGTCGGAGTTCCGGAGGTCTTCACTCTCACTTTGGCCATTGTCAGTTACATACAGTACATGAAAATCTTACCTAATCTGTCCACCTCAGCTAAACCCGATGGATGCCGCTCCTTTTGTCCGCTTGTTGGGCGAGAAAAGACGGGTCAAGGGGTAGGGTTTTTTTTACGGGAATTAGCCCACCCTGGCACAGGTCAAACGATCCACAACGGAGCCTGGGGGGCGAACAAACAATGCCTGACAGGGACCTAGCCAAGCCCTAACACCTAGCAGTGGCAGGTTATGAAGCTCTGCCGAATCCCTTACAGAAAATGTTGCCACCCTTACTGTTCCGACTCGGGAGCGTCGTTACCAAACAGCAGGGACTTTAGGCGAAAGGATGGGATAGGGAAAAAGCGTAGTGTACAAGAATAATAATATCCATGTAAGTGGACATGAAATAATAATATCAATGTAAGTGGACAGGAATAATAATATTCTTGTACAACTACAAGATAAAGCAGCCAGAGGGAGCCCAACGTGAAAGACAAGGCTGGCAGTCGTAACAGTCAACAAATTTGAACAAGAGCTGGGAGCTACTCGCAGCACATCCACCCGCTCTGAAGGTTAGGTACGTACGTTCTATTACAACCTTCACAGTTCACACCCTCATCTAGGACTCACTAGAGGATGCATAGTCAGCCCATAGGCCCATTATATAAGAGGAGACTCTGAAATAACAGCTTCTGTTCACAGAGACATTCAATGTTAAACACAGACCCTTACCTTATTTCTGGCTAACAATCTCCTGACAGCTGACAGGTGTTTATTTTAATACCACTGTTCTCATTGAAACTGGTTTAATCAAAACACAGCTTTAAATAATACAACAAAACATATTTAACAACAAAATATAATAAATATGTGCTCTCCATCCATGTACATACAAAAGGGTACAAAGCAATTCACTCAGAATAATGTTACCTCCACCAAACACAATGTTCTCTCACTACTACAATAATCTTTAGATTATAACGAACGTATTGCACTTTAGTCAACATCATAATTATCCATGATTGTCCAGATAATAATAGATAAATGTGCACCACACAAGCTTGACCCTCCTATCCTCTTCAACCTAACTACAGACAGCGCGTCGCCAAAACAAAAATGCTCCTAACACTTTCTTGTTTGATCAACATATAATCTCTAATTCTTCTTATACTTCACACCTGCTTCTTACAGTCTTCCATAACTGTACGGAAATTATAAATACATTATACAAATTTTACGTAAAGAAACAAATACTATTATGCATACTAATATACAAATAATCAAGACGTTTTTAAAAGTTTTTACTATAAGCTTGGAATTTCGATTCTAAAGAAAAACGGGACACAATAGACTAATTATACTAAATACAATTCTTGATAAACATGCTGCCGGTCTTAACAGGTGTTCTCAGGTTTCTAGCAGTAAAGATAGCCATAGTTGTCCAGAAGTCCAGGTCCTCACCCACATAATGATCAGTGAATCGTAGTCTTCAAACCTGGTGTTTTCTAGCCTTTCCTTGACAGCAGAGACCCTGTGAAGGATACCAATTCCATGGGACCTACGCCTAACTATACTAGCCGAAACCTCCAAGTGCAGCCGCTCAGTGTGGCCACCGCATTGGTGAAAGGAAGGTCGCGATTGTCTGCCACAATCCTAACGTCGTCTGCTACGCTGGCCAGTCTAGGCCGTCCTGATCTGGGAAGATCTGTTAAATTACCAGACTATTCATATCGCTGCAACCAACACCGCATTGTAGATCTCGCTGATACTTAACCCGGCGTTACACATACCGACGAATTGCCCTAGTCGTAGTTCTAGTTGAAGTTTTAGTTGGTGGAATGACGGAATGGTTGCTGTATGACCATGTCATAACCTCGGATAAATAATAATATTAAAGTTTGTGGTGAATGGCATAATTGTCCCTAGAATCGTCATTTCCATATTTCAATAAACTACTGTATCATGTGCAATGGGACTGGCATCATTAATAATTTCAATAAAGCAATAGGATAGGGATAATATATCCACCACCACCAGTTTCCATTATGAACCTCTCTACTATGAATATAGTGTTTTATATAATATGTGTCCTCCCGGCACTCACATAAGAGAAATATTATCACTGATAAATTGTGGAGTTCAAAGTGGAGGAAAACACCGACACTCCTAAAACTAGATTGTTCCCGTAGCTCAGGTGTCTAGCAGACACAATGTGTGTTCCCTTTTCTATTAAAAGTGTGTTTTTAACAAAAATTATTTATTTCTCCTAAGACGTAATATTTTATATTCCTATCACCATAGTTATGTAATATGACATGAAACGGTAAGAGTTCACCACTAACATTTCATGTCCTTCCTTTATGCAAGGCAGCAAGGTTGTTTTATATAGATACAAGTATTACATTAAAACTCAAAGTACAGTGAGGTAAACATGAGTGAGTGGTCGAGGTCTTGTGTTTTAGCTACTGACTGACAGTTGCCAATATCACTGATAATATTATATTAAAAGTAATACAGTAGAAAACACACTCTACCATTTAACAATTGATCCTCGGTAAATTGTGTAGTTCATAGAGGATACGCACATAGTGTCATGCCTGGCTTAATGTACAGTAATGCATTGCGTTATGCATAGGGAAATATTTTTATGCTCGTTACCCTCCCCTTCCGTTGTGGTGTTGGCGTTGGTGTCGGGATGTATGTATGTCAAATATTTTGTATAATTATTTATGAGCAAAACTGGTACTTGATACCTAAAATATTTCCTAAAATGTATGCATGAATGTTTAACTATTTTTGCAGATTAATGTAGGAGTTGTTTTATATTAGTGCTGTTAGGTTTGCAGTCCACCGGTACACTGTGTACCGTACACAGTCACAGTGACACAGTGTTTTGTCAGTCACTGCTGAGCATTGAAAGTGAGAGGACATTTGAGTTTGTCAGTGGTTGATACCTTCTCAAATATGGTTTAGTTGAGTATTATATATTCAGTGCTGCTTTATTATTATATATTATGTGTAAAGTGCAATCAATTATTGTGTTGTAAAGTGGTTTATGGTTTATACAGTCTACTATGCACATATTAGTTGTTTAAGGGTTGAAAACCAAGTGCAGTTTAACTTTGTTAGGAGTCATTGCCTACGATGTTTTGTCCTATGCTAAATATTTTCAAAGTCAGTGATCATGTATATTATCTATTCTCTTAATTTAATTTATCCGTTAATTATTTCATTATGTAACCTGCTGTAAAGCCGACTACGGTCGCAAATATTGACTATGTGTCAACAGTCATTGAATGCCTCATAGATATGCGGCTTAACTGATTCAACACTGCTAGGGTACCTACTTTTGTATTAGGATATTTATTTTTTAGGCAATAAAATGGCTGCGAAGGTGTGGCTATTGGGGGAGGTTGAGGCCACGTTAAAAAAAAAATAGTAGTAGTGCCATTGCTCTAAGGTACGGTGGGCCAGTAGATGGTTTGCCCTCCCAATGCGTGTGTGCTCTTCCTGTGACGTCGATCACGCCATGGTGTGCAAGAAAGGGGGCTTCATATGCATGAGGCATGACGAAGTAAGGTTTAAGCCAAGGATCGAGCAAAGATTGAAGAAGTTTTGGTATTCAGAACGCTGGCTTGAGCCAACACAAAGATTCAAACCGGGCTAGAGATCGAAATTGTCGATCCTCGCGTTAATCCAGACTGGAGGCATATTTGGCTGTAGATCCTTCAAGCAACATGAATTTTGACAGCGCGGTTTTCGGCGATATCATCCAATTGAAAATTTTGTAGAGAGAAGACTGATACTAGATGGGCAGAATCCTATAAATTTTTAGGATGACACGCAATTTAAACTTCGATATAGGTTCAGCAAGGGAGAGTTCATTGATTTTTTTCCGTGATATGGAGCATCTACTTGACAGACTTGTTGGCTATGGTTCACCTCTACCTCCCATTCATCAGCTGATGATTGCTTTGAGGTTCTTTGCAAAAAATAGTTTCCGGGTAAGAAAGATTCTAGTTACTGAATGAGTTATGGTAATGTGTTACACTTTTGTGTTTAGGGTCCATGAAGATCAAGCAGGTAAATTTAAAGAACGCTGACGCTTTTTTAGTTTGAGTTTTTCTTTAGGAAAACTATTTTTATGTATTTTCAATATAACTGAATCAATGCTGAGTGCATTTTGATTTTAATGCATTAATAAAGGAAAGACTTTTCTTAACTTTACTAATCAGGGGAAATGTGGGGTTAAAAGAACAGAAAGAAACCTAACCTAACCGAACCTAGCCAGTTTTTGTGCCCTGCATTGATTCATCTTGCTGTGGTTATAAATATTGACACCTGTCCCGGATTATATCTAAAATTTTTATGTAACAGTTCTTCCTCTATGAATTTCTTTGTTATCATATAAGAACACAGCCAAGTTGTAACACAGTACCAGAAATCATTATAATTTGATCATAATTTGATTGTAATTATAGTAACAAACGAAACTTTTGATGCGCAAGGAGAGATTTCTCCTCTTCCTTAAAGACTCGTCGAGTCATAGTTTGCCGCCATAATCTTGTAAACATTACTCTCGATGGTGATTGGCTGTCGTAATGGAGGAGATGAAACGTGATTGGCTGGAATTTCAGTGTTCGAATTCTTGCTTGTAAGTGAAGAAAATGCAACAGATTACCCGATCCAGGGTTCAAGGAGATGTTCTGAATATGGGTAATCCACTGCAGGAAATCTCTTCTCGAGGAATCGTGATTCGCATGCCTGAGCGGAACTCAAATCCCAGGCTCAAACTACCGTTCTGAATTCTGGCCTAAGTGAATCTTCCAAATGTATCAAACTAAAACTCGAGACAAGATTGGACCAATACAGTCAGTACCGGCGAACTAACTGATAAAAACGGAGAAATGAGCAATGTCTTAGAGAAATCCGACTGTGAGAAAGATTTAGGAGTAACGATGAGAAGGAATCTTAAACCAAGACAACAGTGCGTATTTGCTCGAAACAAGGCGAACAAAGTGCAAGTACTTGGGTTACAAGACTAGCGAGGTTAGCCTAAAACTATATCCTGCGCTTGTGAGTCCTCACCTGAATTATGCAGTTCAGTTCTGGTCCCCGTACTACAGAATGGATATCGAATCCCTAGAAGGAATTCACAGAAGAACATAAGAACATAAGACTGGAGGAAACTGCAGCCGGCCTGTTGGCCCATACTGGGCAGTCCCATTTACACCCAGTCCCTATTGCTCATATATCCATCCAACCTAAGTTTGAAGCTATCCAGCGTATTCGAGTTAATGATGATATTTGGTAACTTGTTCCAGTCGTCCACTACTCTATTTCCAAACCAATGCTTACCTATTTCGCGCCTAAACCTAAATTTGTATAATATAAAACAATTGTTACGAGTTCGCTCCTGGTTGGATAGTTTGAGTACCTTTGTAATGTCCAATTTGTTTAGCCCTAACTTCCATTTATACACCTCGATCATGCTGCCCCTCACTCTACGTCTCTCGAGGGAGTGCAAATTAAGATGGCTTAACCTGTCTCTGCACTCAAAGCTCCTAATGCCCAGGATTAGTCTTGTCATTCTCCTCAGAAATTTTTCCAAGGATTCTATATCCATTCTGTAATACGGTGACCAGAATTGAACTGCTTAATCCGAGTGAGGTCTCACAAGCTCAAGATACTGTTTTAATATGACCTCGCTAGTCTTGTAACTAATACTCTTTTGTATGAACCCAAGTACTGTATTAGCTTTGTTTCGAGCAAATACACATTGTTTACCTGGCCTAAGATTCCTACTTATCATTACTCCTAAACCTCTCCAGCAGTCGGATTTCTCAATTACATCGTTGTTCATCTGGTATCTGGTTTCCCTGTTTACATCTCCTATACTGAGTACTTTACATTTGTCCACATTGAATTTCATCTGCCATTTTTTAGACCATTCGAAAAATTTGTTTAGATCTTCCTGTAGTTTTGCCGAGTCCTTGTCAGATTTAATTACACTTCCTATTTTAGTGTCATCAGCAAATTTACTTAAGTTGCTGTCTACGCCGATATCGATGTCGTTTATGTATATAATAAATAATAATGGTCCAAGTACTGAGCCTTGCTGAACTCCACTCGTGACGTTGCTCCAATGGGATTTAGTCCCATTAATGCTCACTCGCTGTTTTCTATCCTGTAACCACCCCTTAATCCATTTTAGAATAACACCTTTAATGCCATGAGCCTCCACTTTTCTTATTAGTCTTTCGTGGGGGACTCTGTCAAAGGCTTTGTTAAAGTCGAGATATACCACATCATAATTGTGCCCCTCGTCCACTAATTCGCAAACTGACGAAAAGAATGTTAATAGCTTAGTTAGACATGAACACCCGCTTGTGAAGCCATGTTGGGAATCATTGGTCAGCTTGTGCTTCTCCAGGAGATTTCGAATAGAGTTTGAAATGATTGATCCAGTAATTTGCCTACAATTGATGTTAGACTGATTGGACGGTAGTTAGAGGATAGTGAACTATCTCCCTTCTTGAAAATCGGTATTACATTCGCTATTCTCCAGGATTCTGGCACTACACCTGCTTTTAAGGACATTTTAAACAACTTTGCTGAGGGCATACTAAGCTCTTCCTCACATTCCTTTAATACTCTGGCAAATATCTCATCCGGACCTGGTGACTTATTAGGCTTTAGTTTGTCTATTTGCTTACTTACATCGTTACTAGTCACTACTATCTTGCTTAATTTATTTTCTTCACTATCTCTGTATTGAGTCGGAGCTTCGGGTATCATGTTTAAATTTTCTGTGGTGAAAACTGTTGAAAGATCTTTCTTCAGATTATTGCTCATTTCTCCGTCGTTATCAGTTAGCTAGCAGGTATGTGACTGTATTGGGCCAATCTTTGCTCGTGTTTTAGTTTGATACATTGGATAGAATCCCTTGGGGTTTGACATCGCCTCCCTTGCTATCTTCAGCTCATTATTCCTCTTGGCTTTTCTTATCTCGGTCTTAACCCTACCTGCCAATACCTTATAGTAAACTTGGAGGTAAACTTCACCACGATTTATTCTCCTACCTATAGCCTTCCTTTGTCCAATAATGTTCTTTAAATAATTATTTATCCATTTAGGGTCATTGTTGTTTGATCTGAGTTTTTTGTATGGTATGTTCTGCCTTTGTGCATTAAGTAACTCATTATTTAAATTGTCGTGGAACTCGGCAACCTCAGATCTCATTATCAGGTCAATCTCAACGGTCAGGTCTCCAAGTAGGGTGAGGTCGCCCTCTGTGGGTATATTGGGTGAGGTCACCTCATGTGGGGTCATGTAGTTCACCCCCAAGCGTGATACTCCTTCTCTCAACTGCCTCTTCAAGCTATCAAAGTTTGCCCTTCTGAAATCTGGGACTTTAGTGGAATTTTCTTTACGGCTGTCCTGAAATTCTAACTGGAATCTAATTTCTTTGTGATCGCTGTTTGCAAGTTCGTTCCCTACCTCGACATTATTAATGAGGTTTTCTCTGTTTGACAGAACTAAATCGAGTACATTATTACCCAGGGTGGATTCGGTTATATGTTGACTTCGAAAGATGACAAGACTCTTCCCGGGCCTTAGGAACATTGAGAATTGAGAAAGACAAGTGATCGTGGGCCCTTCTTGCCCGGTGGCGAGTCCGGTGGTACAGTTTACCGAGGATGTTATAATCATGGTCGTGGTTGATATATCATCGTCCTGGTTGTTATAAGCACGGTCGTGGTTGTTATAATCATGGTCGTGGTTGTTATAATCATAGTCGTGGTTGTTATAATCATGGTCGTGGTTGTTATAATCATGGTCGTGGTTGTTATAATCATGGTCGTGGTGGTTATAATCATGGTTGTGGTTGTTATAATCATGGTCGTAGTTGATATATCATCGTCCTGGTTGTTATAATCACGGTCGTGGTTATTATAATCATAGTCGTGGTTGCTATAATCATGGTCGTGGTTGTTATAATCATGGTCCTAGTTGTTATAATCATGGTCGTGGTTGTTTATAATCATGGTCGTGATTGTTATAATCATGGTCGTGGTTGTTATGATCATGGCCGTGGTTGTTATAATCATAGTCGTAGCTGTTACACTCATGGTCGTGTTTGTTATAATCGTGGTTGTTATCATCATAGTCGTGGATGTTATAATCTTGGTCGTAGTTGTTATAATCATGATCGTTGTTGCTATAATCTTGATCGTGGTTGTTATAATCATACTCGTGGTTGATATAATCATTGTCGTGGTTGTTATAATCATGGTTGTGGTTGTTATAAACATGGTCGTGGTTGTTATAATCATGGTCGTGGTTGTTATAATCATGCTCGTGGTTGTTATAATCATAGTCGTTGTTGTTATAATCCTGGTCGTAGTTGTTATAATCATGGTCGTTGTTTATAATCATGGTCCTAGTTGTTATAATCATGGTCGGGGTTGTTATAATCATGGTTGTGGTTGTTATAATCATGGTCGTGGTTGTTATAATCATGGTCGGGGTTGTTATAATCAAAGTAGTAGGTGTTATAATCATAGTCGGTTGTTATAATCATGGTCGTGCTTGTTATAACTGGGCGGTCGGCTATAATCATGGTCCTGGTTGTTATAATCATGGTCGTGTATAATCATGGTCGTGGTTGTTATAATCATGGTTGGGTGATATAATCATAGTCGTGGTTGTTATAATCATGGTCGTGGTTGTTAAAATCATGGTATTGGTTGTTATGATCATAGTCGTGGTTGTTAAAATCATGGTCGTGGTTGTTATAATCATGGTCGTAGTTCTTATAATCATCGTCCTGGTTGTTATAATCACGGTCGTGGTTGTTATAATCATGGTCCTAGTTGTTATGATCATAGTCGTGGTTGTTAAAATCATGGTCGTGGTTGTTATAATCATGGTCGTAGTTCTTATAATCATCGTCCTGGTTGTTGTAATCACGGTCGTGGTTGTTGTAATCATGGTCCTGGTTGTTATATTCATGGTCGTGGTTGTTATAATCATGGTCGTAGTTCTTATAATCATCGTCCTGGTTGTTATAATCACGGTCGTGGTTGTTATAATCATGGTCCTGGTTGTTATGATCATAGTCGTGGTTGTTAAAATCATGGTTGTGGTTGTTATAATCATGGTTGTAGTTCTTATAATCATCGTCCTAGTTGTTATAATCACGGTCGTGGTTGTTATAATCATGGTCGTGGTTGTTATGATCATAGTCGTGGTAGTTATAATCATGGTCGTGGGTGTTATAATCAAAGTCGTGGTTGTTATAATCATGGTCGTGTTTGTTACAATCATTGTCCTGGTTGTTATAATCATAGTCCTGGTTGTTATAATCATGGTCGTGTTTGTTATAATCATAGTCGTGGTTGTTATAAGCATTGTTGTGGTTATAATCATGGTCGTTTTTGCTATAATCATAGTCGTGTTGTTATAATCTTGGTCGTGTTTGTTATAATCATAGTCGTGGTTGTTATAATCATGGTCGTGTTTGTTATAGTTATACTCATTGTCGTGGTTGTTATAATCATAGTCGTGGTTGTTATAATCATGGTCGTGTTTGTTACAATCATAGTCGTGGTTGTTATAATCGTGGTCGTTTTTGTTATAATCATAGTCGTGGTTGTTATAAGCATTGTTGTGGTTGTTATAATCATGGTCGTTTTTGCTATGATAATCATAGTCGTGTTGTTATAATCATGGTCGTGTTTGTTATAATCATAGTCGTGGTTATTATAATCATAGTCGTGGTTGCTATAATCATGGTCGTGGTTGTTATAATCATGGTCCTGGTTGTTATAATCATGGTCGTGGTTGTTATAATCACAGTCGTGGTTGTTATAATCATGGTCGTGGTTGGTATAATCATGCTCGTGGTTGTTATAATCATGGTCGTGGTTGGCATAATCATGCTCGTGGTTGTTATAATCATAATCGTGGTTATGATCATAGTCGTGGTTGCTATAATCATAGTCGTGGTTGTTATAATCATGGTCGTGAGTGTTATAATCACGGTCGTGGTTGTTATAATCATGGCCGTGGTTGTTATAATCATGGTCGTGGTTTTTATAATCATGGTCGTGGTTATGATCATGGTCGTTGTTGTTATAATCATGGTCGTGGTTGTTAAAATCATGGTCGTGGTTGTTATAATCATGGTCTTCATTTTTATAATCATCGTCGTGGTTATTATAATCATGGTCATGGTTGTTATAATCATGGTCGTGGTTGTTATGATCAAAGTAGTAGGTGTTATAATCATAGTCGTGGTTGTTATAATCATGGTCGTTTGTTATAATCATGGCGTCGTGTTATAATCATGGTTTGTTATAATCATGGTCGTGTTTGTTGTAATCATAATGGTTGTTATAATCATTGTGATGAATCATAGTCGTGGTTGTTAAAATCATGGTCGTGGTTGTTATAATCATGGTCGTAGTTGTTGTAATCATGGTCCTGGTTGTTATATTCATGGTCGTGGTTGTTATAATCATGGTCGTAGTTCTTATAATCATCGTCCTGGTTGTTATAATCACGGTCGTGGTTGTTATAATCATGGTCCTGGTTGTTATGATCATAGTCGTGGTTGTTAAAATCATGGTTGTGGTTGTTATAATCATGGTTGTAGTTCTTATAATCATCGTCCTAGTTGTTATAATCACGGTCGTGGTTGTTATAATCATGGTCGTGGTTGTTATGATCATAGTCGTGGTAGTTATAATCATGGTCGTGGGTGTTATAATCATATAATCATGTCGTGGTTGTTATAATCATGGTCGTGGGTGTTATAATCATAGTCGTGGTTGTTATAATCATGGTCGTGTTTGTTACAATCATTGTCGTGGTTGTTATAATCATAGTCGTGGTTGTTATAATCATGGTCGTGTTTGTTATAATCATGGTCGTGTTTGTTATAATCATGGTCGTGGTTGTTATAATCATAGTCGTGGTTTTTATAATCATGGTCGTGGTCGTGATACTTATAGTATCTAATATACTATAGGAAGGAATAGAATAAAGGTTAGAATAATTAGTTAAAGAAATATTCGCCATAATGATAGGAATAAGTACACACTGTAGCCTCGTAAGGTCCGAAAATGCTCTGGTAAAGTTGAAACTGCTCATCCAGACGCATGATGAAACTCAGCTCCCCCCTACCTGTTGTCTCTAACTATTGTCTGTTTCCCCTTCTTTCTTCTATTTACTCATCTTCCTTCCTTTACTAATCCAAACAACATTAAAAAAAAAAGTAGGCTAAGAGAAAAAGTAGGGGGAGGAGGAGGGAGCCGTATGATAACTGTAATCGTCCTGCCAGCTGCCAGTACAGCGACATCTGTTGCCAGCGTAAATAAAATCGTTAATTAATGCGTTCTTATGGAAACCATCGACATGGGACCAGGTTTGTTCCACTCTACGAATTTTTTGCGATTTTTCCACCAAGTTTGATAAAAAACGATTGTGCCGTTTCGGCTGCCCAGAGCAGATACACACACGGCTAGTCCTATAGTATATTAGATTAAAGCATCTGAATTTGCACTCGCTCGAGAGATGTAGAGTGAGGGGCGATATGGAAGTCAAGGTTATAAAATGGTGATATAACAAAGGTACCTATACTTAGATTATTCAACCAGGGACGAACTCATAGCAATGGTTTTAAATTAGACAAATTTAGATTTAGGAGCGAGATATGTAAACACTGGTTTGGAAATAGTGGATAAGTGGGTGTAAAGGGGACCACCCAGTATGGGCTAATATGCCCTATGCAGTTTTCTCAACAAGACCTCCTGCTGGACCCGGAACTGTGAAGACCGCCCTCTCCCTTGTGCCATTGTTGGCCATCTTCCCGGACCGGACCACCCACGACTGTCATCGTCCACAGCAACTCACGAGCGTTCCCGGTTTATCGAGCATTAGCTTGCCCTCCCCTCTGGTGGTGTGAGTGACCCACACTCCAGCTGGAGAGCAGTTATAGCGCGATATTCCCGGCGTGGTTTGAGCTCTTTTCCTTCTACTACTATTTTTCCTTTTTCGCTCTGGCCTAGGGACCTGCACCCTCAAAAGTGTATTCGTCCTGCGGTCCCCCCTGTAACTGTTCACCTCCCTCCCAGGAGATTGTGAACACGAAAGGGGGTTGGAGCAAAACCCATCCCAGCCGAGTCTTTCCAGGAAAACCGTGATCGTGCTGGTCCACCTGGAAAGAGGGTAGCAATCCTTATCCTTCCCAAATAGGCACACTTAGCTCACGTCTATAAGTGAGCAGTCACATACACAAGGAAGTAGGCTTCCCCAACGGGGCTCCGGGAGAGAAGCTCAGGAACCACTCTACGACCACCAGCCAGTGGGGAGTGCTGAAATTCCTCTGCTATTTACTCAACCGGAATAGGTAGGATCTAAAAAAAAAAAAAAAAAACGGTTATGGAGCGCGTACGCCCTCCTAACCGCGACCCCCGCCTGAACCGCCAACCTGACGACCCGAACTACGACAGGCTCCGCACAGAGAAAGCGGACCAGTTACGCGCCTTCAATGAAGCCCTGAAAAGTAGGAACACTGCCACCACCTCCAACAACTCCACCACCACTGCTACCGCCACTGAGGACAACTGGACGAAGGTAGAAAACAAGAAACGCCGACGTGCTTTTTCGGGAAACGAATGCCGTCAAGCAGCCCAAAAGGCACCCATCACCACCACCAGCTCACCTCCAACGACACTGCCAAAATTCCGGATCACGAAAACGGACACAAAAACCACATATGCCGCCATCACAGAGATGGAAAAGCTAAATCCACTGGCCAAGTTCTCAGTGCGGCCCAACCTAAAGGGGGAGATGATCGTTCACCCCAAAGACAAGGACTCCGCCACCACCCTCGACACTTACCTGCAAAACACCACCACCGTTGCATCAACCAAGCTAGACCCCGCCCAGAAACTGATGAAGTCGGTAGTCCTCCGGTACCCAAAGGAACTACCTCTCGAACCCCTGGAGAACCACCCGAAGATCTTAAAAGCCGAGAGATGCTCTCCCCTGTCCGACAAGACGGCCACCACCAAACAAGTGCTCATAACGCACTACGGCTCACCCCCCAGCACCATAGACCTCAAAACCTGGGGGATCTACGAAGTGAGGCCCTTCGTCCTAGAGCCCCTGCGGTGCTTCAGATGCCAGAAATACGGGCACCATCAGACAAGGTGCACGTACAAGGAAATCTGCGCAGTCTGCGCACAGAAGCACGGCACACACTCCTGCCTCACCAAGTTGAAAAATGGGGAAAAAATTGCCCCCAACTGTGCCAACTGCGGGGGCAAACACCACGCCTGGAATCCTGGATGCTCCGAGAGAACAAAGAGGGTCCAGGCAAACCGACCAGCAGCAAGACCGGCCCCCACCGCCTACACACCAGCCCCACCAAGTACCTTCGTGTGGCCAAAACAACCAAGACAACCTCCTCAGCCGGTCAACACCCAAAGTGCAGCCCAGTTTCCTGGCCTCACTACGGCCACACCTCAGCCACCCAAGCAGCAGACAACGACAACCACGAGAAAGACAAAAGAAGCACACACCAAGGCACCAGAAGGAATGATACACGTATCAGACCTAGCCAAGGTACTGACAACCTTCGCGGAGGGCCTAGCCGGACTACTGGGCCACAAGATCCAACCCACACAGCTCCAAACACTCATGGGGAGCGTCCTCGGGCAAGTCGCCACAGCTCCAGCCACCTCAGTGGAGGAAGCCACGCCGGTCCTCACACGAGTGACAGCCGAGGTACACTCTACACCGAAGAAGGCCACCAGAGAACCCAAGATACCGACAGCTCCCAGAAAGAAACTGGACGTTTCAACTCCCCTGAACCGAACCACGGCCCAGAAGGCAAAAACCACAGAACACGAAGATATGAACCTGATCCAGTTGGAATCGAACTTGGACATCTCCATCGAGGACCACCAGAAGTCCCCGATGAAACAGTGGTGGAAAACATCAGCACCCTGAACATCCTAACATGGAATGCTCAGGGCATCAAAAACAAGAAACACCTCCTACAAGAAGCAGCAGCCAAGGACAAGCTTGACATCATACTGCTACAAGAAACACTTCTACAAGAACACCACTGTTTCAAATTCAGTGGTTACAAGACATACAGGAGGCATTTCACGCAGGCGTCAACAAGAGGATGTATGATCTTGGTCAAGTCAAGCATACCCTCCTCCGAGGTCACGCAGCAATTTCCATGTGGGGAAAACATCGAGACACAGGCCGTCAAAGTAACCCTCCAAGAACGGGAATTAACTGTTCACAACATCTACAAGAACCCAAGGGGCTCACTGGAGGTGACTCAATTATTTGCTTCTGCCGCTGACCACGCCACACTCATAGGAGGGGATTTCAACGCACATCATCCCTTCCTAAGCTCGGTAAGCCCCACAAATGAAGATGGCCTACACCTATACACCACCTTTCAAGATACACCCGAGATCTGCCTCCTGAACACCGGAGAGCCCACCCACACTAGGGGAGGAAGGCTAGATCTAACCTTCGTCTCCAGTGCACTACAGCCTTCGGCCTCCTGGCAGCTACACCCCACGCTGACCAGCGACCACTTCGCCACCCTAACAACGCTGAAGGTGAACAAACTCCCCACTCCACCCCCCCGAGATGGAGATACAATACCCAAAAGGCAGACTGGGGACTCTTTAAGAAACACCTGGCTAAGTGGCGCGAAAAATCACAGCCGGCCGGCGCAGCACCCGTGGACGAGACAACCCTCCACCAACAATTGGTCGAGGCGTTTCACCAAGCGGCAGAAGAGGCTATCCCAAAAACAAAACCCACATCAAGACAGTACAATGATTACTGGTACTACTGTCCCAGGGTGAAAGAACTCAACCACAGAGTGAACATGGCCCGAAGAAACTACAGGAGACATCCCACGGAAACAAACAGACATCTCCTGCAAGTCATAGTTAAGGATACCAGGGAAGAGAAGGAAGAAATAAAAAACGTAAGCTGGCTCAAGTGGTGCTCCGAACTGAACGAGCACACCTCCCTTGGCAAGATGTGGGCCCAGATCCGAAGGGCATCTGGGAAGGCAACACCACCACCACCAACCCATCCCAACCCAGAAGAGGAAGCCGAGAGACTTGCAAAACTGTTCTCTGACCGAGCAGCAACGAAAAACCTCCCGAGACAGGCGGAGGAGACACAACGGCGTCTGCGACAGGTCAGACTCCAGATGATCGAAGAGGCCTGCAACAGTGAAGATGACACTGACAGACCTTTCAACCAGCAAGAACTCCAGAAGTCGCTAAAACGAAGCAAGGACACAGCACCAGGGGCCGACAGGATAACCTACTCCATGCTTTCTCATGCCGGTACAGCCGGACACGAGGCTCTGCTACAAGCCATCAATGCTTCGTGGACAGCACAAAGACTCCCACCGGAATGGAAGAAGGCAGATATACAGCCCATTCCGAAGCCCAGAGAACCAGACAAACCGAGGCCCATCTCCCTTCTCAGCTGCATAGCGAAGACGGGAGAAAGAATGGCTCTCAACCGACTCAAGTGGAAAGTAGGCAGCCCACACCCTCACATCTTTGCTTACACCGAGAACACCGGCACAGGCAACAACATCGCCGAGATACTCAGCACAGTGGACTACAAACCAGCTCTGGTGGTCTTCCTCGACCTGGAAAAGGCCTTCGAACTAGCAAATCCACTGGCCATTACAACGACGCTCGCTGAAAAAGGCGTCAAAGGAAGGTTGCTGGGGTGGGTCCAGAACTACCTCACACAGAGAGAAGCAAGAGTACGCTTCCAGGGAGCAACCTCAAGCTACAGGGTCCATGAAAACGGAACCCCACAAGGAGGCATCCTCAGTCCAATGCTGTTCAATGTCCTGATGGAAAATCTATTCAAACTTCCTTTCAGACAAACAGCCAAGCTCCTATGCTATGCAGACGACTTACAGCTTATAGTAAGAGGATCAAACAGACTAGCCAACACGCAACACGCACTCCAACATATAGAAGAGGAGTGCAACAGACTTGGACTCAAGATAAATCCAGCCAAGTCGAAAGCGATGGCCATCTGCACAGTCACACCAGACAAGATGCTCTCCATACAAAACACGCCGGTAGTCTGGACCAACACCCACCAGCATTAGAATAAAACATAGAGATAAGGGACACTCTATTGGAAGGGGAAAAGTGGCAGAAATCACTTACAACAAACTGCAAGTCCCACTAACTAGAATATTCAGCACCAATGAAGGTTTTAAAGTAATCTGTAAAGATGACTTTGATTCAGATAAAATCCTTTCAAAAGAAGCAAGAGATATATTTTACAATGAAGGCCTTATTGTTGTCATGCCACCAGAACAAAAAGCAAAAAGATCAGTTTTTGTTCGTCAAGTCGATCAAGAGATCGGGAGGAAGACATCGGAAGACCTGAAAGAAGAACTGGAACGCCAAAATAGGTGGATGAAGATTGAAGAAGTCATTAAGATAAAGGACTATACTCATGTTTTTAAGATTACTTTTGAAGAAGTGTCAATGGCTGAGAAAGTTTTACAACAGGGCTTTCTAATATTCAACATGTCAGTCACACCACATCAAATAAAGAAGGAGACATTCATCAGTCTGCAAACTTGCTTCTCCTGCTACAAATATGAAGAACACACAACGAGAGACTGTCCGGAAAAAGAAAAAAAGTACTGCTCAGATTGTGCAGGCGACGACCATACCTACACTGAATGTAAGAATACACATGTTGGCTGTCTCAACTGTAAGAGAAACGGGAATGCATACATAGGACATAGGACGTTAGCAATGGCATGCCCAATAAAAAAACACATGATAAAGTACAAGGAACAAGAAACAAGGAAAAAGGAACAAGACAAGAAGGATACGACATACGTCGAAATAGCAAAGAGAGCGGTCCAAGAGGCTCATAGACCAGAATCCACAGTATTAAACCTAAGTGAGCCAATACATGATAAGGTAATGATTAGTATGATCCATGCACATTTGCACAATATCATTGCACCCGGATCATACAACGAGGAATTAAGGAAAATGTTTAAATTGAATAACCTACCAGAGATGATATTTCCAGAGAATCCACAATCCGAAAAACTATTTCAGACAACATATGCAAGCGAACTGAGAGAAAAACTACATCAAGACGAACAAAGGTTTGAGCAAGGAGCAACAGCTGATACACAAGGAACACAAGCGACTGATAGAGATCCCAGACAAATGACTAGAAGTGACAAAGAGAAGATAGAAATAACAAAAGGACAGACTATAAGACAAAGGAGTAGGAGGAGAGAAGATAAGATGGAAACTGATCACAATATACAACCTGAATCTGCTGAAGAAATTGGATTAAAAGTTATCACTACAACAAAACATGGAATCCCAACATCGAGACCAACAGGAGGGACAATAGTAAAAAACTGTGAAGGAGGGATATACAAGTGGACATATCAAGAAAAATCCCTAAGTGAAGATTATGTCTGGTCACTAATTACTACGGACAAACTAAAGATTACGGCCAAAGACTTTAAAATAGTAGACCCGTCAGAGTATAGAAGAGTCAGAAGCGGGAAACAGGATGATAGGTCTCCACTCCAACTGCCACAATCCAAGTATAAGAAATAATGGACAATAGACAAACAGTAAGAACTTTAAGAATAATACAACACAACGTAAGAAACTGGAAGACCGAGAGAATTAACCTAAGTAATATATATCGCGAAATTGACCCTGACATTATACTAATAAACAGTCACGGTGAGACAGAAAACAACAACATAAAACTCTTTAACTATTATGTAAACCAAAGAAATAAATCGGGCGAGAAAAATGACGGAGTAGCGATAGCGGTTAAAAGAAACTTAAAATTTAAACTAATTGATGACTTCCAGGATGAATTTCTAGCAATAAAAATAAATACAACTCAAGGAGACGTAATTATTGCTACTACTTATCTCCCACCGAGACGACCCTACTTACCTATAGAAGACCTATTAAAATTGGCTAACAATAGTCATCCGATGTACATCTTAGGAGACTTTAACGCCAGACATAGGATTTTTGACAATACAAATAATAACGTCGTGGGAAACGCCCTTAATCAATTAATAAATTTAGGGAAAATCAATCATCTGGGTCCTAACTTTCCAACCTGGAGAAATCACAATACACAATCGACACCAGACAAAATTTTTACCAACAACAAAGCCTTTTTCAATTACCATATAATACAGGGACCTCTTACAGGCAGTGACCATCTGCCAATTATACTAACACTGTCAACAAGCCCCATACAGATACCAATAAAAAGAGACTGAAAATGAGTAAAACAGACTGGGACAGCTTCAAAGACGACTTAAGTAATCACCACTCGATTAACCTACAAGGGAAAACAACAGAAGATATAGACTCAGAAATGGACAGACTGCATTCAGCAATAAAAACATCTATAACCAAACACACTCCTACTTCACACTTTAGAACATTACCCAACAACAGACTACCAGAAGAAGTTAAATTAATCCAGACCTATTACAATGAAATAAACAGGTATATGGAAAGACACGGCAGTAACAGATGGCTATATACGACACAGATAGCACTACAGATAAAATTAAGAGACGCATGTAAGGAAGCAAACAATAAAAAATGGAATGATATTATAATGGCGGCTGACATGACTAAAGACACAAAAACATTTTGGACTTCCATAAACAAGATGATGGGGCACAACAAGCAAAAAACACCATACATTAAAGACCAAAATGGAACAAAATTGCACGAGGAAAATGAACAAGAGTCAGCATTCAAAAGGGAATGGGTAAAAGTTTTTAAAATATCAGATGAGGAAAATGAAGATTTTGATAGTGAACACGAAGAAAGGATAGAAGAAGAAATGGGAAGACAAATACATAGAATCACCCCAAGGCAATATATAGACTATAACTTATTACCTAATAATCAAATAATAACCATGGGAGAAATGATGCACTGTCTGAGGAAATTTAAGGAAAAAGCCCCTGGGCTCACAGGTATTACGAAATATGATCATGAATCTACCTGAAAACATTTTAAATACACTATTAAACATTTATAACGCATGCTTAATAACTGGTTACTTTCCAGACAAACTAAAATATGCTAAAATGATATTTATTCCTAAAGAGGGTAAGGACAATAAGGAAATATTAAACTACAGGCCAATATCTTTATTAGAAATTACCGGGAAACTATTGGAAAAATATTAAATTCAAGACTTATAGCCTTTTTAACACAACAAGGAAAACTAACAACAGACAACATGGATTTATGCCCAATAGAAATACCCTAACTGCAATAGCTACAATAACGGAAATAATTGCAATAGAAAAAAGCAAGGGTAACCAGATCAATATAATTTTAAGGGATGTTTCTAAGGCTTTTGATAAAGTTTGGCATTTAGGCTTAAATATAAAATATTAAAACTGGGACTTAACGAATACTTGCTAAGAATATTGTGTAACTATTTAGATGATAGGAGAGCACAAATTCAAATTGGAAACTTTTTAGGAACTATGTTTAATCTTGAGAGTGGAGTACCTCAAGGAGGATGCCTTTCTCAACACTATATACAATTTATACTTCAGACACACCTCAACCTACCCCCTTTAGTGAATATGTGTTTGCTGATGATATTACTCAAATAGTATCATACCAGGAAAATCAACTCAATTTATGGCACTCTACACGGTAGGCGATAAAAACATAAATGATTTTGAGAAAAATGGAAAATCAGGACAAATAAGAACAAATTCAAGATAATACCAAGAGCCAAGATCAAAACAAGTCCAGTAATAGTCGACCAGGAACTATACCCATACGACACTGAAGGTAGGATGCTTGGACTAAAACTAACAAAAAGAGGATATATAACATACTTAAAAGATAAAGAACGACAGGCAAGAATAAGATTATCAAAAATAAAACGCTTTAAGAACCTTAGCATCAATAACAAAAGAAAGACTTATATTGCCCTTGTCAAATCAATTATGGACTACCCACCCATCCCATTGAACACCCTTGGTAAAACGAGCATTAAAAGGTTACAAACAGAATAAAATATAGCCCGCAGATTTATATATAACATAAAATATACAAACCACATCAATAATGAACAGCTACACAAGAGAGCAAACCTCCTAGCAATCAATGTAGAAATACACAACAAAGCTGCAAATATTTGGAACAAAATGACTGAACTTAACACAGAAACTTACCAAAATTGGATAAATAATATAGACAACGAAGAATTCCAAGAACACAGTTGGTTTAAATCAGCCAGGAAGAAAGTAATTGAACCATCTCCTGCCCCAATATACATATAAAACATTAATAGAGAAAATAAAAGATGAGAGTGACCTACCAGCTCCACTAAGAACCTGGCAGGCCTCTCCATACAGTGTACCTTTAGACTAACACAACTAATATTTAACATTTTAACATTTAACATTTAACATTGAACTAACATCTTAGTAAGAGAAAAAAAAAAAAAAAAAAAAATGTGACTACCCTCCCAGCTACACAAGGACCTGGGCAGGCTCACTAACTCAAAAAAAAAAAAAAAAAAAAAAATATATATATATATATATATATATATATATATATATATATATATATATATATATATATATATATATATATATATATATATATATATATATATATATATATATATATATATATATATATATATATATATATATATATATATATATATATATATATATATTAATAATACTAATAATAATAATGTGATTACCCTCTCAGTTATATCAGCCAGGAAGAAGTAATTGAACCACCTCCTGCCTCAATATACACATTTCTACATAAAACATTACTAGAGGAATAAAGATGAGAGTGACCAACCAGCTCCACTAAGAACCTGGCAGGCCTCTCCATACAGTGTACCTTTAGACTAACACAACTAACACTTAACTAACACCAAAAAAAAAAAAAAAAAAAAAAAAAAATGTGACTACCCTCCCAGTTACACAAGGACCTGGGCAGGCTCACTAACTCCAACAATAACAAAAATAATAATAATAAGCAGCATTATATAAATAAACCAATATTAATACAAAGGTCTGACGACCCAAGGGAGCAGAACAAAGACAAAACACCAATAAGAAAGATGAAGCGATCTGGTTGAGCCCAGATTCTTTCTACTCCTACTGTATTTCAGTTTCACCACTTTTTCTTCAATTCCTAATAATCTTCTTTCACCTCTTAACTAATGACTTCGTATCGTATCGTACCAACACCCACCAGTGTCTTGGAATCTGGTTTGACCAGAAACTCACCTTCAAGCCGCAACTCGAGTATCTCAGGCACAGGACGAAGAGCAGACACAATATAATGAGGTCGCTCACTAGCAAATCCGCAGGAGCAAACCTTCATGTGCTCAAAGCCTACTACACGGCCGCCATCAGATCGCTGGTAGATTACAGTGCTCCAGCACTCATTGGACTGAGAGAAGACCAAATAGCTAAGCTAGAAGTCATCCAAAATAATGCTCTCAGGACCATGCTCGGAGCACCCATGTGGACCAGAATTTGCAATTTGCAAATGGAAACCGAACTACCACCCCTGGCAGTACGAGTCAAGCAGGTGACAGCCGGTCTCCTCGCCAAAATCTGTAGATCAGATAAGCCCACAGTTGCCAAAATTCGAATCAGTGCCTCCCTCCACCTCGACCACAGAGTGCGAGGGGCCACCTGGTCGCACGAGGCAAGCGAGGTCATCCGACACCTGCAAGCAGAAACAATCGTCAAGAACAACCAAGACACACGAGACAATGGTTACGTTGTTCCTCCACCATGGAGCCCTCCACCAGCCACATTCAAAATCACCGACCTAGGCGATAGTAAAGCCAACCTCCAGAAGGAGGACCTGAAAAAAATAACTCCAAGCCATAGCCACCAAGACACCGGCTGATGCAGCATCATACTTCACAGACGGTTCGGTGGACCCAAAACATCATAGATCCGGAGCGGCCTTCTACACCCAAGGTCAGACCCTCCGATGGAGACTTTCCAATGACTGCTCCACCCTACAAACAGAGCTGGTAGCAATCTCAAAGGCCCTACAACACGCTGCAACACAACACAACAAGTCCATCATAATTCACACGGACTCGAGATCAGCCATGCAGGCACTGCAACACAGTCAACCAAGAGACAACGTCCACATCATTACCTCGATCCTCGCACAGCTACAGGAACTCCAAAGCCAAAACCGCCCAGTCGTCTTACACTGGATTCCCAGTCATGTAGGGATCGGAGGAAACGACGTGGCAGACGAAGCAGCCAAGGCAGCTACACGTTCTAGTAGCGTACACATCCAAGTTCCAGCAAGCGTGCAACAGATCAAGAATCACCTCAGAAAGACTAGCAAGCTCCACATCAAAAAGAGCTTCCTTCATGCATTCAACGCTGGTTTCCAATCAGCCAAATGGTACCTGGCGGCCACAAAAGGGGAACCACCTTTCGCTGACAAGAAAACTCCAAGACAAACCCAAGTCAGCCTTCATCGACTACGACTAGGGTACAAGTGCTCCTGGCAGATGATCGGAAATGACGTCATGGAATGCACCTACTGTCAGGAGCCAGCAGCCAACCCACTTGAACACTATCTCCTCGATTGCGAGGTCACACAAAGCCTCCGAAACAGAACTCAAATCTCCCAAGAAACACACACAACACCAGCGGCCACTCTAACCCGAAAGGCCCATACAGACCACATTCACCACCTACTCCGGGTCATCACACGATACCCACCACCCAGATAGCTTAGAAAGCATCCTCTCCCAGCAAGTGCGGACCCCAGTTCGGGGGGCGCGCCACTCCGAAACTGACCACGTCCAAGAGTGGGGGTTGGTGGTAAGCGTCCACTGATCGGGGGTCCGCTCACACTTGCAACCTGCAGTATCCCTCCAATCTGCAGGTGGGACCACCTCCAATCCCAATCCGGTCTGGCTGCTCAACAACAACAACAACAAGTAGTGTAGTAACTTCTTCACAGATGGTGTTATGCCAAACCTGATGTGGTGTAATAATTCCCTTACAGATGGTGTTATAGGGGACCTGACGTGGTGCAGTAACTCCTTCACAGATGGTGTTACGAGGGACTTCTTCGAATGCTGTAGCAACTTATTCACTACGTGGCGTTGTGGCATCATGGGGACACTACATAGTCTGGTGTCACAGGACCTCACTCACTCAAGTGGTGTATAGTCAGGTGCGGTCCCAGGCCTCCCTATCGTGGACGCATTAATCAATAACACATCACTGCTTGTTGTTGGGTCTCTTGGGCAGGTATCACTGGGTGCTCGGGACATCACTGTGTGAAGGTAGGTAAACTTGGGTACGGAACTCAGCTGTTCCTGTTTAACGTTGCTTTCAGTGTTCAACGCCGGTTCCACTCTTTTCCAAAATGAAATTGTAACTTTTGGCGAGAAATTGATATTCTGTAGGCTAGGTCGCTGCTGGAGCAGCGTCGGATAGGTCAAGGTGGTCAAGGATGTGTGTGTGTGTGCATACGTACGTGTGTGTGTGTGTGTGTGTGTTTGTGCGTGCGTGCGTGTATGTGTGTATGCGTGGCTGTGTGTTGTGGGTGTTTGTATGTGTGTGTGTGTGTGTGTGTGTGTGTGTGTGTGTGTGTGTGTGTAGTTATTATAGAATGTAAAATTTATCAATAAGAAACGGGAAGGTTAAAGGCAAAAGTAACATAAAACCAACAAGGTAGTCCATTAAAAACTTGCTTGCCGCCACCACCATATCTAACAGGATGTCTAAAATACATGGGAAGCAGTCGCTAGGATCTTGGCTTTTAACACATGGAATCATTATCAACTTTTTTATCACTATTAATATTTCAAAATTTTATAACGGAAGTTAGGACTTCTCGCCAGTAGTAACAAACGAGTTAACTACTGAGCGAGTAATCGCTGAGAGAGGACAAGTCACTCTCTCCCTGCACACGGTAGAGGCTCAGGTGTTGGTCAGTCTAGCCTGCGGTGCATTGAGGTACAGGTCGCCTGGTGATAATTATTACGAGTGTCTTAGTGATAGTAAAAAAGTATGTTAATGGCATTAAAAATCTGTATGATATTACAAATGAGTTAATGATATTACAAGTGTGTTAATGATATTACAAGTGCGTTAATGATATTACAAGTGTGTTAATGATATTACAACTGTGTTAATGATATTACAAGTGCGTTAATGATATTATAAGTGTGTTAATGATATTACAAGTGTGTTAATGATAATACAACTGTGTTAATAATATTACAAGTGTGTTAATGATAATACAACTGTGTTAATGATATTACAAGTGTGTTAATGATATTACAAGTGTGTTAATGATATTACAACTGTGTTAATGATATTACAAGTGCGTTAATGATATTATAAGTGTGTTAATAATATTACAAGTGTGTTAATGATAATACAACTGTGTTAATGATATTACAAGTGTGTTAATGATATTACAAGTGTGTTAATGATATTACAACTGTGTTAATGATATTACAAGTGCGTTAATGATATTATAAGTGTGTTAATGATATTACAAGTGCGTTAATGATATTACAAGTGCGTTAATGATATTACAAGTGCGTTAATGATATTACAAGTGCGTTAATGATATTACAAGTGTGTTAATGATATTACAAGTGCGTTAATGATATTACACGTGTGTTAATGATATTACAAGTGCGTTAATGATATTACAAATGTGTTAATGATATTACAAGTGCGTTAATGATATTACAAGTGCGTTAATGATATTACAAGTGCGTTAATGATATTACAAGTGCGTTAATGATATCAACTGTGCAATAATGATATTAGTAATGCGTTAATGATATCACAAGTGCGTTGACGACCTTAAACTTGTGTTAATGATATGAAAAGTGTGTTAATGATATTAACAGTGCGGAAATTATATTAATAAGGTGTTAATGATCTTAAAAGTGTGTTAATGATAATACAAATGCTATAATGACATCATTTGTGGTAATACAACAAACTGTGAAAAATAAAAAATACAAGACTAATTAATACAGTACACTGAATTACTGTATAATAGATAAGACAAACAAGAAGAATCATTTAATAAAAGTAAATACCGAAAGCCGGGAAATTTTGTAATAGTAGTCGATATTCCATTTAACTGAGTTCTATATGTGTCCTTTACAAAAGAACATAAGAAAATAAGGAGTCTGCAATAGGCCAGTTGGCCTGTGCATGGCAGCTCCTGTCGAGAGTTACTACCACTCTTTATCATCCGTGAATCTATCTAGCCTCCTTTCAAAACTTTCCAGCGTTCCAGCACTTACTACAAAGTTGCTAAGCTTGTTCCACTCGTCCACCACCCTATTTGAGAACCAGTTCCTTCCTATCTCCCTCCTAAACCTAAACTTGTCCAACTTAAATCCGTTGCTACGAGTCCTATCCTGCTCGGATATTATAAGAACTTTATCTATATCTCCTTTATTGTTTCCTTTCACCCACTTAAATACTTCTTTCATATCTCCCCGCACTCTTCGTCTTTCTGGGGAATGCAAGTTTTGTTCTTTAATCTATCTTGATATGGAAGGTTTCTAAGTCCCGGAATCATTTTCGTCATTCTTCGCTGCACCGACTCAAGTGATTTTATATCCCTTCTATAATAAGGGAACCAGAACTGAACAGCATAATCGAGGTGCGGCCTGACTAGTGCAAGATACAGCTGCAATATGACCTCTGCACTCTTATTACTTACACTTCTAGATATAGAACCTAATAATCTGTTTGCCTTATTTCGAACATTAACGCACTGTTTTCTAGGCCGTAGGTCCGGGCTTACAAGTACCCCTAAGTCTCTTTCACAAGTCGACTTCTCTAGGTTGATGTTGTTAAGGCTGCATACATTGACAGTATTTGTTCTTCCAATATTAGGTACGCTGCACTGGCTGGTGTTGAATTTCATTTGCCATTTTTCTGACCACTCCTGCAGTTTATTTAAATCCTCCTGTAGTGCATTTGCATCCTGCCCTGAATTAATCTGCCGCCCTATTTTGGTGTCATCTGCAAACTTGCTTATGTCACCGCTGATCCTAGTAACTAAATCGTTTATGTAGATTATGAATAAGAGTGGGCCAAGTTCTGACCCCTGGGGAACCCCGCTGATTACACAGCCCCTCAAATTCAATATCATCTACGCTGACCTTTTGTGTTCTATCGGTGAGCATGATTTTATCCAATTTAAGACTTCCCCTCGATTCCATTAGCCTTAACTTTTCTCAGAAGCTTCTGATGCGATACTCTGTCAAACGCTTTGCTAAAGACTAAGTAAATAACATCGTAATTTTCGTCATTATCTACTACCTTGAAGACTTTCCTGGAAAGCGTCAGCAGATTTACTAGACAAGATTTTCCCTTTGTAAACCCATGTTGAGAGTCGTAGATTAATTTGTTTTTCTCTAAATGTGACCGGATGCTATTTGCTATAATTGATTCAAGAAATTTCCCCACTACTGACGTCAAGCTAATTGGCCGGTAATTTGACGCTTATGTTCTGTCTCCCCTTTTGAATATGGGTACTATATTTGCCTGTTTCCACAAGTCTGGCACAACTCCAGTGTTTAATGATTTTGTAAATAAATTTACGAGGGGTCCGCTAATCTGTTCCCTACACTCTTTCAAAACTCGAGGGAAAATTTCACCAGGCCCTGGGGATTTTGTCTTCTTTAATTTAATTATCTTTTTAAGAACATCCTCTTTTCTGATAGTGATATTCTTTAATTTCTCTTCTTCATTTCCCCTAAATATCAGTTCCACTTCTGTCATTTCCTCGTGAATTTCTTCTGTGAAAACTGATAAGAAGTAGCTGTTTAATGCATTGTTTATTTTCTCACTATCATCGATCACTTCCCCTCTCTCTAACTTTAAAGATCATACTTTGTCCTTGACCTTTGTCCTATACACCTGGAAAAATCACTTGGGATTCGCCTTGGATTCTCTTGCTATCCTGATTTCGTAGTCCCTCTTTGCCTTCCTTATATTTTTCTTAACATTCCTAGATAGTTCATTATACTTATTTCTGAGATGTTCCTCCCCTCCCCTTAATTTCTTAGAAATTCCTTTCTTTGTTCCTATGTAATGTTTAAGTTTTTCGGTCATCCACCTTGGCTTATTCTTATTCTACCAAATTTTTATGTATGGTATATTTTGTTCTTGTGCTTTACGTAGTATACTAGTGCATATATTATAGTCATGATCAATTGTTGTGTCGCCTGTGACCTCACCCTCTCCCACCTGCGAATGACCTGACTGTTCCCAGGCGACCTCACCTAAGTACCTTTTTAATCCCTCATAATCCGCCGATCGAAAGTCTGGGACCCTGACCATAATATCATTGTTTTTCGTTTCCCAATTTAGGATGAACATTATTTCTCTGTGATCACTGTTCTCTAGTTCTTCCCCTATTGTGATATCTCTGATAATATTTTCTTTATTTGTTAATACTAGGTCTAATATATTGTCACCTCTAGAAGGTTCTGTAATTAGTTGTTTTAATAAATTGTCCTGTACTGCATCTAGGAAGTCTTCAGATTCATACTCACCTACAATGTTGTTCCAGTCAATATTTCTGAAGTTGAAATCCTCCATATTGCACAGGTGGTTGTATTTTGCTGCCCTACTCATTTCCTGCCATAAGGGCTGAGCTGCTTCTTTCCCAAGACTTTGGGGCCTGTAAATCACACCCATAATTAGTTTTCCTCTTCCTTCCGCAATTTCTACCCATACAGACTCGGTTCCTATTTCACCCTTTATTGAATTATTGATACATCATTTTAATGTATCCCTGACGAAGAGTGCGACCCCTCCCCCCTCCCTACCTTCCCTGTCCTTGTGAAAAGGGTTGTACCCTTCTACAAGGGGTATGTGGTACTCTGATAAAAAGTTCTTGCTAGCCAGATTCATCCAAGTTTCGGTGATTGCTATGACGTCTACATTCTCGGTACATACAACCGCTCTCAGCAAGTCTATTTTATTTCTAACGCTCCTACTGTTTGTATAGTATACATTTAAACCTACCCTTCCCTGGTCCTGTTTTACCCCTTGTCCTGAGCAACTAATTTTACTCCCCAGGACCTGCTTGTTTTATGACTCCCACTTACTCTGACCTCTCTCTACTTGCGAAACACCCCCTTTGGAGTGACAATTTTACGCTTCAGGGATGCAGACAACGTCTTTAACCCCGCGCGAGACACGTGTGCTCCGTCACGACTGTACAGGTCGGCAATTTATAGCAATTGCCCTGGACAGTCATTCACCACCAACTCCTCTTCTAGGCAAGACGCCACACACTATCTCTAACCTTCCCTAGCACCTCCCAATACCTCTTCAAAATTTCCTCACTCATAACCTTACCTATGTCATTACTTCCTACACTAAGACAGACTACTGGCTTGATACCCTCCCCTGACAAAATCATATCTATCCTCAGCTACATGCCCTATCCCAGCTCCAGGAAAACACACCCTACTCCTACGTTTCCTATCTCTTGCACAAAAAGTCCTATCTAAGAACCTCACCCGGCTGTCCCCAACTACCATGACCTTTCCACTGGGCAGGGTTTGAACAACTGCCCCTTTCTCTCCTGGCACCACACCGCCCTGCCTCTTCCTCCCTCTTCTCTTCCTCGCCAGCTTCCTCCAACACTTGGGAGGGGTTACTGCACTCCACACCTTGGTCAGCTTTCCTGAGTCTGACCCTAATCCCCTTGGAGATAACAACTCTCCACGCCTGCTCCACCTGAACCTCCTTCGCAGGTGTCCTACTAGGCAGGACACCTACCTGAAGGAGTTCAGTTCTGAGGGCTTCGTTCTCCCCCTTTAAAACAAAGGGTGAAATAGGAACCGAGTCTGTATGGGTAGAAATTGCGGAAGGAAGAGAAAAACTAATTATGGGCGCCACAACAACTGCTCCAGCTGACTTACAGAGTGGCCAAGGGATCGTCTTTCCTCACACACCGTCCCTCTTCCCCCACAACACAATGATCCACGGAGGCCATTTCCTACGGTCACTAACACGAGCATTTAGAGGCACGTCCTTCTCCAAGCTAGGTCTCACTCTTAATAATGCATTGTTTTCTTTAGGAATTTCGCAAAAAAATTAAAGAAATAAATAAAAATGATGTGTAGGAAATAACTTCGGTATGGCGCAAGGAATTATTTTTTTTAGTATTTACTTAAACAGTGGTAAGGAAGGCATGGCCACTGCTTCGGCAAACTGACAATAACCATCACTGAACTGTAGATAATTTTAGCAAGAACGACTTGCTCATTATTGACAGATTTGAGTCTATATACAGCAGCTCGATGGGTCATTCCTGCACATGCTGAAGACTCTTGACGATTCTTAAGTAGAATGTTCTGCTTGAAAATCCCGGAGGGAACAACCAATATTAAGGGTGAGAGGCTAAGCGAGTTATACATACTTAGATGGTAATGTTACAAGTAGTTGAGTGGTTACTGACGTGTGTGTTGGTATATTTACTCGATTCGGTGGTTGGGTTCAATGTTAGCGTTTCTAAATGTTTTTGAATGTAAAGTGTACTGATATAAGATGTTATTGTATCTGGTGTTGTTGCACTATAAAGTTATTGTTTCTGATATTGTTGTTATATAATGCTCAAGACAAATTTGTTAAAAATAGTTAAAACTTTTGTAGAGGACGAGCCACATTAAGATCCACACTAAATAATGGTATTTTTTCCTTTTTGGGGGGTTAAGGTGAGGAAAGGATGGAAGGCATGCTGGGGCTCAAGGTACAGCCAGACATGAAGGATAGAGAAGTCACAACACATAGTCGTGGGGGGGAAAGGTTTGAAAATAAATTTAATGAATTAAACAGATGGGGGAGGACAACCCTTGTTTTACAATTACAGAGTTTGTTGGCTAACTAAGCTAACCTAGGATTTGGGAGGAGGTTGCACAATGGTTACTTTGGTTGGCAATTACTAGTTTGATTTTATAATTACAACAACTGCATATTTATTAAGATATTATTGCTATATTACGTCAAGGACTCACTAGATTGTGACTTGTTAAATGTGATCTTATATCACCTGAGTTTTAATCTGAGGTGGATCGTTGTGGCGGGCATAGATGCATCGAAGGTTGGGTTGTTATAGTGCTGGCAGACTCCGGGGCCACCAGGCGTGGGGTCAGCCTCCGGTGATGTTTTCCCCGCGTAGGTGGTCTGGCCTGTGAGGGTAGACTAGGAGCTTGTCCCAAACCTTCTTCCCTAGGCTATGGAACCTGACGTTGAGGGCCTCCGTCAAATTTTCTCAGGTGGATGGTTTCCACTGTCTCCTGGTAAGGTGGCGCTTGGCCACTGGCTGACCTCAGACACTTGTTTTAGAAGCTCTGTAGTTGTTGTAGTCTGGTCTTCCCTAGCATGACGAGTGGGAAGTGTGGGTACTCCAACACAGGCCTCACCAGCGCCTTGTACAGGTGGACTTGTATCTTCTCAGGCATCAGTTTAAAATGTTTTAATTTGGCGATGGCGACTTTAGCTTTCTTTAGTCTGTCCTTCACGTGGGAAATGATGCCCGTCCGAGAGATGATGAGGCCGAGCAACCTGCCTTGTTTAGAGTACTCAATCTCTTCGTCGTCGATCATCAATGGGGCCTGCTTGAATTTGGCTATTAGTATGACCTCGAATTTCGTTTTGTTTGCTTTTATTTTCCATTTATTTTCATACTCCGAGATATCCTTTGTTAGCCGAACAGTGAGTCGCGCCATCCTTGCCGTGGACCTTCCTGGGCAGGTGATGATCTGTGTCACATCGTCGGCATACATGATGTACTCGCTGCCGACGAATGGGGGTGGCTTTACGGTCCGTTATGAAGTTGCACAGCAGGCACGTCAGGTTTTCGAGTAGCCCCAGTTGTATGATCTGATACTGCAGCCCCGCGTGCCAAACTTTGTAAAATGCCTTGTTGACGTCCCTCAGCACTACAGTACGTTGCACTGCGGGCGGCCAGTCATGGCGTTGTCGATCTGCTCGTAAGCCTGTGCTATGACGGTGGATGTGCCTCGGTACTGGCGGAAGTCGAACTGGTGGGGATTATGCTTGTCTTCGTTCCTCTAGATACCGCCTCCCCCCCCGTCCCCCGCAACCGCTTGTTTACTATTTTCTCGAGGATTTTGGCTGGTACCTCCAGATTTAGAATTTTATGTGAAGGAAGGAGGAGGGCGTGGAGATGAGGACCAACTGCTATAGGGGGCGCGACCCTAAAAAGGTTAAGAACCACTGCTCTAGTGAGTGTTATCAAACTACTGCCCCAATAGATGGCCAGAGTGCCGGCTACTTAATGCTTAACTCAGCACCAAGTGACGCGACTTCCTATGGGCACACCTTATCACGTGCTCTGAACATGCTACCTCATAGCTAGTGGAAAGTTACACAGGGTGATAGAGTATAAAAGTATAATGTATTTAACTCATTTATATAAATACTTCTGCCTATAAGACAGGGGCTAATACATCTATCTGTATGGATATTAATTTGATAAATATTGGAATTAAAGGGGTCTGAATGACTATGATCACCAAATGTGGGGAGACTGAGTTATTTAATTTTTTTCTTTATATACAAGATAAATTGTGAATTGCTCCATATTTTCGTAAGGCACAAAAAAAAAACTTGCTTCCTTTCTGGATATACGAACCTTACTTCAGAATAAATATATACGTACAAATTTCGTCAAATGATAACAACTGTCATCAGATATATCCACAAAAAATAACGTGTCCTCCAACCTCCCATAATAGACACATCTTCGCCGTAATTTTATTACCTTAAAATTAAATATCCTAATACAAAAGTAGCTACCCTAGCTGTGTTGAGTTAGTTGAGCCGCAGATATATGCAGCATTCAGTGACTGTTGCCTCATAGTCGCTATCTGAACCTGTTGTTGGCTTTGGGGCCAAAGATCTCGTTCTCCTGAGGCAAAGCAATGCCGACCTAAGCAGACAGAAGGACAGTCGACATTTTCAACCAGGCTGTACCGTAACTTCTGGGCTGCTGCTTCCGTTCAGATAACACCTCCGCGAGTCTGGCATAGGAACATTTTGCACTTGATCCCGTTCCACCAGAGGTTGTGAACATCCGAGGAGTGAAGTTGCCCTGATCAACATTTTAAATTCACTCCCCATATCCCCTGTTCTTGTCATTCTCTTTTCTCCTGTGTGTAGGATCGAGAGCTAGGTTACGGTGACAGGCGACAATGGGATCGAAAATCCTTATGTCAAAGAAGGTTCGCTTTCCTCGTGTTCACAATCCTCGAGCAATGGCGTCCACACGGGCTTCGTTGGATGTGTTTTAAGTCCTGTGATGGAAATTCTCACCATCCACTGGAAGGAAGGTTGGTTCTACCCTGACATCATGGCAGATTTCCTTCAACATATTTACTGTGAGATCCCTTACTTCGTCATGCCCCCTATCTTGCACACCATGGCGTGGTTGTTGTCGTAGGATGAGCCACACGCGCATTGGGAAGGCAAACCTTCTACCGGCCTACCGTATCTTAGAGCAATGGCATTTGTGAATTCTTGTTTAATAAGGCAGAAACCTTTTGCCGTTATCGGTAACGTTGTTAGCCAGTTCGAGGTGCCCACCTCCTGCGCTATAGCTACCCTTTTTTCAAGTTCTCTGGCATTTGCAGCATCAGTTACGGCACTTTATCACTTTGGGTGTCTGTCGTTCTGTCATAATGGCCCGTCGAGTCTTGTTTAATTCGTTTGTATCCACCTCATTTGTTGCATTCTGAGCTGTTATGTGCTCAGTGAGTTCTGATGTTCAGTGGCAGCAAGCTCTTCTGGATTGGTCATTCCCATTCCTCCCAGTCTCGGTGGTAGTGCAAGGTTTGACCTTTCTGCTGGGGTTAAGTGAAGGTGTTTCACTAATTTTGGAAAAATTGACGCTGATGCCTTCTTCCAGTGGGTAGAGGAGGGGTCTGATATCAGGGATAGTATGCATCAGGTAATTCCAGCGTTGCTTGACTCCATGGGTGAATGCCGCAAAAGCCGCATGTGGCTCTTTTAGCAATATCAGACAGAGCTTGGATTTCCTTCACCCACTCATTTACCTTTCCTATTACGCACTCGAGCAGAAGCGGCGGAAGCGGCGGCAGCGGCAGCAGCAGGTTTATTTCTTTAGTCAATATGAGGAGGTATTTTCCATCCTCTTCCCTCGATACATGGACAACATCCCATCACAAAATACCCCACTAGGGAGATCTCACCAGCAAGACAGTGAAGCGAATATAATTTTTCTACAGCTTTCAGTTTCTGTAAATCCTAATATTATGTTTGGTGACGTTCGATTCTGGGGTCTGTTATTCTACAACCTCCTCCCTTACCACCTCTCTCCCATCCAGGAAGAGGAGGGGAAGAGGAAGAGGGGATAGAGGAAGAGAAGACGGGGAAGAGGAAGAGAAGGAGAAGGACGAAGAGGAGGAGAAAGCGGATGGTGAGGAGGAAGAGGAGTAGTAGGAGAGGGCGGAGGAGGCGGAGGAGGAGGAGGAGGGGGGGTTGGGTGGTATATCATGTCTCAGAGGAGGAGAACGAGTAAGAGGAAGACGGGGAGGAGGAGGGGTAAGATGAAGAGAGGTTACAGAAAGAGGAGGAGGACGAAGAGGAGGAGGGGCAAGAGAAGGAGGAAGAGTAAGAGGAAAATAGGGAAGAGGAGGGGTAAGAGGAAGACGGAGGAGAAGGAGAAGGATTTTGGCATTATATCATGCCTCAGTGGAGAAGGAGGAGAAAGCGGATGATGATGATGATGATGATGAGAATAGGATGAAGATGATGATGATTATGGGGAGGAGGAGGAGGATGAGGATGAGGATGAATTTGGTGGTGCATCATGTCTCAGAGGAAGAGGAACAATATAAGTTAGGTGTTTCCTGCAGCGGCTCATGGGCACTTCCTCCGTAACCACGCTCACGCCCTGGCAGACTCTCATTAACATTTAAACGTGCAATTACACCCCGGGATTGTACCAGATGATAACTAAGGAGAGGAGGGTAGGTAAGAGGGAGGAAGGGGAGGGTGGGTAAGAGGGAGAAGGTGAGGGAGCGTAGGTAAGTGGGAGGAAAGGAGGGACGGTAGGTAAGAGGGGAGCAGCAGGTTGGTAGGGAGAGAGATGCGATGCTTGGCTTTCATAGGTTTAATTTACAGTTTACTATTATTCTCGTGGTGTACTTTACTGCTTACTATCTACGAATATGTCTCAGGTTAGGTTTATTTATTTCTAACTGTTGTAGCCTCCCTTTGTTTACTGTGTCTCTTAATCGTTGTTTAATTGATTTTTGGTGAATATTACGCCGACTTGGATTACTGCATCTTGTGGATCACTTTTTATTTGTGGGTTATCTTATTATTAAACAACCCAGCATATGTCACCTGAAGATCAACCTCCTTAACGCTGTCTTGGAGGGAGAGAGGGAGAGGGCTAGGTTAGGCTAGGTTAAGGGAAGTTTAGGTATGGTGAGATTACGTTAGGTTAGGTTAGCGTTAGGTGAAAAAAGCTGAGTTAGCTAATTTGTCTTATTGGTGATAGAAAGCAATAGGGCGAAGATGAATATATTTAGGATCTTTTTTTCTGTTTCCTGTAATAAGTTTCACGTCATGAGAGACAATGCTATCCTACACTGGTTGCGGCGTCAATCGTAAATTTTTGCTTTTACTTCAGTTTATCGGGGCAGTTTCTACTTAAACTTGTTTCTGCACTGATCAACAATTATTTATGTGTAAATTTTTTACGTGATACAGTATGTCTGTAATGAAGTAGAAGAGCTAATTTGTTCATATTCTGATTTAAGGGAAGCAGATTGATGACATGAGTTTGTATTTTTCTCAATAGGTGGCAGTAAGTTCTTTACTTGTCGGTCGGGGTTTCAAGTTGTTGCTCTTTCGAAATATCATTATTCTTGACTCACAAATTCACCAAGTAATATACCACTGCGACTGAGATGTTAATATCTCTCCCTCTCGTGAGGTGCAGCATTCCTCGCTGAATCACGCCACAACATGGTGCATCTCACCACCTGGCTCCCAAGTGCGAAAATTCCCCAACAAATGGCGCTGGGATTGTGGTATCTTGCACAATTCACCAATATTTATTGCCCATTGATATATTTTTGTTACAAATAATATTATAAAATTGATTTATTACACCAGTGAAAGAAACATCAGATGTTTCAGTTCTTGGTTTAGAATATATTTATCGGCGGAAACGAGCCTTGCGGAGTTCAGCAGCAGCCTACCAACGACCCCTGGTGGCCCTCTCTCCTTGCACCCTGAATATCAAAGCTCACTCTTGGGTGAAAATTACATTTTATTAATGTTACGTCTCTCGTTATGATCAGCGATAATCCCACGTGATGGACACACACTATATTTCCTCTGTGATTGTTGATGACTCACATGTTTAATATGGTAGATAATCTGATATTGGCTTTACATATATGTGGTTATTTATTGTTTGTTTTACTTTGTCAGTATTTTATACTGAAGCTCCTGGGAGACGCAAACGACGTGTTGCCACTGTATTTTGAGCAGCTTGCCCTCAGGATCAAAGTGACAGATCTATTTCCTATGTCCAAGAAAGCAGTGCGTTAATGTTCGAAATAAGGCAAAAAAAGAGTATTAGGTTTTTTATCTAGAAGTGTAAGTAATAAGAGTGCGGAGGTCATATTGCAACTATATCTTGCGCTAGTTAGGCCGCACCTCGGTTATGAGGTTCAGTTCTGGTGCTCTTATTATAGAATGGATATCAATTCACTGGAGTCGGTGCAGCGAAGAAAGACGAAAATGATTCTGGGACTTAGAAACCTTCCATATCAAGATAGGTTAAAGAAACTAAACTTGCATTCCTTAGAAAGACGAAGAGTGCTGGGAGATATGATGGAAGTAGATATAGAAAAAGTTCTTATAATATCCGAGCAGGATAGGACTCGTAGCAACGGATTTAAGTTTGATAAGTTTAGGTTTAGGAGGGAGATAGGAAGGAACTGGTTCACAAATAGGGTGGTAGACGAGTGGAACAAGCTTAGCAACTTTGTAGTAAGTGCTGGAACGCTGGAAAGTTTCAAAAGGAGACTAGATAGATTCATGGATGATAGAGAGTGGTAGTAACTCTCGACAGGAGCTGCCATGCACAGGCCAACCGGCCTATTGCAGACTCCTTATTTAATTATGTTTTTATGTTCTTATGTCTCACCCTGTAGGTCGCGTTCAGTTGTAAACGACGAGGGTGAGGTCGTCTGCATACTGAAGTTTAGTAATGGAAGCGACCGACACGTTTGCTCCTGCCTGGAGTTGTCTTGTGTTGAAAAGTCCCATCATCCAGTACTGGATGTCTACCCCACCGGCTAAATAGGTACTAGAACGAGTAAGGCAGCCAAAAAAGAGAAGAAAAAAGAAGAGTTTTTGCCAGTAAACATCCTTATTTTATCCCAGTTTGGACAGGGAAGAACTCAGACTGGGTGCCACTGTGCAGGACTGTCGTTCATGCCATAGTGGAGTTGCCTCACATTGGCGATGAATTTTGTTGGTGCAGCCAAAACGGCTGAGGGTCCACGAGAGGGCTTCCCTGGTGACCGAGACGAAGGCCTTGGTTAGGTCGACGAAAGCCATGTACAGATAGCGATGCTGTTCTCTGCACTTTTCTTGTATCTGGCGGGAAGCAAAGATCATGTCAGTGGTGCCACGTGATGGTCTAAAGCCACATTGAGATATTGGGTGAAAGTTTTCCGCCTCAGGAAGAAGTCTCTTTAAGAGGACTTAGGCGACAATCTTACCAGCGATGGACAGCAGCGAGATCCCGCGGCAGGTGCCATGATCTGACCGGTCTCCCTTGTTCTCATAAATATTGACGATAGAGGCGTCTTTATACACCTCGGATAGGATTCCATCAGGCCTTGAAGCTTTATTTTTCATCAGTTTGATGACAGTAACTACCTCATCCAGGGATAGAGGATATCTTAGATGCGTCAGCTGTGGATGCTGAGGGACCTGCTGGGTAGTCAGGAAAGCCACATTGGTGTTTCGGTTGAGCAGCAAATGGTAGTGCTCTTTCCCGCGCAGACGAATGCCTTCTTCGTCCTTAATTATGGAGTTACTATCGGATGAGCGGAGGGAAGGGGGGCTGTGCCATGAGTGCATGGCCTATAAAGTGTTTTAGTAGAATTGAAAAATTCGCACATCTTGTGTTGATCTGCAAGTTTTTGCGTATCACATGCTTTATTTTTAAACCAGTCTTTCTTTAGTTTGTGAAGTTCACGCCAGGCTGCCGCTTTCTTCTTGTGGAGGGTATCAGCTTTGGTCCGAGATTAGGGGTTGTTCAGCCAGTCAGTTAAAGCAGCATGTTTATCATTGACGAGTACGTTGATTTCCGGGTTATTTTCATCAAACCAGTCCTGGTGTATTCTTTCGATCTGTTCGGGGGTCTCTCTGCACGTTTCTATATGACAGTGTCGATAATGTCCCATTCAGCACTGGGATTTGGGTTGTTTGTTGTCGGGCTGTTTATCAGTCCATGTTCGAGCTGTTCTCTGGAAGCATGTGCTACCGCTGGATCCACCAGATGCTTAGTGTTAAAACCTCTTCTGGAGGCTTGTTGCCTTCTACGTTTTGGGGCGACGTGAAGTGAGAGCTTTGCTCTGACGAGCCGATGTTCAGTGTCGCAGTGGTCTGAGCCACGTATTGCTTAGGTGATGAGGACATATCGGCGATCTCTTTCTCTGACAGTGATGTAGTCAATAAGATGCCAGTGTTTGGTGATAGTGAAGTTGTGTGCAGCACACTTGCTGAGGAGTAGGCACAGGGTTAACACTTGCCTAGTCCACACCTCCCTATGGTTCCCTGCCAAATGTCAGCATCTCTGTTAAGTCTGTCATTGAAGTCGCCAAAGAGCACAACGTTATGTTTTCTGGGGATAGAGGTTAGCACTCTGTCAAGGTCGGCATAAAAGACCTCCTTGATGTCATCCTCTGCGTCCAGTGTTGGGGCGTATGCACTGATGAAAAGGCATGGCGTTAGTGATTCAGTGTGACTCTAATCGTCATGAGGCGCTTGTTGATCCCAACTGGCATTTCAGTTAGCCTGTGTAGGATGCGTTGTCGGATGGCAAAGCCAACTCCATAAATGTGGTTTCTCTACTCAGCAGAAGAATGTATAGCCAGACTCCCGTTCTGTGAGTCGACCCTCGTCTGGGAGCCGAGACTCACTAATGCTGCTGTGTCGATGATATACCTAGCCAGCTCTTTTGCCACAAAGGCGGTTCTTCTTTCAGGACGCTCATTTGTGCCTATAACCAGAATGGTCCTGGCATTCCATGCAGCAACCATAAAAGGTTGTATAGTCTGTTTTTTTTTTTATCTGAGATTATTATCGTAATTTCGACCGCATAAGGATGACCTTACTGGGTGCGGTTGTCCAGCCATTTGTTTTTTTGGCAGGCTATGTTTAGGACACCTTTTCTAGCCCCTCTCCCCATTTGGGGTGAGCAGAGTGGCTCTTCGAAGAGGCTGCTCAGTCGCACAGACGGGACCGGATTGAACTGCTGCCAAGATCCCAGTGCATAAACGACCATTTTATCTGTTCCGCCATGTGCAGAGTTGTGACTAGAGACTCCCGGAAGTCATCTCTGCCTGTCCCGTCGCCACTCGTCCGTCACCATAGAACTTTTGGGGTATAAGGGTTTGATGATGATGAGGATATGATGAGCTGGATGATAGCTGCGAGTGAATTGATTTATGTGGTGAGGCAGGAGCGTAGGCTGAAACCACATATCTTGGCTATCCCTTTTCCTGATCCAGTGTTGCAACGACTGGGGAGTGGGAGAGTTACGATGGACATACACACACACTAGTTTATTAAGTCATATCATTTGAGTCACAGAGATTTCCCCAGAAGGAAATAATAATAATAATAATAATAATAATAATAATAATAATAATAATAATAATAATAATAATAATAATAATAATAATAATAATAAGTCCCAGTATAAAACATGTCATTAACTTGCTCTCGGTGTCTTAAACTGTGACTCTCATAAACAATGCCTTAAACAAAAGAAATACAGTTGAAACAGATTTAGCTAATTGCCGCTAAAAATTATTACTACGCAAATCGTTCAAGTCACGCAGAAGTTATAATGAAAGAGACTTAAGATGGTGTAGAAGGTGGTGGTGTGTACTGGCACGCTAGACTGCAGCTGGTCCGCATGGTAACAGCAGGAAGATTCACTCTTCTCTCAGAGGAATACAGTATTCTAATTTGCTAGGTTTGAGATGCCTCCTGGAGCTTCCTGGGATTACATTATTGTTTTTTATCAGGAAATCTTACGATATTATTAGTCTGGGCTTTGGTATTGTTATCAAGGGCGACGAGTTCTGGGTTTCTAATACTTTCTATTGACTACGAAATCAATAAATTGAATACAATTTTATTGTGTGTGTGTATGTGTGTGTGTGTGTGTGTGTGTGTGTGTGTGTGTGTGTGTGTGTGTGTGTGTGTGTGTGTGTGTGTGTGTGTGTGTGTGTGTGTGTGACTGGAGATACCTCAAATTTCATTTGTCTGCCGTGTATGTAGGATGAGGGCGTGGTGGTGCTGGTGGTGGGGGCTGTCACCTGCACCTGGCGGAGTGAGGGAGGACGACCCTCTTGATCATTATAGTCACCCTCCGGAAACACTACCTTTACCTCTGTTCCATTCACTTGACCTAAGTTACCACTGGCCGCCACTGCACTGTTTCCTGCCATTCCGGTGACTTTAAGTTCCCTAGCGATTGGGTTAGGTTAGGTTAGGTTAGGTTAGGTTAGTTTGACAAGGTCTACGCATTCATAACTTGATAAACACATCTTAAAGTACTGTGTTTATTATATTGTTATCAGTCTATTTATTTACTCAGTTTCCCTGCTTATAATTTCAATGTTTTTCTACTCTATAATCTGTAAGGGAGTGCGTTAGGGTGAGAAACAAGGACGTGTAATAATAATAATAATAATAATAATAATAATAATAATAATGATAATAATAATAACTGTAGAGCAGGGACCACACATGTAAACAGACGGACAGTACAAATCTCCTGAAAATAACGATAATAATACCACAAATGCGCCAAACGCAAGGAAGAAGGATTTGTAAAACACTTAACACGAAATCTTAGATATTGTTACCGCCACAGTAAGATAAGCTAGAAGAGAGAGAAAGAGAGGGATAACCATAATAAGATAAACTAGGCGAGAGAGAGAGAGAGAGGGGGTGAGATAAGAGATATAGTGTTGACAACGAATTTGCTGACCAATCTGCTGAGGTGTTTCAATACGAAAACATATGGCCCTCGCCTCCGGGCTGAGATTGCCCTCGAGGGTAGTCTACTGATTTCTACAGGACAGACAACACGTTGGTTCAGACCACTAGACCCTAAAACGTGAGTGATCGTGAAGTATTAGAATCTGCTAAGAAACTCTAAATAACTTTAATAAGTATATTTGTGTACTGCAATTTGATCATATTATACCAATTGTCTCCTGTATCAATAGTTATAACATGCGAGTTATATTTAAGATGTTAACAGGCTATGTACTGTATATTGATTGTGTTTCATAATATGTGTCCTGAGATAACAGCATTTGTTATATGAGAAATGTTCTTTAACAGGTTTTGACCGAATTATATGGTACGTGTCAATGTTGAGGGTTTATTTCTCCAGCAACAAACCAATAACGCTCCTATGAGCGTTAACAGATATCCTAATAGGGAAGTGACAATAAGAACGTGAACAAAGTACAACACACACTTACGACCAAGAGGACATTCTCACTTAAATTAACAGTTAGTAACAGAGGAAGACAATAACCAGAAAATGCCCATGGAAAGAGTATAATTTGATAAATCATCTCTGGACTCGCCAAGGATAGAAAAACAAAACGGAAACACAGCCACAACACACTGGGGTATAAGTGAAAGGATTGTGTGTTGACGGTGGCCGCTGGTGGAGAGGTTGGCAGTAATTTACGGCTCTCGTGAGATCAAACGCCAATCTGGAATCTATATCGACTCTTCTCCTGAGACCTTGAGCACATGAAAGTTCCAAAGTTTATCCCTTTATATTCTTCCGTCTTTTGTTTTTTATCGATGATTTTTGTATTTCTGTTCACTTTTTCTGTGTGTCTGTCTATCGGCCTGTCTTTTTTTTATCTGTCTATCTTTTTATATCTGTCTATCTTTACTGGAGAAATAATTAAGATCTCTTTGAATCGAGTAAAAGGAAAGTCGTAATAATAATCTTTGTGGTGAAGTTTATTTTTGGCATTTCTTAATGTAATAGAAAAAATCTTTAAACGATAGGAAGGGAGTTGGGAGTAGGAAGGGTAGAGAGAGAGAGAGAGAGAGGGAGAGAGGGAGAGAGAGAGAGAGAGAGAGAGAGAGAGAGAGAGCAAATACTATAACATATGTAAACGCTACAATGCTAATAATAAACAACCAGTTAAAGGATGTGATCTCAGCCCTCAGGATATATCAGAACGCGACTGTGAACCTTGACCGGCCATTCCATATAGGAACTTGGGTAATTGACTTACATTTCCACTTTATACTCGAGGAAAGAGAATCGCTTCATTCAGGCATTGTGTTGACTATAATTGATGTGGCGTGAAGGAATTGTTGTTATTTCATCTGGTTTTCGTTTCTGTTTGTCTATTTCTATGTCTGTCTGTGAGTTTTGTTTGTATGTCTGTTTTTTTAACAGACTAGTGAATGGTATTTAACTTGGCTTGTCTTGATCAATACAGCTTTGTTTTCTTGGTGGTTTAGTTTTTCTCCTTTCTTCCTTCAGTCTCTCATCCTTTATCTTCCTACTCCTTTCTGTCCTTTTCTATCCCTCATCCTCTCCTTTTCCTTCCATCCACAACTCCCTATCTCTTCTGCCTCTTTTCCTTCCAATCCTAAATCTCTTCATCTCCCCTCTTCTTCCCCCTTCCTTCATCCAAAGCTTCCTCCATCCTCCAACTCACGTCCCCCACTCTCTCTCTCTCTCTCTCTCTCTCTTCTCCTTACCCCCTTTCTCCTTACTCTCTTCTCCTCCTTGCACATGAATCGGCCCCGAGACACCAAGCTCCCTTCATCCCTCACACCTCTTTCTCTTCCTCTCCTCACATGTCACCTCTCACTTTTACCCTCCTTTCCACACCTCTCAGTTCTTGTCCTAACCGTGATTTTCTAACCACCTTCTTCCTGCTCTTGTCTGTATTTTTTTGTTCTTTTATTGTACAAATTTTCTCTCTATTTTCTTGATCTTGTTGTTATTCTTCTTCTCAGTCTACCTTTTTACTGATCATTCTCTTCTTCTTCCTCCTCTTCCTGTTCTTCGTCTTTGTCTTCGTCTTTCTTCTTTCGTTTTCTTCAAAGAATTGAACAATTAATCTTTAGTCTTTCACTTCTGTGCCAATTAACTTGAAACTAGATGCGAGGAAATGTACCTTGATACATAACAGCAAGTCCGGAGTCTTTCTTTTTTGTGTTGTATTTTTTCATGATTTATGACTTTAAAGGTCGAACAACTCCAGCACGTTTATTATGAGAGAGGCTGCTGTGTTTAGGGAGAGATTATTATTATTATTATTGTTGTTATTATTGTTATCATTATTATTGTTGTTGTTATTATTGTTATCATCATTATTGTTGTTGTTATTATTGTTTTCATTATTATTATTATTATTATTATTATTATTATTATTATTATTATTATTATTATTATTATTATTATTATTATTACAGAGTGTAATACGAGATCACCATCGGGGGAATATTGTAGTTTTTGAATGCTCGGGAACTTGAACCTAAACCTTGAATATTCTTGACTCTAACTGGTTCATATAAGTAAATAAACAAAGTCTAAAGATCCATATGACTTCATTATTACACAGAGACTCTACCCTCACCTAATGCGTCCTGTTATTGCCAGGTTGGTATATGTTAGAAAAATATTGACCCAGGTGTGTTTATGTTATACGCTGCACCCTGTTTTGATGGTGTAAGAGAGTAATATACCACACACATTATTATTATTATTACGTGGTTACCAAAGAGCGAGGTGACGCATAGTAGGAGGAAGATGTAGGGGTTGGGTGGGAGAGTCGTCACTGGTAACAAGCCTGCCTCTCTCTCTCTCTCTAGTCAATAAAGTCAAGTATTTTCTAAATAGAGTCACACACACACACACACACACATATATATATATATATGTATATATATATATATATATAAACGTGTTGTAAAGTACAGAATCAGTAGCTTAAGTGTGAATAAAGATGAGAAGAATTATATGATGGTTCAGGAACGATGATGGAGGTGGTGGAGTGGGGAGAGTGGTGTGATGGAGGTGGTGGAGTGGGGAGAGTGGTGTGATGGAGGTGGTGGAGTGTGGAGAGTGGTGTGATGGAGGTGGTGGAGTGGGGAGAGTGGCGTGATGGAGGTGGTGGAGTGTGGAGAGTGGTGTGATGGAGGTGGTGGAGTGGGGATAGTGGTGTGATGGAGGTGGTGGAGTGGGGAAAGTGGCGTGATGGAGGTGGTGGAGAAGTGGTGTGTGATTGAGGTGGTGGAGTGGGGAGTGGTGATGGAGGTGGTGGAGGGGGAGAGTGGTGTGATGGAGGCGGTGGAGTGGGGGAAGTGGTGTAATGGAGTGGGGATACTGGAGGTGGTGAATTGGTGAGAGTGTTATGATGAAGGTGGTGGAGTGGGGAGAATGGTGTGATGGAGGTGGTGGAGTGGGGAGAGTAGTGTGATAGAGATGGTAGAGTGGGGAAAGTGGTGTGATAGTTGGGGTGGAGTGGAGAGAGTGGTGTGGTGCAGTGGGGATAGCGGAGGTGGTGGAGTGGGGAGAGTGGTGTGATGGAGGTGGTGGAAAAAAGAGAGAGAGAGAGAGAGAGAGAGAGAGAGAGAGAGAGAGAGAGAGCCACTACCATCATTTTCAAGTTTGAACTGACAGTCACAACAACAAAGGAATAACAGGTACACACACACACATATACATCTGTTCTTACTGACCATCACCTCAACCTCATCTGCAAATTTAGTGAGAAGCTTCTGCATCATCCTCGACACCGGCTCCTACTACCACCCGAGATCCCTCGGCCGAGAATTGCTGTTCGACACCACAACCGCATCCAGCCCATACGAGCACGAACTGATCACTATAAGAACAGCCCAGTCCCAACCATTGTAAAAATTATCAATAACTTGTAATCGACCAGTGTATTCACTCCCAGTCAATCTTACTTTTTGCACTGTCACTATGTTGAAATGCCCTGTAGTTTGGGCTTCTCCCCACCTAGTTATTATATATCATATTTGTATCGCTTATGTTACTTGTATATTATTTGCAAATCAAGAGACCCATTCCCCAATTATGTAACTATATTTTCAGCCTTCCGGCTGCCATGCTCTTTCAATAAACCGTTAATTACTATTATTATTATTATTATATTATTATTATTATTATTATTATTATTATTATTATTATTATTATTATTATTATTATTATTATTACATATACTACTTTGCTGTTACTCAGAATCAAGTATAGCGATCATCCAGCTATGATAAAATGATATGAGTTATTAAGGAGATCACCTGCGTTGGTGAACCGTGAGGTGACTCGAGAGGTCAATACGGGACCGGCACAGATTTTGCACGTGTGGAGGATAATCTAGTGCGTCTTTCCGGTGCTGGCGCTCGTCTCCCTCGGTATGCAGTACGGGCTAACTCGAAAGTATTGATACCTTCTTGTGTGGTGCTCCTCTACGCGTTATGGTGTGGAGTGATCGTCTCCCAGGTGAGCTGGTTGTTTTGGTACTTTTTCAGGTTTGTCTTAAGACTATCCCAATAGCTTTTCCGTTGCCCGCCAGCTTTACGTTTACCATTCATTAGGTGACTGTGAAATAGTTTCTTTGGCAGTCTGCTGTCGTCCATGCGGGTAACATGGCTTGTCCAACAGTTGGTGTCAGCGAGAATACTGCCATTTGTTCTCTTGTCTTCCCAGCGAACTCTGAGGATGGAACGTAGACTACGTTGCTGAAAGTTTTCAAGTGATCCATGTCTCTGCCATATAGCAAGGTGGGATGGACCGCTGCTCGATATACGTACAACTTTGTAGATAATTTCAGCTCCCTACGGCTAAAGACACGGGAACGTGGTCTGCCAAAGGCTTGAGATGCACATCTGATCAGATGTTGAACCTCTTTATCGACGGTGGACAGGTGGGAGTCGAAATACTGAAAGTGGGTAACATTACAGAGGGTAGTACCGTCGAGCTGGGTGGATGGTAGAGGTGTGGCTGAACCAGGGGCAGGTTGAAAGATAATCCGAGTCTTACTTACAATCACCTCAAGGCCGAAATGTGCATACGCTTCTGCATAGGTGTGAAGGATCCCTCGTAGGTTATGTTCAGTGTCAGCGTCGTCTGCATACTGAAGTTCAGTGATGGAAGCGGCCGACTCCTTTGTTCCTCCCTGGAATCATCTTAAGTTGAAAAGTCCCTTCATTCGGTACTGGATGTCCGCCTTACCGCCAAAATTGGTTCTGACACTCGTAAAGAATGCAGCCAACAAAAGGGAAAAGAGAGTTGGTGCCAGTACACATCCTTGCTTTACCCCTGTTTTGATGGGGAATGTAGGTTATGTATCTATGCTACTGTGCCGAGTAGCAACCTTGTAAATAAGCTACTGTGCCGAGTAGCATTTATATATGTAATTACGTGGCAACATTGCACGTGTTATGTGGCAACATTGCCCCGAGGCTGCCATATGGCAAGGCAGTCTCAGTCTGACTCTGTGGGCCGTGCATGGCACACGCAAGTCACCACTTGTATTTCTCCTATCCGTTAATAAATGGACAGAGCGCACCCAACCTTCATAGCGAGCGGACGTGCTGCGCATCGCTCCCTGCTCAGTTCAAATCGCTGACCGTTACGACTGTCTGCCTTGTTTTTCGCATTGGGTCCGTTCTGACTGCTTTATCATGTAGTTGTATATGGATATCATTATTCTTGTACACTGCGCTTCTTCCCTATCCTATCCTTTCGCCTAGAGTCCCTGCTGTTTGGTAACGACGTGAACCCTGCGGGCAGAGCCTCAAGGGGGGCCCTCAGAGGGCTGCTGAGTCGAGACAGGAAGGGTGGCAACATTCTCTGTTAGGGATTCGACAGTGCTTCATAACCTGTCACTGCTAGGTGTTAGGGCTTGGCTAGGCCCCCGTCAGGGGATTGTCTGTTCACCCTACCCCCAGACCCGTCTTTACTCGCCCAGCAAGCGGACAGAAGGAGCGGCATCCATGGGGTTTAGCTGAGGTGGACAGATTAGGTAGAAATTTCATTCATTCATTCATGTATGTTACTGACCATGGCCAAAGTGAGAGTGAAGATCTCCGGAACCCCGACCCAGGGGTCTCGGATAGGGCTAAAAAGGCTATTGAGCGACCTAAGGATGAGAATAAATAGACTTGTGGATCTGAGAGATGGCTACATCATCCTCACAGAAACAGATGAAGATGCTGATAAACTACTTAAGTCTGGTGCCACGGACAAAATGAAAACCAACGGTTACGAGGTCATTGTCCCACGGGAATACGGCGCCGAGCTCACCCTTGTATGTAAGAAGTTAGACAAAGATGTAGTGGAAAATAACGCAGAAGAAATAAGAGATGAAATACAAAAGCAAAACAATGTCAAAGTTGTGGAGGTGTATCCTATGTATGCCCATAATATAATCAAGGTTCGCTTTGCGGACACAACGGATGCAAAAAGAATGAAGGAGAAGGGGCTCTATGCATATGGCACTTCCATCTCATCCCACCAAATAGAATATGAAAAGTATACGCCCATCCAACAATGTATGAAGTGCTATAAATACAATGACCACATGACCAAGAACTGCCCCATGCAAGGGGTCATATGCTCTGAGTGTTCTTCTGATCAGCACTTCTACAAAGACTGCCGTAGCACCATAAAAAAAGTGTGTCGTCTGCGAGGGTGACCACAGGACCTTCTCTGCCACCTGCCTGGTCAGGAAACAGGTACTTCAAGAAACAGAGAAGAAACTGACCGAAATTACCAAACAAAAAGAATCCAGGGAAATTTCTAACACCATAGAAAGGACCACTCAGTCGACGATCATGGCTTACAGCCAAACCCTAAAAGACGCTCTAAAAGAAACTCAAGCAGACTCCCAAAAGCTCAACAATGTCAGCGAGACCATGGAAGTCCTGCAATCAGAGATAAGAACCATCAAGGACTCAATAAAACAGGCAGTTACTGAGTCACTGGGCGCCATGAGGGACGCAGTGGCCGAGAGCATCAGGAGCGTCCCCTCTCCACAGCTGGACGAGTCCAAAGTCACCACTATATACTTGTCTTACCTGCATGCCCATCACATGAACATGGTTCATCCAGGTTCATTCTCGAAACACCTCAACGAGACACTAACCAGGAACAACATTGCACCTGTTGAAATAAGCGACAAAGTCCCTTCAAAAGAAATCCTTAAGGCAGTAACTCACTCAACGACTTATCGACGACCTCAACCCACGCCAGAAATTGACCATGACCTCCTTGACTTAGGCAAAAGTCAGTATAACCGCAATCCCGACGTGGCCAGTCAGTCCCCCTGGGATCACAGCTCCAACGACACCGTAAATGCCCGCGATCCCGTTACATGCACTCCCAGCGACGACAGTGACCATCAGACTGCAACCACAGTCAATGGTTGCGACCAGATGATGACGACTCACTCCACAGAGGGACAAGACCCTCGAGCTGCAGCGTCAGTTGATTACCACGACACGCAGGCCCAGGACCTGAACACCTTCCTGTACATGGGTGACGAGAAGTTCGAGGGCCCGCCATTGACTGACAAGCAGATGTCCGAAGGTTCTGCTAAGAAGTTCCGTCCCCCTAGAAATGGCACAAGCCGAGCAAACACTCCAAACGACGCCCCAAGCTACAGTCTCCGAAATAGCAGTCGTTAGCAGGATGAAAATTGTCCAACATAATGTCCTACACTGGTCCCTTAATAGACGTAACGAACTGTCTAACTTATACTATCAATTAGACCCAGATATCATTCTGTTAAACAGTACGGGCATAAAGGACGAAACTAAGCTGAAAATTTTTGGCTACACTGTATACCAGAGGGACATGACGGGTGAGCTGAACGATGGTGTCGCTGTGGCCATCAGGTCACGGCTGAGTCACAGAGTGTTGCCAGACTTCGAGGATTCAGTTGTGGGAGTGCAGGTGGAAACAACTAAGGGACCTGTTATCATATGCACAATGTACCTACCTCCCAGACGTCCTTACTTACCCGAACAAGACCTAAACCAGTTGCTACGCCACAGAAAACCAACATACATGATAGGGGACTTTAATGCGCGCCACGCCATACTAGGACACGGCAATGGGATCAACGTCGGTGTGGCGCTGTATGACAACATCAGAAGGGGAAAACTGTAACACCTCGGGCCGGATTTCCCGACATTGATCAGACGTGCCAGTGCCACAACACCCGACATAATACTCTCTAACAACGAGGCCGTCCTGAACAGGCACGTTACCGCCGGACCCATCAGTACCAGCGATCACCTGCCAGTCGTCGTGACGCTCTCATCCAATCCCATTATGATCCCCGCCAACATCAGGTCAAACCTTAAACGGGCAGACTGGGACTCCTTCAAGGAGTCTCTCAGTCTCAAGCAGGGGAGAAACCTGGAAGAAGCCAGCCCCAATGACATCGACGACGCGGTCGAACAATGGTATAAGGATGTGAAGACAGAGATGGACAACAACATCCCGACCACCAGTTACAGGACCATTCCCCATCCTCACACTAGTCACCAGCTGAGGCAGCTCAGTGTCCAGTACGCTCACGTGAGACAGCTAGCCAGTATCCGCGGGTGGACGCAGGAGCTGAGAGACCGGTACCGAGAGCTACAGACGGACATCCAGCACGAGAGCAAACGTCTACATGAACAAAAGTGGGCCGCCTTGGTGTGGGAGGCAGCCAACAATTACCGCGATTCTGCTGCATTCTGGAAAGGGATCAAGCGACTGATGGGTTCCACCTCTAGCACGGTCCCTTACCTGCTCGACCAAAACAACGTAAAAATGTTCGAGGAAGAAAACCAAGAACAACTACATCGGCGATATTTAAGAAAGATCTTTACCATTAGTGAACAGGAGAACGAGGGCTTCGACAGGGAGTTTGAGGAGGACATTTTAGGTCAGTTGCAGGACCATCAGCACCTGCTCCAGCCGCTCCCACGGACTGACTTCACTAGACTGGTGGACGGAAACTATCTGACGGAGCGCATAGTTCCTGCAGATGTGTCAGCCGTCATAAAAGGGTTTAAAAACAAATCACCTGGTCAAAGTCACATTAACAAGAAGATCCTGGCTCAACTCCCCGACAACATGATAGAGAGGCTTGCTCATATATGCAAAGCCTGCCTCGCCTCTGGATACTTCCCTAAGATGTTCAAAATCGCCGTTATTCGCCTCATACCAAAAGCAGGGAAGCCTCCAAACAAAGTCGAAAACTTTCGACCAATATCGCTGCTAGAGATACCTGCCAAAATCTTCGAAAAAATAGTCAACATGAGATTGCGGATGTATCTGGAGGACGAAGACGTGCATAATCCCCGCCAGTTCGGCTTCCGCCAGTACCGAGGCACATCCACCGCCATAGCTCAGGCCTACGAGCAGATCGCCAATGCCATGACTGGCCGCCTGCAGTGCAATATAGTACTGAGGGACGTCAGCAAGGCGTTTGACAAAGTTTGGCACGCAGGGCTGCAGTATAAGATTATACAACTGGGGCTACTTCATTGTGGACCGCAGAGCCAAAATCAAGATGCAAGAACATTTTGGAGAAGAATTCTCACTATCGAGCGGCGTGCCTCAGGGCTCTTGTCTCTCACCAACCCTTTACACACTCTACACGGCTGACCTGCCACCCCCAATCGTCGGCAGCGAGTACGTCATGTATGCCGACGATGTAACACAGATCGTCACCTGCCCAGGAAGGTCCACAGCAAGGATGGCGCGACTCACTGCTCGGGCAATAGAGGAGATCTCGGAGTATGAAAATAAATGGAAAATAAAAACAAACAAAACGAAATTTGAGGTCATACCCATAGCCAAATTCAAGCCGGCCCCATTGATGATCGACGACGAAGAGATTGAGTACTCTAAACAAGGCAGGTTGCTCGGCCTCATCATTTCTCGGACGAGCATCATTCCCCACGTGAAGGACAGACTAAATAAAGCCAAAGTCGCCGCAGCCAAATTAAAACGTTTTAAATTGATGCCTGAGAAGATACAAGTTCACCTGTACAAGGCGCTGGTGAGGCCTGTGTTGGAGTACCCATCTATACCACTCGTCACACTCGGGAAGACTAGACTACAACAACTACAGAGCTTCCAAAACAAGTGTTTGAGGTCAGCCAGTGGCCAAGCGCCACCCTACCAGGAGACAGTGGAAACCATCCACCTAAGAAATAAAACAGAGGCCCTCAACTTCAGGTTCCATCGCCTAGGGAAGAAGGTTTGGGACAAGCTCCTGGACGACCCTCACAGCCCAGACCACCTACGCGGGGAAGACATCAACGGAGGGAGACCCCACGCCTGGTGGCCCCGGAGTCTGCCCGCACTACAACAACCCAACCCGCGACCCATCTATGTCCGCCGCAGTGATCCACCTTAGATTAAAACTTAGATGATATAAATTCACATTTAACAAGTCACAATCAAGTGAGTCCATAACGTAATACAGTATAAGATGTTAATAAACTTGTAATTGTAAAATCAATCTAGTCATTGTCTACTAAAATAACCATTGTGCAACCTCATTCTAAATCCTAGGTTAGCTTAGTTAGCCAACAAACTCTGTAATATGTAAAACAAGGGGTGTCTTCCCTCTCTATTTAACTCATTAAACTTCTTTTCCAACCTTTCCCCCCACGACTATGTGTTGTGGCTTCTCCATCCCTCATGTCTGGCTGTGCCTTGAGCCCCAGCATGCCTTCCATCCTTTCCCCACCTCAACCTAAAAAAAAAAAAAAAAAGTAAATAAATAAATGGACTTCACTGTTACCCGGTGTTTCCCTACCCATTACTGCCTTCTTCAGGGAACACTTGGAACCTTCATGGCGCAGTGAGTAGGATCTGTAGACTTACAAGTGTGTGAACAATGGACAGTTAGCCAGCGATGTGCGACTGCCGGCGATGTGCGCGTCGACTCTTAGTGTGTTGTGTTGTGTTGCGTTGTATTTCGCCGCGACGTGCAGTGTTACGCCGTCACAGTGCGTTTTAGTGACAGTGGTAGTGTTAGTGTCAGTGTATTAGTGTGTCTAGAGCTGATAGTTGAGCATTGGCCTCTTTTTTGTGGTACCCATGGAGCACGCAGGCGTACACCCTTCTCGTGTGACATCCGGGGAGACACTGACGTTCTCGCCTCCCAGCGGCTCCAGCCACCAAGGCCACCACGATCTGGTCTCTCAGACACACACTCACTCACGCATGCACTCACGGACAGAACAGTGGACTCTATGCGTTATTTCTGCGCTGTTTATGTCATATATATGTGGTTCGAGCTGATGAGGCGCCACTTTATATACTTAACAGCGCAGTTCAAGCATACTAAGATGGGTTGTAAGAACGGACAACGTCAAGATGGGAGACACGACTCCCCACCACCATCCCCTCCGCCGTGCGCAGACTCTCATCCTTCACCTCCAGCGACGGACATTGCCACAATTCTGAGGTGGATGGACGACAGGGACGAGAGACGCAGAGAGATGGAACTTCAGAGGGAGGAGACACGAAGAGAGGAGGAAAAGTCGCGTTTTGAGACACTATTGGCGACCCTGGCGCTAATACCCTCCCTCCCCCACCACACCAGCGTCCTCCAGGCACTCTTGCTACTCCAACAGCTCCCAAGGCTTCTGTTCAACCCCCACCCGCCCTCTCACCAGACGTCACGTTTCAGCTTTCGTGAGTGGAGGAGGCGGTGGACAGATTACTCCACGATGGTGGACCTTTGACAGCATGCCTCCAAACAAACAGCTCATCCAACTGAGGATGTGTTTGTCACTGGAGACCCAGAGAGTTTTGGAGCACACGTTGCAAGTGCCTCCCGATTCTACCTCTTCAGTGACGGATGTGCTCGACCTTTTGCAGGAGCACGTTAAGGGTCGGAATAACGAGGCTTTGCGTCGCCGCACCTTCACCAGCTGCAAGCAGGCGGAGAATGAATCCTTTGACTACTTTTTTGTACGTTTGAAGAGTTTGTCGGAGGAGATCGACGTCTGCAAGGCGCACAGCTGGGAATGTGAGGAAGCCTGGATCAAGCACGGGATCTTGACAGGTGTCAGGCAAGATGAGTTGGTGCAGCGACTCATCCCCCTGGACGCTTCCTCCACACTCCAGGTGGTAGTGACTGAATGTCGGTCATACGAGGCCACCAAGTCCGCCACCTCTGCCTTACGGGCCCCACCTGCTGTGAGAGCTATCTCACAATACAAGAAGGGTAAGAAGGCGGCCAACAACGTGAAGGCTGTCGCACGTTCTTCCACGCCCCTGCCTAGTGCTTCCTGTGGCAGCTGTGGAAAGCAGCATGGCCCCAACACATGCCCGGCCGCCGACGCACTGTGTCGTGGATGTGACCGTAAGGGCCACTGGTCTAACACAGACAGGTGCCCCGCACGAGGCCACAAGTGTCAGGCCTGCGGTCGTTATGGACACTACGACAAGTGCTGCAGCCAACCCAAGCCCAAAAGCCCGAGACGAGGAGGAAAGCAGCGCACTTCCCTCGGGGTGGTTCGCACGCAGCCCCCTTCAGACGGCCCACGCAGCCCCAAGCAGCAGTGGAGTCACATCAGGAGGGTGGAATCGACCACACGCCCCAGGGCTACCCCTTCCCCTACCATCCGCGTCGCCGTTACACACGGTGATGTGTCGGGTCACATCGAGGTGATACCGGACACCGGCGCTGATACTACGGTGATAGGCCTGAAGCACCTCCAGAAACTGGGCCTCACCAAACGCGGCCTGGGGCCACCGCCGCAGCTGCAGTACTACACTGCGGACGGTTCCCAGATGCCGGACGCTGTGGGCTTCTTTCAAGCGGAGATCACTTACGGCGACAGGTCGTGACACGGATGGATCGACGTGCAGCCTCCTCTCGCTACACCCTTGTTGTCGTGGGAGCACTGCAAGGAGTTTAGGCGTGGTGCCCAGAGACTTTCCTGAGCAGATTCCCAGCTGCCGCACAGAGCTGCCCAGAACCCGCGTCCACTCCCACCCACACAGGGCGCTCCCCTGCCCAGATCCTGTATGGTCACCCTCTCCACTCTTGCGTTCTTGCACACGCCAAGGCCTTTGCGAAGGAGTGGCAGACCAGAGCCGAGAGCTGCGACCGCCGCGTCGCTTCACGTGCCCAGGACGCCAAGGCTCGGTATGACGACCGTGCCCGCCCTCTTCAGCCACTGGAGATTGGTGCCCTTGTCCGAGTCCAGGACCCGACGACGACACGTTGGGCAAAGTGGGCATAGTGATGGGCGTCGGCTGGTCGCGGGACTACAAGGTCAGGATGCCGAGCGGCCGTGTCTGGTGGAGGAACCGCCGCTTCCTCCGGCCAGTCCCACCCCCTGCTGCTGGCCCCCTGACCGAAGACGAGTCCCCTACACCTCACGAGGATCCGCCCCACAGTACACCTCGACGCTCGGAGCGACTTAGGATTAAGTAGTCCACTCAAGACAAAGACTATGAGCGTGAGGGGGGAGGGACATGTAGGTTATGTATCTATGCTACTGTGCCGAGTAGCAATCTTGTAAATAAGCTACTGTGCCGAGTAGCATTTATATATGTAATTACGTGGCAACACTGCACGTGTTATGTGGCAACATTGCACGTGTTATGTGGCAACATTGCCCCGAGGCTGCCATATGGCAAGGCAGTCTCAGTCTGACTCTGTGGGCCGTGCATGGCACACGCAAGTCACCACTTGTATTTCTCCTATCCGTTAATAAATGGATTTCAGTGTTACCCAGTGTTTCCCTACCCATCACTGCCTTCTTCAGGGAACACTTGGAACCTTCAGGGAAGAACTCAGATTGGGTGCCTTTGTTGCAGGACACTGTCCGTTCATGCCATCGTGGGGTTGTTTCACAATGGTAATGAATTTTGGTGGGCAATCAGAGCGACTGAGGGTTCACCAGAGGGTTTCTCGGTTGACCAAGTCGAAGGCCTTGGTAAAGTCGATGAAGGCCATGTATCACAACGCTGTTCTCTGTACATTTTATGTATCTGGTGGGAAGCAAAGATCTTGTCAGTGGTGCCACGTGATGGTCTAAGGCACATTGAGATTCTGGGAGTAAGTTTTCCGCCTTCCGAAGAAGTCTGCTTACGACAGCAGCGGGATCCCGCAGTTGTTGCCACAGTCTGACTGGTCTCCCTTGGTCTTATAAATTTCTTGGAGGTTTTCCTCCTTCTCCCATATATTTTTCAGGAGAGAGTGGAGACAGTTGGTAAGCAGAGGTCCTCCAGCTTTATACACCTCGGGCGGGATTCCACCAGGCCCTGTAGCTTTATTATTTTTCATCTGCTTGATGGCAGTAACTACCTCATCAAGGGATGGAGGATACAGTAAGTGTGGTGGTGTCTTTTTCATCTTTAATTAGGGAATTACCGACGTATGAGTGGAAGGGGGGCTACGCCATGAGCAGTTGGGCCATAATTTTTTTTAAAGGAATTGAAAAATTCACACATCTTATGTTGATTTTCCAATTTTTGTGTTTCATCCGCTTTATTTTTCCATTATTCGTTCATTAGTTTGCGAAGATTGCGCTATATTCTCGTGGAAGATATCAATTTTGGTCCGAGACTTAGGGTTTTTCTGCCAGACAGTGAGAGCAGCACGTTTACTATTGACGAGAACTTCGATTTCCGAGTCGTTTTCATCAAACCAAACTTGGTCTTTTCTTTTGATCTGGCCGATGGTCTCGTTGCAGAGTTTTGTGATGACAGTTTTGAGGGGACCCCATTCGGCACTGCGATTTAGGTTATTTGTTGTTGGGTTGCTTATAAGCCCTTCGTTAAGCTGCTTTCTGAAAGAATGTGCTACCACTGGATCCTCCCATCGCTTGGTGTTAAAATTTCTTTACCTCTTTTTGGAAGTTGTTACCGAGGCTTTTTGGGGGCAATGTGGAGGAAAAGTTAGGCTCTGATGAGCCGATGATCTGCATCACAATGGTCTGAGCCACGCATGGCTCAGGTGATGAAGACATCTTGGTGATATCTTTCTCTGACAATGATTTAGTCAATGAGATGCCAAAATTTGGATCGTGAGTGTTGCCAAGAACCCATGAGCTTCTCGGCCTGCCTAAATATGGTGTTGGTGATTGTGAGGTTTCCTCAGCACACTTGTTGAGGAGGAGTAGACTTTTGGGATTACACTTGACTACCCTGTTTCTCCCTATGGTTCCCTGCCATACATCAACATCTATGCCAACTCCGGCATTGAAGCCACTTAGGAGTACAACCTTACTTTATGCACTGATGAAAGGCATGACGTGAGTGACTCAATGGAACTCGGAGCGTCATGAGGTGCTCGTTCATCCCAACAGGCATTTTAGTTAGCCTATGTAGGATGGTTTGGCAAATGGCGAAGCCAACTCCGTAAATGCAGTTTCTCTCTGCAACAGGGTTACCCTTCCAGAAGAAAGAATACCCAGACCCCCATTGTTTGAGTTGACTCTCGTCTGGGAGCCAGGAATCACAAATGGCTGCTATGTCAATGTTATACCTAGACAGCTCTTTCGCCACAGAAGAGTCCCGACATTCCACGCAGTGACCATGATTAGTTTTTTTTGTTTTTATCTGTTATTGTGAGTATATTTTCGACCGCATAAGAATGTCCTTACTGGGTGCGGTTGCCCAGTCAGGTTTTTTTTTTTTTAGGCAGACGATGTTTAGGGCACCTTTTCTAGCCCATTTCCATGTGCGGTGAGCAGAGTGGCTCCAGGTAAGGGCTGCTTAGGTCGCGCAGACAGGACAGGATTGCACTGTTGCCTAGAAAACAGTGCATAAACGACCTTCTTATCTATGTCGCCCATGTGCAGAGTTGTCACTAGAGATTCCCGGCAGTCATCTCTGCCTGTCCCCGTCGCCACTCGTCTGTCGTCGTAGAAATTTTGGAGGTATAGGGGTTTTGGTGATGATGAGAAGTATGATGAGCTGGATGATAGCTGTCCGTGAGTTGATTTATGTGGTGAGGTAGGAGCACAGGCTGCAACCACATATCTTGGCTCTCCCTTTTCCTGATTCAGTGGTGCAGGTAGTTGCAATGACTGGGGAGAGGGAGAGTTGCAATGGACTGCCGATAGCCCAGTTTGTTGGGTTTTGCCTTTGTAGTGTGTCCATCATGCATTGCTTTCATCCGCCAGTGTAATCTTTGGTTACCATACTGGTCACCTCTTCCATCTATTCGGCCTTTTGGGTCTTACTGGAGCTCTGTAAGCATGTCTGCCTGGTGCGGTGCTTCACTGCTGATTTTTCGTTCATGGTTTACCCCCGTAGCCTTATACCTACCAAGGTTAATCTGTAAGGCAGCAGGGTAGTGGTTGGTATGTGGCCGGGCGTGTCCACATGTCAGTGGACCTATTGGCCGTTCTTCTGGGGCCCACTGCTGCTCCGAGATCCCCTGCTTGTCTAGCCTGGGACCTCGAGGCACCCAGTTACCGTGTTTTGCCCGAGGAGGCACATCTGGACTCTTCATGGTGAAGAGGCTGTGTACTGGCAGGGGCAGACTTACGCAAGGTTGCTTCCCTGTTCACCACGAGGGCTAGCCAGTGGCGGCAACTGAAAGCGAAAGGAAGCAAGCAGTGTCTGTACCTTAACACTAACATAATACACTTCTCCACCCTGTGTGCTCACACACACACACACACACACGTTCATAATATCATCACACTTCCTCCTCCTCCCCCGAGAGAAAACCAACATGTATATCTCTTTACCTCAACAAACAGACTTATACATTTCTGCGCCTGAGTATCCCATTACAACTGGAACAAGAACGGGTAGGTGTGTATATACAGAGTCATCGAAAGAGAATACCTAGATTTTACTATAAAACAATAATATTTTGGGATTCTTTATCGGGTAACTTGTTTAAATCCATGTATATAACTATTTTCTCCTATGGGCCTCTATAGAGAATATATTAATTGGTGTTCCAGTATAATGATGAACACCTCCATCATACCTTCCTGTAATTATGTTAAAGTGGAATATCATTAAGCTCATTATTCTGCTTTCAACATATTCTCTCAATAACGAGTAGAAAGGAAAAGTCGGGAAGAGAGTCGGTCTTCCATCAGCAGTATGAGGAAATATCTTCAAAGCGTTGCCAGAAATCGGAATTTTGTAACTTTATCGCACTTGTTGGTTCTCAGTTCTTACACGTGGGTTTCATTTACACGTAACCAATCTTCCTTTGAAGGATTTAACTTTCCATCCATTGCAGTTTACTCCTTCTCTTTCAAGGTCCTTTATCACCAGTACATGGCCCTATTTCACCAGTACACACTTCTATTTCGCTAATACACTGTGTGTGGTAAAATACTCAAAAGAACAGCAAACAAACCTTTGAAAACTTTACCTAACCTTTCCTAACTTGTAAAAAAGGTTCAAAATCACTTTCCAGTTTACGTATCCCTCCTTATCTGAGCACCAAAAACAACACCAACACATACTAAAAAAAGAAAATAACACCGTCGCATAATAAAAGTTTGTTATTTTTTTTTAGTATTTTACCCCACATTTTCCCGCTACATCAAAACCCTGCCCACTTTGAACAAGTAATATTGCCGGTAACTTTATGGGTTAAAATACTCGAAAAATATAAATTTCAGACGGAAACGCTAATGAATACATTATTGTTTTTTTTTCTGTTCCCTATATAAGACTCAATATATAAGTAGGTGTTGGCAACTTTTAAATATTTACCCATGACCTTATTTCACCAGTACACTCTTCTATTTCACTAGTATACGGTTCTGTATCACCAGCACATGGCCTCATTTCACCAGTACACGGACCTATTTCACCAGTACACGGACCTATGTTACCAATACACGCTTCTATTTCCCTAGTATACGGTTCTGTATCTCCAGTAAACAATAAACAGCCCCTGACGCGCCCGCAACGACCAATACACGTCGCAGCCACAGATTTTAACCATTGACGCCTCAGACTGTCCTGTTGTGTGAGATCCTGTCCAAGGGGTTGTCGTCTGCGTCTGTCTTTCTCTCTTTTTTTCTCCCTGTCTTCCTTTTCTTTCTCCTTTTCTTCTGATATATGTTCTAATCTCTTTTAACCAACAAGGCTAAACATGGGAACACTGAAAGCTTATCTTGTTGCATACTGTGAAGGATGCTCAGTGGGTATAATAAAGGTTACTGTGGTGTGTTCAACATCTGCAACAAGGTCGGATTTATAATTAGCAGCTCTTAGTACAGTTGCGGAAATGTGTTTCTACACCTCCTGTGGTAACCCGTGTCTCCAAATGGCAACGTCGTAGTAGTAGTATCATTATTTATGAATGAATGGGTATTGGTCATGCAACGACGGAAGTGATTGGTGGATAGGTATCCAATAGGTCATATAGGTAGGCCGTTTGGTGACATTGGTTACAATAGGGGGTGGTAGGAACACATTTCTGCAACTGTACTTGGGGGCCGCACGACAATAATAATGATTTTAGGTGAGGTACAACGTGAATGAAAACGCTGGAATTTGTGGAAAATCAGCAAAGTTGTAACGCCACCGGTATTCCCTATACAGGCAACTCACGCCCTGTTACACTGTTTCATTCAATGTTATTTAATCCTAGTTGATCTTAACAATTTTCCACATTGGTCTTAACACCAATAAGGGAATGTTGAATCTTTACATATTACTGATTAAAATTTTGTTTAAAGCAATGGGAGGAAGAAATTGCTCCAAAAAATATAGGAAGATAAAAGGAAATGTTAAGTAAATATACAAATGAAGTTGAAAAAAGAGAGAAAAGGAGAGATTGGGATAAATAAACACCAGGAACACGAAAGACCTATTATGAAAATGGATCTGTATGGGTTAGGGGTAACTCGCTTCAAGATGTTAAACTTTATGGTAATATTGTAGTGACATCCCCCTCGACGGGTCGGCTGCAGTGGGGATTGATGAGGTAGCAGTGCTAGTAGGGAGGGGGGGGGGCGGTTTGGGTGGTGGTTGAGGGGACAGGAGAGCCAGCCAGGGGAGCAGAGGAAGAGCGTTTGTCATGGGGAGAGGGAGGGCTAGGACGGGAGGGAGGAGTAAGCTCACCGTCGGGAGCTGAGAGGGGCGGGTGGGAGAGAGTCACGGTCCCGGAGGATCTGGCCAGTTGCTGGAGTTAATTCCACCGTCTCAAATTTTTCTATCAATCAAAACCTGATTTTTGAAGAAAGTCACTTTACAGTATGTACAGTATACATACAGAAAATGTAATACTCTACTGAGTCGACATCGCGGCGTTGTCAGGTCACACATTCTTTTCAGCCGCGCAGCAGCATATGACACATCTCGTTATTCAAGACCTGGCATAGTGGCCGCGCCAACCTTGATCACTTGCCCATAAATATGACTCTGCGGACAGCCTAGGCAATACCTGCTGAGTGATAACGTACTACCACACACAGGTCGCTAACCAGCTTGTTCAGGTCTTACATGGACACAGTAATTTTGCACACCAACTTCCAGAGCCAGTTCTACTTGGCGAGGTCCAAGAAATAAAACTACTGTTGATCATCGATTCTAGATTCAGATTATGACAATTTATTTGAAAATGTGAATATATGTATAAGTGCAGTATTTTTTATGTCCCACACTGCCACATTCAATCACGCCCACCACACTTAACCACACCCACCACACTTAACCACACCCACCACACTTAACCACGCCCACCACACTTAGCCACGCCCTACACACTAAGATACAAATACTCGGCCACTCCCACCACACTTAACTTCGCTCTACACACCAAGCAATCATATTCGACGACGACCACCACACTTAACCACCCCCCCTACACAACCAACTACCATACTCGACCACCACACCTAACCACGCCCTACACAGCCAAACTACCACACTCGACCACGCCCACCAAACTTAACCAGGCCCCCCACAGTCAATTACCACATTTGAACACACCCACCACACACTACCACGCCCACCAAACTTACCCACGCCCCACACAGCCAACTACCACACTTGACCACGTCCACTACACTTAACTACGCCCTACACACCAAACACACCACACTCAACCACGCCCACCACACTTACCCACACCCACCACACTTACCCACGCCCACCACACTTACCCACACCCACCACACTTACCCACGCCACACACAGCCAACTACCACACTTGAACACACCCACCACACTCGACCAACTGCCACGTTCAACAGGACTCACACTATTTATCAGCGTGTGTTCGTGGCTATTCTATTCAGGATTTACAAGACACGAGTTATTAGCCCAAGGAAGCTTAGAATTGTTCAACGTGAGATTAATTACAGCAAAAGTCACGTTTTATGGAGCTAAACAAGAAGATCTGATTTACTGTATTTCTCGGGAATTCTAAGAGGGTGGGATTGGAAAGGGGGAGGAAGAACAGAGGGAAGGAAGAGGAATAGGAAGGAAGATGGAAATGATAGGTGGAGAGAAGGAATGGGAATGGGGAGGAAACGGAATGGGGAAAAATAGGATAGGAGAGGAAGGGTGGAAGGAGAAGGGAAAGAGAGGGAAAATGGGGGAGGGATAGAGGGATAAGAAGGGATGAAGAAGTGAGAAGGAGACGAACGATGGAAGAGGAAAGGACGGGGAGGGAGGGAGGAACGGATGGAAGGAAGGGGTGAGGAGGGGAGGGAGGGTGGGTGGGAGGAAGGTAGGAAGATATAGAGGGAAGGGAGGGAGCGAGGAAAGGAAGGTAGGACGGAAGGAAGGACGGAAGGAAAGGACAGATGGAAGGAGGAGGTAAGGAGGAGGGGGTAAATTATTGCGCCACTGTGAACTTTTTAATAAGTTAAGGACCAGACATCAAGATAAATCATTCATATATGCTAGAATATTATCTTGAGTGACCTGTTGGATATTACTGAGAGAGAGAGAGAGAGAGAGAGAGAGAGAGAGAGAGAGAGAGAGAGAGAGAGAGAGAGAGAGAGAGAGAGAGAGAGAATAACATCCAGGTATAAGATTGCATAATAGATAAATAAACTAAAGCTGTCGTCATCACAACCAGATACGATAAACAGTAATCATCACCTCCACTAGACAAACTTGGGATAACTTCGATTCATTTGTTCGCCTACGAAAACTTTAGACTTCGTTTTCTGTATTTTTTGAAGTTTTGTTTTGTAAATTTACGATGTTCATAACCATCATAAATGTCTTACCAATATTTCCAGTTAGAAATTAGAGACAGGTTAAGTTAGGCTACGTAAGTTAATTCAGTGCCAATTCTAGCCTGGCTAATTTACTACACGTTAGATTTGGGGCTAGACTAAGGCAGGTTGGGCTGATGGATGTTAGAATAGGCTAGAATAGGATAATTTTAGATTAAATAAGGTTAGGGTAGATTACTATGTGATTATTTCCGCGTACTCGTATTTCATTTGCTACAGATAAAGAAATTTGGCCTTACACCATATCGCAAACCTTGCATGTTGGTTGAGTTTTTATTTCTTATAACTTCTTTCTTAGAGGATCTGGAATTTTGTCACCCTCCATCCACGACCTCCATTGCTATCACCTCTCATGTTAGAATGTGCTAAGATCTACCAACTCTCGTGCGTTGAAATATAGCAACTCCCTGGCGTCGAAAATTCTAAATATAGAAATTCCCTGGCAATAAAATATAGCAAATCCCTGGCGATGAAATATAGCAACTCATTGGCGTTGAAATATAGCAACTCCCTGGCGTCAAAATATTGCAACTTCACGGCATTAAAATATAGCAACTCTCTGGCGTTGAAATAAAGCACCTTCCTAGCGTTAAGATATAGGAGCACCATGGTATGCGGGTGTGTTGGTATACACAGACTGAGTCACCTTTTTTTCCAAATTGCAGGAGTCTTGAAGGTCTTAAGTGACAGTGAAGAAAACGAATCGACTCCTCGTGCTGGGCGCCGCAAGAGTTTGGACTCCTCGTGACCATTCATCCTCTTCCTTTACATAAAGAGAGAACTTCTTGGCAGCGGCAACAGCAGGGCGGGGAGAAGAAATGAGAACAGTTGGAGAACAAGTGGTAGGAAAAGGAAAAGAATGGAAAACAGTAGAAAAAACAAGAGGCGGGAGAAGAAGAAATCAGAAGAGTAGACGGACAGACAGGGGGGAGGAGGAGGAGGTGGGAGTAGTTGGGCGAGTAACAGCAGCAACGTGAGCGGGAGCAGGACTCTGGAAACGAGGAAGCAGGTGCCAGGTCCTCGGAGGTCAAGGAAGCATGAGTCACGTTCCCCACATTGATATTAAGACGCCCAAAAAGTTAATTATAGAGAGTTCAATGTAAATCGCTGGGGTGGTCCAGGTAGGAGGAACACAGAAGGGCTGGGGAGGTCACAAGGGTGTAACGTGGGAACCCAGACGAGTGAAAAAAATATTTTTGTGCTTACAGGGAGATATTCAGTATACAAACTAGACTTGCCTGAATATCATGAATTTGGGAGATTACCAAAACAGCAAACATCAGGCGTTGTAGGTATCCAAGATTCACCGTGTGTGGTGAGTCAATCTGTATTTAGTTACACGTACAGCAGCTCTGAAAACCACAATGAAGTCATGAAATCTTGATGCCGAAAAAGCCAGTCCTGTTATGGTAGACACGATGGTGAAACCTGCTGCAGCTCAACGCCGACCCATCCAAGGAAAAATGAAAACAGAGATGTTCCTCCATCACAGTAGAGGAAGAGGTTCACTGAACCAACAGAAAATAGATCCAATCTTGTGGATACCTGTGCCATCAGCTGATTGGCAAAGGTTATACTGATAGATGAACAACATATTGCCGCGACAGTGTCTACCGGAGGCTTGTCTTTGTTGTGTTTCCATTTGGCAAGAGACTGAACGAAGACAGTGATCCAGGTTTCTTTGTAAGTATGTAATGTACTCGGGGAAAAAGTTTTATGCTAATGTGAATAGTTTGCGAATGTTGTTAGTAGAAGTGAAGTTGAAATTCCAGGTAGAATGAGAGTAAAGTTCCTCATACCGTCCCAGTCAGTCCTCTCATAGTGCCAGTTGGTGAATGTCTGTCTGAGAAGGGGAGGAGAGAGTTTAAATGAAAATAAATAAATAGAAATAAAACAGTGATAAGAATAATCTAATGGGTGGCCTTTATAATATTGTGAGAATTATGATGATTTATGAAGAAGAAAACTAGAGTGTTTGTTTTATCACAAGGATGGTCAGGGACAGGTGTTGGGCGTATGACTACCTGGGCGAGAGTCATTAAAAATGGAAAAGGTGTCTACTCCAATTTCATCTGTATTTATCAGAGAAATGGATGGGGCCAAGTATATGGTGGATATTGGTAGAGACGGGAGCGGGCGGGAGGGAGGGAGGGAATTAAAGAAAGGGGGAAGAGTGAGGGAAAGAGCAAGAGAAAGAAGGAAGGCGCAAGGGTGAGAGGGAAGAAAAGATGGAGGGAAAGAGGAAGATAAGGAGGGAGAAAGGGAGGGAAGGAGGGAGGGATAGGGGAAGGGAAAAGGGGATGGAAAGAGAGAGGAAGAATCCTTAAGTGGAAAGTCATACAGTAAGTCTAAAAAGAGAAAGACGAAGACATCATAAAGAGCCTAATTCTCCCGTCTGGCCAAAACTTCACAGATGGGACAAAGAGCCTTAAGAGTTTTTTAAATCAGATTAAAAGTTTAAACTCGAATAGATTAAATGATTAGAGACATTCCTCTCCAAATGAAGAAAGCGTTTTTATTCTTCTTTCTTTATTTATTTAGTTTTCATTTTATTTAGTTGTTGTGATTCACCCATCTAAAGCCATTTGATTCTTACCGGAGTCTCCCATGGAACGAATATTGCTCGATTTAGTATGTATGTATGTATGTATGTATGTATGTATGTATGTATGTATGTATCTATGTATGTATGTATGTATATATGTAATAAAAATAATAATAATAATAATAAACGGTTTATTGAAAAAGTTTGCAGCCCGAAGGCTGAAAATATACATTGGACATAAATGACTTATTACATACATTGGTGGTTTAACACAAGCCTTCATTAGAGAAAGGTGAAGGAACATACAGTGAACATACAGATTAATGTTTACACACGTAGATCATGTGAGCTGAGGTGTTGAACAGCAGACACCTAGTGTAGTAACTCCCTCACAGATGGCGTTATGAGGGGCATCACGTGGAGTACTAGTTCCCTCACAGGTGGTGTTATGAGGGACTTGACGTGGTGTAGTAATTCCCTCACAGATGGTGTTACGAGGGGCCTGATGATGTAGTAGTTCCCTCACAGATGGTGTTATGAGGGGCCTGATGTGGTGTAGTATGTATGTATGTATGTATGTATGTATGTATGTATGGATGTATGTATGTATGCATGTATGTATGTATGTATGTACTTCTAAGTACACAGGGTCATAATAGGTGTGATGTCAGTTATGACAGTAATTTTTCCGTCTTTCTAATTTCTTCAGTTCTGTGTTACGATTTGTTGTCACCTTTGAAAACGTCTTGATTTTGTTCAGCCATTGCATTTTTGGGGGATATTACTTACAGCTTAAGCTAGTCCTAGATGTGAAGTAGTTAACACCGCTCAGGATCCACAGTTTCAAAGATTCTTGTGAACAAGAGAGAACTCATCTACCCGACGCACTTAAGCTGAGACAAAACCTTGACGGTTAAAATGGGGAACAAGATCCCTCAGTTGCAGTGATATGGATTTAATGTATCAATATTTGAGATGCACGAGTCTGGTATTACTACAGTCCAAGAAAAAGGCTTTATCAATCAAAATACTTCTGAGTTACAGGTGATATATATAATAAATAATGGTTGCCCCTTGTGCCTATCGAGGATGGCCGGCCCAAATGCCACCTAGGCATGAATTTGTTTAAGGTGTAGAAGCTGTCGCCAACACAACAACCACACCCTAAGTTAACGAGTTGCATGACCCAGTGTCAAAGAATAGTCCAAGAAGACCGGACACTGGCGAACCTTTACCCCAGAATACGATCCGCAAATCGATCAACATCTAGGTCCCCAATTACTGCTGGGTAGACAGAGGCAAATGGCGTAAATAAACTTGCCCATAGTTTTACCCTGTCCTGGGATCGAACCCTGGTCCGTTCACTTACGAGGCGAATATGCTGACCATTACACCACAGGTGATCACAAGGTCTTCACGGTCCAATTTATATAATAGTAGAGATCTTCGTCAGTCCTAACCAAGCGAGCGCTTTTCTGCCCTCACTTGTTGACGATATATAATGCAAACAACCATACCGACTTTCTGGACACGCTATTTGCCGCTTTTCATGTGAACGAAACATTATATATTTCACAGATATAGTCGTACAGGTTACTGAACAATGGTTTTGTTGTTAATAACCTTCATATTAAAAAAACACTTTCCCTGATTGAATATCACCACTCGACTCCATTAAATACATTTGGAAACTTATGCTTAAACTAAACCTCTTAACCTGAGTTTGCTCATGTAGGTTTTATTTAGCATCATAATTTTTTTAGACTTAGAGTTTCTGACTCGATGGCAGGCAGACGTTTTAACGTTATACTCATATTCCTAAGTTCACAATTCGCTTTAGTTTGTTCCTCCTTCCAGGTTTACATACAATTTCATACTTAGCATTAAAATAAGCATCTCTCTCTCTCTCTCTCTCTCTCTCTCTCTCTCTCTCTCTCTCTCTCTCTCTCTCCTTTCTTCTCCCTGGCTCTCTCTTTCTCGTCCTGAAATTATCCAAATCTCTCGAATCACACCACTTTGTCTCGACTCAGGTTAAACCAGAATGTAACACCTTCCATGTAACTCCTCAATGAGCTCATCATGCCCAGTGACTCGTTCAGTAAATTGTCACGCGTGTTCTCTCTTAGTCACCGCCTTAAGTTTTTTTTTTTTTTTTTTACTGCGTCATATTGGAAGCTGTTGGGAATCATTTTAAAAGAGGTTTAGAGGAGAGGTTTATTCGTTTTCTCCCGTAACTGCTGGTGGTCCATCAGCAATTTGCCTAAGTGATCTTATGAAGAAAGTTTAAGGAAAGTTCTGCATCAATTCTGTGAACTCTCGGCTAGTTGTTGGGACAAGTAAATGGAGACTTCACTTGTCTTTGTTATACCTCTCCTTCTGTCTGTCTGTGCGGTTGTGTCTGTCTACCTCTCTGTCTGTTAATCAGAGGGACCTCGTATGGTCCTCACTCGGGGTTCTGTGTGGTCCTCACTAAGGGGTCCTGTGGGAGTGTCACCGTTCCTGCGTCTCGCCACCATACCATCAAGCGGATATAAACAACTGCAGAAAACGATAAGCTTGTGTTGTTGTTTTTGTTATTATTGTTATTTTTTATGCCTTTTACACAAAGTTATGAAGCGCGCTCCCTAAATTAAGAAAGGAATTTTTACTGTGTAAGTTAATAATGGTGTGTAATTCATAACAAACGTAAAATGATTACGAGGAAAGAGAAGTGAATTAGGGTAGAAGTATTGGGAAGACAACAGTAGAATTTTGAGGGTAAAGCTATGAAGTAAGAGAAAAATAGTGAATATAGAGGAGGGAAGTTATGGAAAAAGGATAAAAGGATAAGAAAAGAAGAGAAGGAAATACTAACAAAAACGTGTTAGTGAGATAAATAATAAGAAAAAAGAAATCGTGAACTGCAACAGAAAATAAAGAAAACACAGTGTACTGTATGTGTCCACCTGATGTTAAACATGCAATATAGTTTCGAACGTTTACACTACACTAGATAGCTACTGTGTTACTCAAGCAAATGTCGACAATTTTAATCGGATTATGCCTATTAATTAGTTCCTACTGTCTCTTGGGAAAAGCATTCTTAGTGTCAATTTACAAGAAAAACTATAAACCCCTTTAGTATATTTATCACCCCTTCATAAACGCCCTCACCAAACACTAATCTTCTTTTTTACTCACTCAATACTAACTCCCTTCCCTCTCACTTAACATCCCTCTCTTCTCCCTCTCACTCGATACCCTCTCCCTTCCCTCTCACTTAACACCCCTTTTTACTCCCTAGCATACCTTTTCTCTCCCTCTCACTTAACAGCCCTCCCCACTCCTCACTAGACACCCCTCTCCCCTCGGCCAGCCTCACCTTTGCTCTCCTTGGAGAAACCGATATCCTCGTCCCTCTTGGCCACCGCCTCTAAACCTTCTAATTAGAAAACCGAGACGTTAGTCGTTAGAAAACGAATCCTGGTGCCTTAATGAACCACTGTTCCTGCTCCTCCCTTCCACCACACTAATTCCTCTCTGCTAGAGTATATATATATATATATATATATATATATATATATATATATATATATATATATATATATATATATATATATATATATATATATATATATATATATATATATATATATATATATATATATATATATATATATATATATTCTGAAATACTTTTTTCACAAGTTTTAGTCGTTTGATATTACATACAGTTTTATATTACCTGCACCAGCCTGTGATCACTTGCTCACTGCTGAACAATGTGAAAGATGCAATATAAACGACGTTTTTTAATGTTATTTAATGAGGTTCATATAACGTCACAGAAGTTAAGTAAATTTTAAAATAATATGCTAAGGAAAACTGTAGGCCGGAATCACTCAATAACTCGTCTCCAAAATTTACCGACGAAGAGAAATGATATGTGAAAAAAAATCAAATGTATTGAACTTTGTAAAACATCACAAAAGCATCTCATGGAAGACATACAACCATTTAGTTATGGTTTAGTAGAGTGGTTCTCAACCTTGTTTACCCCATGCACCCCTTTCACCATATGTCAGAATGTCATTCCCCCCTCCTTTCCAAGATTGTCTGCCTTAAAAAGTGCATTCCAAATAATATGCATATAATACTGAAAATCCTTTATTTTTTCCATATTAGTACATATACATTCCCCCGAAAACCGGAATTCCCCCCCTGGGGGGAATTCCCCCCTGGTTGAGAACCCCTGGTTTAGTAAGACAAATAGTGGCAAACAATCATGATTGGGAGCAGAACACGTCATTGTTATCAGACAAAAAAAAATGAAATTATACGAATCAAAGATTCTATTGCCAGAGGAGCAGAAAAATACTTTAACTAACAGGACAGGTAAGGATAATATCAAGTTTGTAGATAGAAAGAGCGAGGAATTGACACTGGTGGACGGGTTCATATACCTGATCTGTGTTGAAGGTGGAGAGAGGCTAGGTAAGGTGAGCGTGATATGGGCAAAATACAAGGAGAGGTTACAGGAACTATATCTCACGGGAGGGCAGGGATGGGGCGGGGTAGAAAAGAGGGAAGAGGAGAGAGGAATGGAGCGGGAAGGGGGATGCGTGCTGGTATGGGACATTCACACCCACATATGTCTTGGATTTGTTTCTCGGTAATCCCTCGGGCATCACGACACTGTCTGGGTGATGGTGCAGGAAATGTTGATGTGGCAGTGTGGTGATAGCGTGGTGGTGGTGTGGTAGCGTGGTGGTGGTGGTGTAGTAGTGTAGTGGTGTGATGGTGTTGTGTCAGTAGGGTGTGTCATAGGAGGGAAGATCAGCTAAAACTAATGGCCCATCACTTTTTTGGTAGATTTTAGTGTATATAAACAGAAAATAATTTCAGTTTCAATATTTTGCAACCTTTTGCTAGGTAAATTTTAGCGTGAAATTTATCGAAAATCTAATGTACAGCTGCATTAGTGCATTACAATTAAATAGTGAACATTGCTTTCTGACTTCATTCTTTAACAACCCAACTAACAATATTTTTTTCTGTTTCAGATTCTGATGCATTTATAAGTTGATAATATTTGCGATGGCTGCTTGTGTCAGGACGAGGAACCAAAAATCCAGCCATCTCAGTCACTATCTTGGGTCTGGGAGAGAGCTCCTGAAGTCGGAGTTGCCTACATTGAGAGATGCTTTGAGATACGGTGTTTTAATCAGGCAAATCAGTGAAAAGAACCAAAGAACTTACACAAACAAAGACATTACCAGTGATATGACCAAAGCTGTCTTGGCACAGTACACTCTGGCTAACGCTCAGTTCAAGCCTCCAGTCATAACAAGTCAGAAGAAGATTAGTGAGAGACTGCTAGCCAGTTGGGAAAAGGCAAGAGATATCTCTCTTGGGAGAGGAAAACTTGCAGTTAAGGACAGCTTTGCCAAGCAACTGGACCAGTTATTTGACATAATTACTTGCAAGTGCCCAATTGTTCTCTGTCCTGAGTTTGGATGCGATCGTGACTGTAAATCCGAGGCCCACATCTCCTGTATTTGCAAGCGTGAACTGAAGATGCCTGTGATCGAACTGGCATTTGTCAAAGCACAGAGAGAGAAGACTGGCAGTATAGGGGCTCTCATGATTTCTAGCCAAGATATTCCGGAGTCCAAGAGACAGGAGGCTGCCACAGAGAGACAGAAGAGGAGAAGAGTTGCCGATGAAAAGAGACTTGAGAAGGCCCAGGGTGAGGTAAAAAAGGCCGATGATTGGAGTCAAGCTGATTCAGAGTTTAATGACTTCCCCATGGCTGATCCGAGTGCTGACCAGGAGAATGGTGACTTTGTCCCTAACCCAGAAAATAATGATCCCAAACCTTCCAGGCATAGGATTCGAAATAGGAAAGATATCCCGAGCATAGCTCTGGCCAGCATGCGACACCACTGGTCTCAGAGAAACTGCAGAATAGCAACAGCTGCCTGGATTGACGGTGGTTTGATAACACCTGATGATGTTCACCTGGTGATAGATCATAACAAGTAAGGAGAGCTCAGGAGAAACTTGTCAGTAACTAGAAGAGGTTTGATAAGGGGATAAGAGAAAATGGAATCAATTGTTTGTTCTTTGATGGGAGAAGGGATGACACTAAAGTGTTCATGAAAGTTGGAGATTCTGACAAGTTGTTCCCTGCCATGGTGAAGGAGGAACACTACTCCTGCTGCAGTGAACCAGGAGGGAAGTATTTGTGGCATTTCACTCCAGAGAAAGATGACATCAGGAAACCAGCTGAGATAGTGGCAGATAACATTATGAACTGGCTCAGAGAGAGGAACGTAGACCAGACCCTGCAGGCCATTGGAGGGGACAGCACCAACACGAACACAGGGTGGCAAGGGGAGGTCATACAGTGGATAGAGCGGAAGATTGGGAGGAAGCTGGTCTGGATTGCTTGTGACCTCCACACCAACGAGTTGCCACTCAGACATCTGATCCAGGAGCTGGATGGCAAGACTCTTTCAAACAACAGATGGTCTGGTCCTCTTGGCAAGATGCTGGACTCTGCCACTGAGTTAGAAATAAATCCGAGCTTTGAAAAAATCCCAGTTGGCCCTCCACTCGTTGAGCTTGCACATACTGTCATTGACGACCTGAGTACTGACCAGTACTATGGTTACATGATTTGCAGTGCCATCAAAACTGGAGTCATGCCTGATAGACTTGCTTACCTGCAGAAAGGTCCAGTCTCACATTCTAGGTGGCTCACAACGGCTCTCAGGTTCTGCAGAAATTGGGTCGCTCATCATAAACTGAAAGGGAGCCAGCTTCACAACCTGAGACTTATTGTCAATTCATCGTGAGTGTCTACTTGCCAAATTGGTTCAAAACCAAGGTCAAGTCATCGTTCTCCGAGGTCGGGGCATGTTCTCACTTCCGAAAGCGAGCTCCTGAGGGAGTCAGCCGAGAAGGTTGTTCAGATTGTGAACCAAGACTGTGAGGAGATCTTCCTGGTATGCTCATCCCGAGAACAGTTCTGCAGACAATGCTCTGCAGTAAGGATGGAGGAGAGTGTGATCAAAAAAGATCTTGGATATGAGACTTATATGAGAGGATCTGGGCATGACAGATCAGTTGGTGACGATTCCTTCAGGGTCAGGAAGACTCTGAGGGGAGGTAATCTAGATGCCAAGACCTCACTGATCTCATAGATCCTGGATAACATCAGGCTGGCAGTGAGCCCCCCTCTTACCTGCAGCCTCTTCAATGTTCAAGTCAGAGCTTTCCTGGACAACCCCATGCATGTCCCTGCCTGGCCCTCGCACACCCAGAGTATAGAGCGTTGTGTACAGCAAGTGAGCGAGGCCAGCAGTCACGTGTACAGCCAGGAGAGGAGGGAAGGCTACATCCGAGCTCAGGTGGTCAGCAGGGAGGTGATGAGTAGAAACAGAAGCAAGAAAGACATGTTCTCTATGGTGTGCAGCAACACCGGGTCGTAGTAGTAAAACCGGTTTTTGTATTTGATGATTTTGTTTTCTAAAGGAATATTAAATTTAATAAATGTGTCAAGATCATTCGTTTCACTATTCTGGATCATTTTCATCCTAATAAATTAACCTGATACATTTACTTTACTTTAAATAAGCTATTTAGTGGTGTTGGTAAAAGGGTGGGGATACTGAATTTTCATAAGATTTCAAGTTAAAATTTACCTAGCAAAAAATGAAAACTTTTCAAATCTGAAGATATCACATGATTCTGCACATAGAACTACATCATTAATATCATGGGCCGATTTTTCAAACTCCAAAAAAAGAAATTCGCCTCCGTATGACACACCCTATTGTGTCAGTGTGGTGATGTTGTGTCAGTGTGGTGGTGTTGTGGTGGTGTGATAGTGGTAGTGTGATGTGGTGGTGTGGTAATGAGCTAGTGTGGTGGTGGTCTGATAGTGTGGTGGTGTGATATTGGTGGCGTGGTGGTGTGATAGAGTGGTGGTGTGATAATGGTAGTATGGTGGTGGTGTGGTAGTGTGGCGGTGGTGTGGTTGCGGTGTGGTAGTGTAGTGGTGGTGTGATAGTGTGGTGGTGTGATAGTGGTAGTGTGGTGGTGGTGTGGTTGTGGTGTGGTAGTATGGTGGTGGTGTGATAGTGTGGTAATGTGATAGTGGTAGTGTGGTGGTAGTGTGGCGGTGGTGTGGTAGTGTGGTGGTGTGGTGGAGGTGTGGTGTGGTGGTGTGATGGTGGTGGTGTGGTGGTGTGGTGGTGTGGTGATGTGGTGTGGTGTGGTAGTGGTGGTGGTGAGGGTAGTGGTGGTGGTGGTGTGATACAGGTGGTGTGGTGGTTGTATGGTGGTGTGGTGTGTGGTGGTGTGGTGGTGTGGTAGTGATGTGGTAGTGTAGTGGTGGTGGTGTGATGCTGGAGTGTGGTGGTTGTATGGTGGTGTGTGTGTACTGTGGTGGTGCGGTAGTGTGGTGGTGGTGTGGTTGTAACAGCACAATTTGTATTATATAAATATATACCCAAATGTATAATACCCATATATTCACCAAGTCATTCATCCATGAGTATGAATCAATTGGTGAGTTGACATTTCCTCTGGGGAGCAGGCGAGGTCAAGCTGGTCAGCACATTTCAACAACAACAATCTGACACGTATCGTTTAAGGGCCGCCTGACAACTCCCTCTCCCTGGTGAGGGAGAGACTATCATATCACCTGTTACCCAGTGAACATCTCACTTAAGTGCTCTCCCATACAAGTGCACTAAGACCTTTCCCTGAACAGAGAAGGTACAATATACTCTCAACTGAACTAAGTACCTGTGAAACTATATTTTTCTACAATAAAGCAAAACCAACAAAGTGTTTACTTCAGCCCTGCCACTTATCAAATCAAGAACTAATATATATATATATATATATATATATATATATATATATATATATATATATATATATATATATATATATATATATATATATATATATATATATATATATATATATATATATATATATATATATATATATATATATATATATATATATATATATATATATATTTTTGTTACGAACCACGCCACCAATTGTCATGATCTACCTACCCAGCACTACGAACCACGCCATCTATTGTCCTGATCTACCTACCCAGCACCACGAGCAACGCCATCTAGGGACGAAACCCGAGTATGACTACTCTTAGTTACCACTCCGGGGTTTCGCTTCTCCATATCCTGGTTGTTGCGTCACCTCCTTCGAAGTCTTCTTCATCAGCTCCAGTTCGATGAGAGTGCAGTTCACTCTGGGAAGTGACCACAGGATCACCTATCCTGGAAACCTACGGCACAGTGACTACCTACCGTCTTCTACAATACTCAGCCTTACTCGTCAGCCATCTCAGCTCCGCATTTATGTATTTGTAATCTTATATTGCCTCCCCACGTCCACCTTGCTTCAAATTATTGTATGTTGTATAAATATGTATATACTGTTAATGTTTAGGTTAAGTATGGTTGAGGGTAAATTATAGAAAGCTGAATATTCTGTTAAGGAATTTATGGTACTTTATTATACACAACAAAAACTCGCATCCTTTGTCTACCCTTTTATAGTCCGATTGTCTTTGTTTTTGTTTTTTTGTTGCCTGTTGGGATCTGGGTAGACTTTTAATTATATTCTAAATCCCCAACTCGTAACAAATGGCAACCGTGACAGGAAACGACCTTAAGTGCCATATTCCTTCCCCCCTTGTTACTCAGTGTTAATTATTCCTCCCAGTCACTTCTGTTCACAATTGCTTTACGGTGGTTTAAAGTTTCCTTCATATGTGTGTGCATATATTGGTATTACCGTACAGTAAGAGTGACAGACGTAGGATATTAGGTTCCAAGTGTCATAAGGCTTACCTGTTATTACACGTGGCAGTCGTGTAGTAAGTCTTATCGAGTGTAGGGAAGAATCCAGATCTGTTTAATGCCGTACCCTCACTCCAGAGTAGGCTGTTCCATAGTCACTAGTTTAGGGTGAAGTGATATCTTGGGACGCCCCGCTCTACCAGGACCCCATAATTATAAAGCCTCAATTATTGTTCTTCTCATTATCTCATTCGGGGTCAATAATTCAAGTATCTAAGGGTTGTTAATCCGGATCTTTATATTAATGCCGCAATACGCCCTTCCTGTTTCAAGTATCTAAGGGTTGTTAATCCGGATCTTTATATTAATGCCGTAATACGCCCTTCCTGTTTACTCAAGGGTTGTTAATCCCGATCTTTATATTAATGCCGTAATACGCCTTTCCTGTTTACTCAAGGATTGTTAATCCGGATCTTTATATAAATGCCGTAATACGCCCTTCCCGTTTCAAGTATCTAAGGGTTGTTAATCCGGATCTTTATATTAATGCCGTAATACGCCCTTCCTGTTTACTCAAGGGTTGTTAATCCCGATCTTTATATTAATGCCGTAATACGCCCTTCCTGTTTACTCAAGGGTTGTTCATCCAATCTTTATATAAATGCCGTATCGCCCTTCCTGTTTCAAGTATCTAGGGTTGTTAATCCGGATCTTTATATAATGCCGTATCGCCCTTCCTGTTTACTCAAGGGTTGTTAATCCGGATCTTTATATAAATGCCGTATCGCCTTTCCTGTTTCAAGTATCTAAGGGTTGTTAATCCGGATCTTTATTAATGCATTCGCCCTTCCTGTTTACTCAAGTTGTTAATCGATCTTTATATTAATGCCGTAATACGCCCTTCCTGTTTACGGAATCCCTTTATAAATGCCGTAATACGCCCTTCCTCTTTCAAGTATCTATGGGTTGTTAATCCGGATCTTTATATTAATGCCGTAATACGCCCTTCCTGTTTACTCAAGGGTTGTTAATCCGGATCTTTATATAAATGCCGTAATACGCCCTTCCTGTTTCAAGTATCTAAGGGTTGTTAATCCGGATCTTTATATTA
>NW_024741901.1:12184204-12193823 GCF_018991925.1 Homarus americanus | reverse complement strand
GTATTTGTAATATTATATTGCCTCCCCACCTCCACCTTGCTTCAAAATTATTGTATGTTGTAAAAATATGTATATACTGTTAATGTTTAGGTTAAGTATGGTTAAGGGTAAATTATAGAAAGCTGAATATTTTGTTAAGGAATTTATGGTACTTTATTATACACAACAAAAACTCTCTCGATCCTTGTCTACCCCTTTTATAGTCCGATTGTCTTTGTTCTTGTTGTTGCCTCGTTGGGATCTGGGGTAGACTTCTTAACTATATTCTCCTAAATCCCTAACTTCGTAACAATATATATATATATATATATATATATATATATATATATATATATATATATATATATATATATATATATATATATATATATATATATATATATATATATATATATATAGGACCAACATACCGGTGGCAAGCGGTGAGACGGACTAGAAGAAGAAGAATCAGGCAAACAAGCAATTACAAGAAAATTAAGTGGACAGTGGCTATAAACACTTGCAGAACGTATACATAGAGACACAGTGGTAACAAAAACATTATGAAAGATTGCCAACTTAGCAGTCAAACCCTAAGTGACACATACTACTGAAGGTTAACCCGACCAGAGCCGAAAGCAGCCGAGCCTACCCGAGTGTGGGCTGAGATTACTACCAGCTAACGCTACATCACCGGAGTTTAGCAAGGTTGTCAAAGTGGTTCCAGACAATCAAACAAGCTCTTGCTTAAACAATCAAGACTCGTCGGTGTGCAACAGAGGACAGCCCCAGGTCAGCCCCCAGGCTGATCGCACCAACGCACAGGACAGCCCAAGGTCAGCCCCCAGGCTGATCGCACCAACCCAGAGGTCAGCCCCAGATCGTGCCCCCTGAGCTTTGGACCGGATCGTAAGACCCACATCAGCCCCGAGCTGACCGCCGCAAGACCCAGGTGGATTGCAGTATGACGTGACGTCATCCCTCCCTGAGAAGGACGTCATCAACTCCTGACGTCATAGCCAGCGCGAGGTTCTACGCACTCTCCACTCAGGTAGTTCACAAACAATCATTATTTTATAAACTACACAAACACAAGTGAACTTCAAGAAGTCTTCACATGTAGTCAATATAAAGATATATAGATAAACACATTGAAGAAATACGTCCTCTACTTACAAAGAGTATATATATATATATATATATATATATATATATATATATATATATATATATATATATATATATATATATATATATATATATATATATATATATATATATATACTTTTACATACTTTTAGTACTTTTTAATACTTTTAATAACTAATATATATTTTCCCTTCATTTCCATAACTCATTATAAATATTTTTTGCATGGCTCTATGAGTGGGCAACGTAGTGAGTCTTTATACAGTGAGTGAAGTGATAAATAGTCCTATACATGGACCCTCTTCCAAAATTTTTGGGTATCAAACAGGAAATTAGTGACTCAGACTCTGATAGCCAGTCATCTAATAATTCACAGGACCTAGTGGCAACTGATAGTGAGGAAGAATTACCACAAATTAGCCAAACAGAGTTAACACCTACCGACTCTTTAGCTAGCTGTGAAAATTTCATTGATTCTCAGTTTGAGGATTTACACAGTAGACAATTAAGGTCAGGTGACATTTACCCATTGCCTTCACCTGTTACTAACGCTAGTGCTTTAACTAACACAACAAAAATGTCAACAGGTGGTTCTACTAACCCACTGCCTACAACGGCCGGTCAAACGGGAAAGCTACTTCTAAATAATATTAAGGTACAAGAGTTGACTGGTGAAGATCCTAATTATACTAGTTTAGCATTTTTGCGTAAATCCAAAGATTTACTGAGAAATAACGATGTCACCAATGACGTAGATAAAATTTCATACATCCGAAGCCTTACCAAAACCGGTAGTCGGGCAGCTTGAGGTATCCATGCTTCAGCCATTGACGAAGAAACGGATGATTATCCAACATTTAGGAAGCAATTCATTTCCTTTTTTGGATCGAGCTCCAAAGGAGGTCCACTTACTTGGATTTTTAAGATGGCAGAGAGGACATGTAACACTCTGCTTGCACATGAAGCACAAGAAGCCCAAATTTGTGCGGGTCTCACTAAGATAGATGTCAGATCTTATATGGATTCCTCAGATTGGTTCGATAAAAATGACAACATGTCTAAAGTAAATTTCTACAGATTTATTGAATTTCAACAGTTTATCTTGTCATCAAATGAACCCTTACACAAGAAAGCCCAAAAGAAAGAATTTAAAAAAGGGACGAAGCTTATACATTATGTAGAAGAAATTGAGGAACCCAAGGAAAATGTTCCTCGGGCGTTGTCAATGGCACCAGTCACCAGCTTTAAGGAACAACCACAGGCTGTCACGGGAACCAAACACAAAAAAATACCTTTTTGCAAAGTCTGCAAACGTAAGGGACACACCACAGATAAATGCTGGTTTGCAGGACAAGCAGATAAGTCCTTAGCCAGCCAGAGGCAGGATCGAAGGAAAGAATCCTCGCAGGACCCAAGGATTTCATATAGCCCTGCTTAACCAAAAACTACAAAGGGACATTACACAGGAAGTAAAATGTCTCCAAACACTAAAGGCACTCCGAATAAATGGTGTATCGTACACCAGTCTCCAAACCACAACACAGAAGATTGCAGAAGTGGAAAGTCGACGGGAGACAACTATACAGCCTTCGGGGGTAGAGAAGCGCGTCCAGCAACACGATCTAGGATAGCGTCAACGGTTCAATGAAACAACGCTACCATCACCGGCTCATTAATCGCCGCGTTAAACAAAGTGGAGGTGTTGACCGTACCAGCGAGAATAGGTAACAATGAGTTATCCCTAGATATAGATACGGGGGCCTGTGCCAATGTTATCTCATTAAAGTCGTTCAATGAACTCCAGCGTCGATATCCTCCAAATAAGTGGCCAATAAGACCTACAGACATTCCTCTGTCCGGTGTGTCGGGAATCCAATCAGACATAGAGGGGGTAATAACACTACCAATCCGTTTTTCTAGGTCCAGTAAAGCGGTTTTGGCGGATTTCTACATAGTTAAGGCATTTTCTTTGCCAGCGGACGGGTTACTTGGTCTGACCACTCGAAGGCAGAACAACATTAACGTTCAGCCACGAGATCAAACAATCACGCATAATTGTAAAACATATCACGCAATGCAAACTTCACATCCATTGCTTACTTTGGGTGTTCGTGTAATAACTGCCTCGACAGGCGCGGGGGAGTGTTTGGCACAACAGCAATTAATTATGGAGTCACTCTCTGAAACTCCACCTAGTGGCTCAAAGGACATTTCTGATGAAAGCGGCCAGAACTGGACTCTAACGCCTGTTGTGTTAACTAGTGTACAACGGTTACATAGCCAGGAACTAACTAGAGTCACAGTACGTTTGCTAAATGTGAGTGAAGTAACAGATGTTGTGTGTCTGAGTGAAAGCTCACGAGTGAAAGGTTTGTCACTTGAGTCAACCTTAAGCACTGTTAGAATAGGTAGTCTCACAGATGTCCTCGTTCTCAATAGAACTGGGGGACCATAACCTTAAGAAAGGGTTGTTTAGGTAATTTCCATGTTTATGACAAAGCAGTTATCGAAGAGCCATTAGAATTACCAATAGGTAGTGTAACACAGTAGGGTGTGTCATAGGAGGGAAGATCAGCTAAAACTAATGGCCCATCACTTTTTTGGTAGATTTTAGTGTATATAAACAGAAAATAATTTCAGTTTCAATATTTTGCAACCTTTTGCTAGGTAAATTTTAGCGTGAAATTTATCGAAAATCTAACGTACAGCTGCATTAGTGCATTACAATTAAATAGTGAACATTGCTTTCTGACTTCATTCTTAACAACCCAACTAACAATATTTTTTTCTGTTTCAGATTCTGATGCATTTATAAGTTGATAATATTTGCGATGGCTGCTTGTGTCAGGACGAGGAACCAAAAATCCAGCCATCTCAGTCACTATCTTGGGTCTGGGAGAGAGCTCCTGAAGTCGGAGTTGTCTACATTGAGAGATGTTGAGATACGGTGTTTTAATCAGGCAAATCAGTGAAAAGAACCAAAGGACTTGCTAATAAACAAAGACATTGCCAGTGATATGACCAAAGCTGTCTTGGCACAGTACACTTGGCTAACGCTCAGTTCAAGCCTCCAGTCATAAAACAAGTCAGAAGAAGATTAGTGAGAGACTGCTAAATAGTTGGGGAAAAGGCAAGAGATATCTCTCTTGGGGAGAGGAAAACTTGCAGTTAAGGACAGCTTTGCTGCTAACTGGACCAGTTATTTGACATAATTATTTGCAAGTGCCCAATTGTTCTCTGTCCTGAGTTTGGATGCGATCGTGACTGTAAATCCGAGGCCCACATCTCCTGTATTTGCAAGCGTGAACTGAAGATTCCTGTGATCGAACTGGCATTTGTCAAAGCAGAGAGAGAGAAGACTGGCAGTATAGGGGCTCTCATGATTTCTAGCCAAGATATTCCGGAGTCCAAGAGACAGGAGGCTGCCACAGAGAGACAGAAGAGGAGAAGAGTTGTTGAGGAAAAAGAGACTTGGAGAAGGCCCAGGGTGAGGTAAAAGGCCGATGATTGGAGTCAAGCTGATTCAGAGTTTAATGACTTCCCCATGGCTGATCCGGGAGTGCTGACCAGGAGAATGGGTGTGACTTTGTCCCTAACCCAGAAAATAATGATCCCAAACCGTCCAGGGCATAAGATTCGAAATAGGGAAAGATATCCTGGAGCAGCTCTGGCCAGCATGCGACAATTGACACTGGTCTCAGAGAAACCGCAGAGATAGCAACAGCTGCCTGGATTGGACGGTGGTTTGATAACACCTGATGATGTTCACCTGGTGATAGGATCACACAGTATGAGCTCAGAGAAACTTGTCAGTAACCTAGAAGAGGAGTTTCTGATATGGGATAAGAGAAAATGGAATCAATTGTTTGTTCTTGGATGGGAGAAGGATGACACTAAAGGTTCAAGTGAAAGCTGGAGATTCTGACAAGTTGTTCCCTGCCATGGTGAAGGAGGAACACTACTCCTGCTGCAGTGAACCAGGAGGGAAGTATTTGTGGCATTTCACTCCAGAGAAAGATGACATCAGGAAACCAGCTGAGATAGTGGCAGATAACATTGTGAACTGGCTCAGAGAGAGGAACGTAGACCAGACCCTGCAGGCTATTGGAGGGGACAGCACCAACACGAACACAGGGTGGCAAGGGGAGGTCATACAGTGGATAGAGCGGAAGATTGGGAGGAAGCTGGTCTGGATTGTTTGTGACCTCCACACCAACGAGTTGCCACTCAGACATCTGATCCAGGAGCTGGATGGCAAGACTCTTTCAAACAACAGATGGTCTGGTCCTCTTGGCAAGATGCTGGACTCTGCCACGGAGTTAGAAATAAATCCGAGCTGTGAAAAAATCCCAGTTGGCCCTCCACTCGTTGAGCTTGCACATACTGTCATTGACGACCTGAGTACTGACCAGTACTATGGTTACATGATTTGCAGTGCCATCAAAACTGGGGTCATGCCTGATAGACTTGCTTACCTGCAGATAGGTCCAGTCTCACATTCTAGGTGGCTCACAACGGCTCTCAGGTTCTGCAGAATTTGGGTCGCTCATCATAAACCGAAAGGGAACCAGCTTCACAACCTGAGACTTATTGTCCAATTCATCGTGAGTGTTTACTTGCCATATTGGTTCAACACCAAGGTCAAGTCATCGTTCTCCGAAGGTCCGAGGCATGTTCTCTTCCAGCTTGAGCTCCTGAGGAGTCAGCCAAGGAAGGTTGTTCCGATTGTGGAGCAGACTGTGAGGAGATCTTCCTGGTATGCCTATCCTCAGAGGCAGTTCCTGGCAGACAATGCTCTGCAGTAAGGACAGAGGAGGAGAGAAGAGTGGCAGCTGCAAGATCTTGGATATGAGACTTAAGGAGAGATCTGGGCATGACTTAATCACAGACGCATTCTTCCAGGTCAGGAAGACTCCTTCAGTCAATCTAGGTGCCAAGACCCTCTACTGATCTCCTCAGATCTGGAGCAACATCCAGGCGCGGTGAGCTTCCACCTGCAGCCTCACCAATGTTCAAGCCAGAGCTTCCTGACAACCCCTACATGCATGTCCCTGCCTGGCCCTCGTGACACCCAGAGTATAGAGCGTTGTGTACAGCAAGTGAGCGAAGCCAGCAGTCACGTGTACAGCCAGGAGAGGAGGGAAGGCTACATCCGAGCTCAGGTGGTCAGCAGGGAGGTGATGAGTAGAAACAGAAGCAAGAAAGACATGTTCTCTATGGTGTGCAGCAACACCGGGTCGTAGTAGTAAAACCGGTTTTTGTATTTGATGATTTTGTTTTCTAAAGGAATATTAATTTTAATAAATGTGTCAAGATCATTCGTTTCACTATTCTGGATCATTTTCATCCTAATAAATTAACCTGATATACTTATTTTACTTTAAATAAGCGATGAAGTGGTGTTTGGTAAAGGGTGGGGAATACTGAATTTTCATAAGATTTCGTCAAAATTTACCTAGCAAAAAATGAAAACTTTTCAAATCTGGAAGATATCATATGATTCTGCACAGAATCACATCATTAATACTATGGGCCGATTTTTTCAAACTCAAAAAAAAATTGGCCTTCCGTATGATACACCCCACGACCCAGTGTTTAAGGTGTAGAAGCTGTCGCCAACACAACAACCACACCCAAAGTTAACGAGCTGCATGACCCAGTGTTTAAGGTGTAGAAGCTGTCGCCAACACAACAACCACACCCTGAGTTAACGAGTTGCATGACCCAGTGTTTAAGGTGTAGAAGCTGTCGCCAACACAACAACCACACCCTGAGTTAACGAGCTGCATGACCCAGTGTTTAAGGTGTAGAGGCTGTCTCCAACACAACAACCACACCCTGAGTTAACGAGTTGCATGACCCAGTGTTTATGGTGTAGAAGCTGTCTCCAACACAACAACCACACCCTGAGTTAACGAGTTGCATGACCCAGTGTTTAAGGTGTAGAAGCTGTCGCCAACACAGCAACCACACCCTGAGTTAACGAGCTGCATGACCCAGTGTTTAAGGTGTAGAAGCTGTCGCCAACACAACAACCACACCCTGAGTTAACGAGCTGCATGACCCAGTGTTTAAGGTGTAGAAGCTGTCGCCTGAGTTCACAACAACACAACAACCACCCTGGAGTTAACGAGCTGCATGACCCAGTGTTTAAGGTGTAGAAGCTGTCGCCAGCACAACAACCACACCCTGAGTTAACGAGCTGCATGACCCAGTGTTTAAGGTGTAGAAGCTGTCACCAACACAACAACCACACCCTGAGTTAACGAGCTGCATGACCCAGTGTTTAAGGTGTAGAAGCTGTCGCCAACACAACAACCACACCCTGAGTTAACGAGCTGCATGACCCAGTGTCAAGGAATAGTCCCAGAAGACCGGACAACTCGCCAACTGCACTGGCTAACCATTACCCCGGAACACGATTCACAAATTAACATCCAGGTTCCCAATTACTGCTGGGTAGACAGAGGCAAATGGCGTAAAGAAACTTGCCCATAGTTTCACCCTGCCCGGGGATCGAACCCGGGTTCACTCTCTTGCGAGGAGAACACGCTGACCATTACACCACAGGTCGCTAGCGTGAACCAATCTCGTATCTTTAACACACAGGAATCTGCATCATTTCAATATACTGAAAAAAAATTGAATGTAAATAAATCCCTTTCATCAGGGATTTATCTGTGAGAACTCTGACCGGACTTACACTTAACTTAATCTGTAAATATTTATACACCTCGAAATCCGATTTACACAACGGTTATCTGTAGAGAAATCCCCCTCCCTCCCCTTGACCCCACTTTCCACCCCTCCCCTGCCCCCCCTCCCCCTGCCCCTTCACCCTCTCACCTCCACTCCCCCCTTCACCTCCTTCTTTTCTTCGTTTTTCTATATTTATGTTGTTTTCTATTTTAATATTGTTCTATTATTATCCTTTTCTCTCTCTCTCTCTCTCTCTCTCTCTCTCTCTCTCTCTCTCTTGTGTTACTCGTTATCTTCATCTTTTTTCTTCTCTTTCTTTCTCTTCTTTCATTCACTATATTCACTGTTTTTCATTATCTCTCTTCATCTTGTTTTCTTATTTTCTTTTAATGTCTTTGTGTTTTGTTAGGGAATATCTGAGAGAGAGAGAGAGAGAGAGAGATCAACTACAAATACATTTCTTTTATTATTTACCTTACAACCTTCACTAACGTTATTTTGGGGGAATTATTCGTTATATCTCCTGATCTAGAGAATTATTTACCGTATATATACTTTTAAGAATTTATATCGTAGGTTTAAATATAACTACAGAATTAAAATGCCATTAATTTCTGTTTTTGTGAATGGCATTATTGAAACTTCTCCCTCATTGTGTCGTCATAAGTTCTAGCTAGCTTTTCTGATTGGTTATTCCACCCTCATTGTGTCGTCATAAGTTCTAGCTTCTCTGATTGGTTATTTCACCCTCATTGTGTCGTCAATAGTTAATTATAGCTAGCTTCTCTGATTGGTTACTGTGCCCTCATTGTGACATCATTATTTCTAGCTTCTCTAATTGGTTATTGGACCCTCATTGTGTTGTCATAAGTTCTAGCTAGCTTCTCTGAATGTTTATTCCGCCTTCATTGTGACGTCATAAGTTCTAGCTTCTCTAATTGGTTGATGTGTTTGAATTAGCTTCTCTGATTGGTTGTTGTGTCTGAAACAGTTTTATCACGCGGAATAAACTGATGATGGTGAAGAAGAGTGAAGAATAGATCCAATAGACTATTTCTCTATTGTTTCCTTCCATCATTATTCTCCCTTGTCTCGTTATCACACCTCTACTGCCTCCTATTTATCATTGTGTCCTGTTTATCCGTCTTTCCCTTCAACTTTCTTTGAACAGCACTCCATCTTCATCGAGTCAGTCATTCAGGTAACTACAACACCAGGTACTAAAAGAAGACGCGCCTCTATTCACTCTTGACATAAGGTTCATTTGACCTTTGGTTCTTGAGTATTGCTTACGTCACTACTGCATACCCGAGTCTTGGTCTGAGAAAATTTTACCCTATTTTGATCTTTAATTCATCTTGATATAGAGGTTATTTAGGATTACTTCTCTTACCTCGGTTAAGGCCATTTTATACCTACACTCAAAAGATCGAAATAACACTAAATTCGCCTTTAATTTCCCTTTAACATAGAGGTCATTGTTCTTTGTCTAAGACCATTTTGTACTCGATATCGTAGAAGGATGGAACTATCACTAAACTCAGCCTTAATTCATCTTGACATAGAGGCTATTTAAGGAGGTTTCAGGTCACTCTAAGGTGCCTCGTTCCTCACATTTTTCTCCTCTTTTCTCTGTGAACAGTAATGGCGGTAATAGGTTTAAAGAACACTGTGCATCCTTGAATGACAGTGTAGCTAGACTGGCGTAGGTCACATGTAGTTACGGGGTGGATAGGGGGGAGTAGGGTGGGGTGGGGGGAGGGTAGGGTGAGGGTAGGAGGGTGGGGGGGGG
>NW_024741901.1:12168017-12184104 GCF_018991925.1 Homarus americanus | reverse complement strand
GACTATGATCATAACCACGACTATGATTATAGCGACCTCAACCATGATTATAGAAACCACGACCATGATTATAACAACGACGACTATAATTATAACAACCACGACCATGATTATGACAACCACGACAATGAATATAACAACCACGACCATGAATATAACAACCACGACCATGATTATAACAACCATGACCATGATTATAACAACCACGACCATGATTATAACAACCACGACCATGATTATAACAACCACGACCATGATTATAACAACCACGACTATAATTATAACAACCACGACCATGATTATAACAACCACGACCATGATTATAACAACCACGCCCATGATTATAGCATCTACGACCATGATTATAACAACCCCGACCATGATTATAACAAGCACGACCACGATTATAACACCTACGACTATGATCATAACAACCACGGCCATGATCATAACAACTACGACTATGATTATAACAACCACGACCATGATTATAACAGCCACGACCATGATTATAACAACCACGACTATGCTCATAACAGCCACGCCAATAATTATAACAACCTCGAACATGATTATAACACCCACGACCATGATTATAACAACCACGACCATGTTTATAATAACCACGACTCTAATTATAACAACTACGACCATGATTATAAGAACCGCGACCGCCAGATTATACCAGCCACGACCATGATTATAGCAACCGACCATGATTATAACATACGACTATGATTATAACAACCACGACCATGAATATAACAACAATACGACTATGATTATAACAACCACGACTATGATTATAACAACCACGACCATGATTATAAAAACCACGACTATGATTATAACAACCAAGAACATGATTATAACAACCACGACCATGATTATAACAACCACGATCATGATTATAACAACCTCGACTATGATTATAACAACCACAACCATGATTATAACAACCACGACCATGATTATAACAACCTCGACTATGATTATAACAACCACGACCATGATTATAACAACCACGACTATGATTATAACAACCACGACCATGATTATAACAACCACGACCATGATTATAAAAACCACGACCATGATTATAACAACCACGATCATGATTATAACAACCTCGACTATGATTATAACAACCACGACCATGATTATAACAACCACGACCATGATTATAACAACCACAACTATGATTATAACAACCACGACCATGAATATGACAACCACGACCATGATTATAACAACCACGACCATAATTATAGCAACCACGACTATGATTATAACAACCACGACCATGATTATAACAACCACGACCATGATTATAACAACACGACCATGATTATAACAACCACGACCGCGGTTATAACAACCAGGACCGCGGTTGGCAACACCCAGGACCCATGAATCATAGCAACTACGACCATATTGGTAATAACAATACGACCATGATTATAACAACCACGACCATGATTACATAACAACCTTATTTATGATTATAACAAGGACGACCATGAATATAACAACCATGACCATGATTATATAACCACAATCGTAATTATAACAACCCACGAACATGATTATAGAACCTCCTTCTTAGTTATAACAACCACGAACATGATTATAACAACCACGGCCATGATTAACAACCACAACAATGATATAACAACCACGACCATGAATATAACAACCGGCCATGATTATAACAACCACGACCATGATTATAACAACCACGACTATGATTATAACAACCACAACTATGACTATAACAACCACGACCATGCATATAACAACCACGACCATGAATATGACAACCAAGACCATGATGTTAACAACCACGACCATAATTATAGCAACCACGACTATGATTATAACAACCACGAACATGATTATAACAACCACGACCATGATTATAACAAGCACGACCATGATTATAACAACCACGACCATGATTATAACAACCAGGACCATGATTGTAACACCCAGGACCATGAATATAACAACTACGACCATGGTAATAACAACCACGACCATGATTATAACAACCACGACCATGATTATAACAACCATGACTATGATTATAACAAGGACGACCATGAATATAACAACCATGACCATGATTATAACAACCACAATCATGATTATAACAACCACGAACATGATTATAAGAACCTCAACTATGATTATAACAACCACGAACATGATTATAACAACCACGACCATGATTATAACAACCACAACAATGACTATAACAACCACGACCATGAATATAACAACCACGACCATGATTATAACAACCACGACCATGATTATAACAACCACGACTATGATTATAACAACCACAACTATGACTATAACAACCACGACCATGCATATAACAACCACGACCATGAATATACAACCACACCATGATTTTTGCAATAACCACGACCATAATTATAGCAACCACGACTATGATTGAACAAATCCACGAATACATTATAACAACCACGACCATGGATTATAATAAGCACGACCATGATTATAACAACCACGACCATGATTATAACAACCAGGACCAAGGATTAAACACCCAGGACCATGAATATAACAACTACGACCATGGTAATAACAACCACGACTACGATTATAACAACCACGACCATGATTATAACAACCATGACTATGATTATAACAAGGACGTAACAACCATGACCATGATTATAAACAATCACAACTATGATTATAACAAATCAATGACCATGATTATAAAAACCACGACCATGATTATAACAACCACGATCATGATTATAACAACCTCGGACTATGAGATTATAATAATCACCTAATTAAGGATTATAACAATCACAAACTATGATTATAAACAACCACGGCTATGATTATAACAACCACGACCATGAATAATATGACAACCACGACCACACAACCACGACCATGATTATAGCAACCACGACTATCATTATAACAACCACGAACATGATTATAACAACCACGGCAATGATTATAACAACCACGACCACGATTATAACAACATCAATCATGATTATAACAACCACGACCATGAATATAACAACCACGACTATGATTATAACAACCACGACTATGATTATAACAACCACGACCATGATTATAAAAACCACGACTATGACTATAACAACCACGACATGAATATGACATCCACGATCATGATTATAACAACCACGATCATGATTATGACAACCGCGACCATGATTATAACAACCACGATCATGATTATAACAACCTCGACCATGATTATAACAAGCACGAATATGATTATAACAACCACGGCCATGATTATAACACTCGACCATGATTATAACAACCACGACTATGATTATAACAACCACGTCTATGATCATAACCACGACTATGATTATAACAACCACGGCCATGATTATAACAACCACGACCACGATTATAACAACCATGACTATGATTATAACAAGCACGACCTCGAATATAACAAGCACGACCATGAACATAACGACCACGACTATGAGTATAACAACCACGACTATGATTATAACAACCACGACCATAATTTCAACAACCGCGACTATGATTATAACAACCACGACCATGATTATAACAACCACGACCATGATTATAACAACCACGACTTTGATTATAAATACCACAACCATGATTATAACAACAACGACCATGATTATAACAACCTCGGTAAACTGTACCACCGGACTCGCCACCTTGCACGAAGGGCCCACGATCACTTGTGTGTATATATATATATATATATATATATATATATATATATATATATATATATATATATATATATATATATATATATATATATATATATATATATATATATAGGTAGTAGGCAGCTACCAAACAGGGAGGTACTACCGCCTGGGAATATGTTGGAAGCATAATGTGTTGTCTATGGTAGATCTTGCTGCCACGTGGCATCACGAAAATTGTGACCAAGTCCCAGGTTGCTGATCTGACTTTCTGCCCCATTTACACATAATTCCAGGGTCTCAATTGTTTCTCTTACTATTTTCAACACAACATACATATATTGTTCTCACTTTTGATTTTTTTTCATTTTGTATTTCTTTGTGGTTCTTTATTGTTGTCGTTGTTGTTGTTGTTGTTGTTGTTGTTGTTGTTGTTGTTATTATTATTACATTTTCGCCCCCCAGGCCCTGATATGGGTCAATGACTCGTGCCTGGGTGGACTCATTCCCGTAAAATAAGAAGAAAAAATAATATATATATATATATATATATATATATATATATATATATATATATATATATATATATATTGTGTGACCAACTCATGGTAGCGTGGTGGTGGTGGTGTAGTAATGTGGTGGTGGTGTGGTAGTGTGGTGGTAGTGTGGTAGTGTGGTGGAGTGGCAATGTAGTGGTGGTGTGGTAATGTGGTGGTGGTGTGGTAGTGTGGTGGTGGTCTGGTAGTGTCGTGATGTGATAGTGGTAGCATGTTGGTGGCGTGGTAGTGTGATAGTGTGGTGGTGTGATAGTGGTAGTTTCGTTGTGGTGTAGTGGTGTGGTAGTGGTGGTGGTGCAGTAGTGTGGTGGTGGTGTGATAGTGGTAGTGTGGTGGTGGTGGTGTGGAAGTGTAGCGGTGGTGTGGTGGTGGTGTGGTAGTGTGGCGGTGGTGTGGTGGTGGTGTGGTAATGTAGTGCACAAAAAAATGTCGTGACCGTCACCCAGCAACAAGTGTCATGCACTATTATTGTCAAATTGCAATAAACATCAGCATAATTTCTACTCCATCGATGATATAATGCAGTTATTTCATATTGACGAAAGAAACTTATATCACAGAATCAATTTTTATGATAATCCAATTTTCATTTATAACGGGAAACGTCTGTTGCGGGTCATAATTCTATAACAAAGGAAAATGAGTTTATGTAAATATTATCAGAGTTACGGCCAGTTGCTGTGTCTGTGACCGCAGCGAGGCTTTTAATGTGGGCCTCACCACAGATAACGTCATCTACTTTAGTGACACAGTCATTACTTTAGTGATGCAGTTATCTACTTTAGTGATGCAGTTATCTACTTTAGTGATACAGTCATTACTTTAGTGGTACAGTCATCTACTTTAGTGATACAGTCATTACTTTAGTGATGCAGTTATCTACTTTAGTGATACAGTCATCTACTTTAGTGATACAGTCATTACTTTAGTGATGCAGTTATCTACTTTAGTGATACAGTCATCTACTTTAGTGATACAGTCATTACTTTAGTGATGCAGTTATCTACTTTAGTGATACAGTCATCTACTTTAGTGATACAGTCATTACTTTAGTGATGAGTTATCTACTTTAGTGATACAGTCATCTACTTTAGTATCTACTTGAGTGATACAGTCATTACTTTAATGATACAGTCATCTACTTTATCTACTTTAGTGATACAGTTATCTACTTTAGTGATCCAGTCATATGCTTTAGTAATACAGTCATCTACTTTAGTGGTACAGTCATCTACTTTAGTGGTACAGTCATCTACTTTAGTTATACTGTCATCTACTTTAGTGGTACAGTCATCTACTTTAGTAATACAGTCATCTACTTTAGTGATACAGTCATTACTTTAGTGATGCAGTCATCTACTTAAGTGATACAGTCATCTACTTTAGTGATACAGTTATCTACTTTAGTGATACAGTCATTACTTTAATGATACAGTTATCTACTTTAGTGATACAGTCATTACTTTAGTGATTCAGTTATCTATTTTAGTGATACAGTCATCTACTTTAGTGATACAGTTATCTACTTTAGTGATACAGTTATCTACTTTAGTGATACAGTCATTACTTTAGTGATGCGGTTATCTACTTAAGTGATACAGTCATCTACTTTAGTGATACAGTTGTCTACTTTAGTGATACAGTCATTACTTTAATGATACAGTTATCTACTTTAGTGATACAGTCATTACTTTAGTGATTCAGTTATCTACTTTAATGATACAGTCATCTACTTTAGTGATACAGTTATCTACTTTAGTGATACAGTTATCTACTTTAGTGATACAGTCATTACTTTAGTGATGCAGTTATCTACTTTAGTGATACAGTTATCTACTTTAATGATGCAGTTATCTACTTTAGTGATACAGTCATCTACTTTAGTGATACAGTTATCTACTTTAATGATGCAGTTATCTACTTTAGTGATACAGTCATTACTTTAGTGATGCAGTTATCTACTTTAGTGATACAGTTATCTACTTTAATGATGCAGTTTTCTACTTTAGTGATACATTCATTACTTTAGTGATACAGTTATCTACTTTAATGATGCAGTTATCTACTTTAGTGATACAGTCATTACTTTAGTGATGCAGTTATCTACTTTAGTGATACAGTTATCTACTTTAGTGATACAGTCATCTACTTTAGTGATACAGTTATCTACTTTAGTGATACAGTCATTACTTTAATGATACAGTTATCTACTTTATCTACTTTAGTGATACAGTTATCTACTTTAGTGATACAGTCATATGCTTTAGTGATACAGTCATCTACTTTAGTGGTACAGTCATCTGCTTTAGTAATACAGTCATCTACTTTAGTGATGCAGTCATCTACTTTAATGATACAGTTATCTACTTTAGTGATACAGTCATCTACTTTAGTAATACAGTCATCTACTTTAGTGGTACAGTCATCTACTTTAGTAATACAGTCATCTACTTTAGTGGTACAGTCATCTACTTTAATGGTACAGTCATCTACTTTTATGATACAGTCATATACTTTAGTAATAATAGTGTACTTCAGTGATATAGATACCCTTTAATGATAGTTTTTCTTACAATTGTAGGACATGTGTGGGAAGGCAGGCGCTACATTTGCAAGTCTACAACCGAGTCTACAAAGACATCTGTAGGAGCGAATGTCGCCACCTGAGGTGGAGGACAGCGAGTTGTGGGTCACATTACATAGCACCTCGCCCGTCAGCCATGTCGGCCATCATGGAATTTCAAATGTCAGCCAGTACAGTTCCAGCTGACTTCCACGCCAATATACTCGTTAGGAGGAGGTAGGGTAGGCGAATCGCTTAGTTACGGGCTCGGCCATGAAATGAGATTTCAGGATCAATCCTTCATTTATGGCTTAGCGCCCCCCTCCCCTCCCCTATGAGACTCGTATACGTGCAGCCAACCAAAAGATGGGGGGAACTGATGTACACACACTGCAGTATGGTGAGCCCTACTGGGGGAGTGAACCCTACTAAATACATGGGAGGGCACAAGTGACCTTACCAACTTCCCCATCCCTCTATTTCTTTATCTCTCTCCATCTCCCTCAACTCCTCACTACACTGTATCAGTTCTCCTCCTCATTCTCATATGTTAACTCTGTGGTTTCCTCAAAGTATTGATTTTCAACTGTTTTGTAATTTATGTTTATCAATTGCTTAATAACGTCTTATTGTGTACTTATCTATTGCTCTAACTCTAAGTCATCAATCCTTCTGTCGTTATAATATATTTATAATTCCTTTTTTTGCGCTTCTAATTTAATGTTTCCTATTTTCACCTCGTGAATATTCAGTAAGGCGGCACAGACAGATCAGGTTTTCCCTATACAGTATACACAAACCAGGTGTGACCTTTAAGAAATAACAAATTCTGTATGTTCTACCCACAGAAATACAAATCTTGGTTATATGTAAACAAAAAAGCACACACACACACACACACACACACACACACACACACACACACACACACACACATTACTACTACTTTATTGTCACTCGGAATCGAGTATGACAATCATCCAGTTATGATACAATGATATGAGTTATTAAGGATGTCACCTAGGTTGGTGAGTTCTGGGGTGACTAAAGAGGCCGATACGGGTCCGGCAGGGTCGATCACAGATGCTGCACATGTGGGGGGCTACATCTTCTACTGGAGGGGCGGCGGCAGCGTTTATCTGGCTTTGGCGCTTGTCTGCCTCGTTAAGCAGTCGAGCTAACTCTAATGTATTGATAACTTCTTGTGTGGTGATCCTCCAAGCGTTACGGTGTGGAGTAATCGTCTCCCAGGTGAGGGGGTCGATTTGGCACTTTTTCAGTTTTGTCTTAAGACTATCCTTATACCTTTTCAGTTACCTGCCAGCGTTACGTTTACCATTCGTTAGGTGACTGTAAAATAGCTGCTTTGGCAGTCTACTGCCGTCCATGCGGGTAACATGGCCAATCCAGCATTGTTGTTCATGGATAATGGTAGCCTCGATGCTTCTACAGTTGGTGTCAGGAAGAACACTGGCATTTGTTATCTTGTCTTCCCAGCGAACTCGGAGGATGGAATGTTGACTACGTTGGTTAGGTTTTCAAGTGCCTTGAGGTGCCTCCTGTATGTGACCCATGTCTCACTGCCATATAGGAGGGTGGAGGACCACTGCTCGATATACGTGTAACTTTGTAGGTAATTTCAGCTCCCTACAGCTGAAGACACGGTTTCGGAGTCTGCCAAAGACTGAGATGCACATCTGATCCGACGCTTAGTCTCTTCATCGATGTCCGCGATGGTGGACAGGTGGGAGCCGAGATACTGAAAGGGTAACATTAGAGAGGGTAGTACCGTTAAACTGGTTGGATGGTAGAGGTGTGACTGAACCAGGGGCAGGCTGAAAGAGAATCTGAGTCTTGAGTACATTCACCTCAAGGCCGAAGTATGCATACGCATCTGCGTAGGTGTTCAGGATCACCTGTAGGTTGTATTCAGTGTGAGCGACAAGGGTGAGGTCGTCTGCATACTGAACTTCAGTAATCTAAGCTGCCAACACCTTTGTTCCTGCCTGGAGTCGTCTTATGTTGAAAAGATCCTTCATCCGTTACTGGATGTCCAGTCAGCCAGATAGATTGGCACTGGCACGAGTAAGGAAGGCAGCCAATAAAATGGGAAGGAGAGTTGGTGCCATTACACATCCTTGTTTTACCCCCGTTTGGATGGGGAAGAACTCAGACTGGGTGCCATTGTGCAGGACACTGCCGTTCATGTCATCGTGGAGTTGCCTCACAATGGCGATGAATTTTGGAGGGCAGCCAAAACGGCTGAGGGTCCGCCTGAGGGTTTCCCTGTTGACCGAGTCGAAGGCCTTGATTAGGTCGATGAAGGCCATGTTCATGTCATGACGCTGTTCTCTGCACTTTTCCTGTATCTGGCGGGCTGCAAAGATCATGGCAGTGGCTCCATGCAATGGTTTAAAGCCACATTGATATTCTGATACACACACACACACACACACACACACACACACATGTGTATGGAAGGAATTTCACTGATATGAAATGGGTGGCATGTAAGACACCCCCAGAGAATGATAATAGGAACAGAACTGTAGAAACGATAATAATAATAATGATTATAAATAATAATAATAATAATAATAATAATAATAATAATAATAATAATAATAATAATAATACAACCACTAATAGCAATAAGTTCATAACAATTACATTCACTATATTGATTAAAAAAATCTGAGGTACAGTCACCTGCATTTCTACCTGCAACACTGGACTGGTACAGTGGCTGGTGGGTTTTGTAAGATGTGGCAACTCCGTGCTTTTTCACATCGCATTAAAACTCCCGGAATGGTCCTCATGAACTCTCGCAATAGTAGCCAGACTAAGAATGGTAGATAAGCATACCACAGAGTTGCCACATCTCACCCAATGCGCCAGCCAATGTACCAGGTATAGTGCAGGCGAATGTACAGTTGGGGTTAAGAATGTACAGCTGGGGTCAAAAGTCTTGAACACTTGACAGTATTTGGCATGTAAGTACCCGAAGATCTTAGGTATTAAGGAGTTTTATCCCATTTTGTAGTTCAGGCATAATGTGATGGCAAGTAGTGTTATTAGTATTACCCAATCATATATATATATATATATATATATATATATATATATATATATATATATATATATATATATATATATATATATATATATATATATATATATATATATAACTCAGAAGTAGATGCCAGATATTGCTCAGTGTTCAAGACTTTTGACCCCGACTGTACATAACAATGGATATAATTATATATAGTATGTTCGTATGCAGGACGTGGCACACAGCTAGTGACAAATGATGTATCTCTGGTTCGAACTCTTGTAGATGATGAGTCTTGAATGTTATGATGGTATTTACTGGAACAGGATCTTATGGTATGCTATAAGGCTGGTTGGGGTAGGCTATATCTCAACACACACAACCGCGGATGTTTTTATGAAGGAAACATGAATACGCGTGGAGAGGAAATATTTATATCCTCTTTTGTTTTACTGGATGAGGTGAATGTTTTCTGTGACCATCACTACCACCAGCATAACCTCCTTCTCCACCACAATCACCACCAGCATAACCTCCTTCTCCACTACAATCACCACCAGCATAACCTCCTTCTCCACCACAATCACCACCAGCATAACCTCCTTCTCCACCACAATCACCACCAGCATAACCTCCCTCTCCACCACAATCACCACCAGCATAACCTCCTTCTCCACCTCAATCACCACCAGCATAACTTCCTCCACCACAATCACCACCAGCATAACCCTCTCCATCACAATCACCACCAGCATAACCTCCTCTCCACCACAATCACCACCAGCATAACCTCCTCTCCACCACAATCGCCACCAGCATAACCTCCCTCTCCACCACAATCACCACCAGCATAACCTCCCTCTCCACCACAATCACCACCAGCATAACCTCCCTCTCCACCACAATCGCCACCAGTATAACCTCCCTCTCCACCACAATCACCACCAGCATAACCTTCCTCTCCACCACAATCGCCACCACCACAATCTCCCTCTCCACCACCATTAACACCACAATCTCCCTCTGAACCACCACCACCACCAGCACCACTACTCCCACAATCTCCCTCTCCACCACCATCACCATCACCACCTGGGCGACATCATAGAGATAATTTACAAAGTTCACTTTCGCAATTGGAAGTCCATTGAGAATTTACATGTCAAAGGTACCTGTTGCAATACCAACTACATCCCGGCGATATAACCTGCTTGTCCAGCATACCAAATGTCGCGGTGTTGGTAACTATGATCACTCCTCCCTGACCCTCCGTGTTGGTAACTATGATCACTCCTCCCTGACCCTCCGTGTTGGTAACTATGATCACTCCTCCCTGACCCTCCGTGTTGGTAACTATGATCACTCCTCCCTGACCCTCCGTGTTGGTAACTATGATCACTCCTCCCTGACCCTCCGTGTTGGTAACTATGATCACTCCTCCCTGACCCTCCGTGTTGGTAACTATGATCACTCCTCCCTGACCCTCCGTGTTGGTAACTATGATCACTCCTCCCTGACCCTCCGTGTTGGTAACTATGATCACTCCTTCCTGACCCTCCGTGTTGGTAACTATGATCACTCCTCCCTGACCCTCCGTGTTGGTAACTATGATCACTCCTTCCTGATCCTCCGTGTTGGTAACTATGATCACCCCTTCCTGATCCTTCGTGTTGGTAACGATGCCTTAAAACCTTAGTCTCTTTTTCTATTTTCCTCCTCCCCCCTATTCTACTCCTCATCACCACCCGACCTTCTCTCTCCTCTCCCCCCTTACAATATATCATTAGAGGAAAACACAGCAATAAAAATCATAACACACACACTCACCATCATGATTCATAGGGGGATTGACTGAACAAAAATTATTGAATTATGATTAAATATAAAGAAAAAATTCCTTAATAATCACATTCAAATAGATCTTGTAATAAGTCAAGCCAACGAATAAAGAAGTTTTACAGTAATTTTCAATAGTATGATACAGTATTCGGTGTGTCGTGGTCTCAGTGTTTACCAAAGCTATAAATGTCGACGGTCTGAGTCATTGAGCAGTAGGTGTCGTAAATTCAGGTACACCAGCCAATGTTTCCAGTTGTTGTTTTTTCGTTCACTGTCTATCTTTTCTGTATTTTCTTTGTTTCTTTGTTTTATCTTTTCTCTATCTTTAAGTTTGTCTTTTTTGCTTTATTGAGCTTTACTTCTATTTTTCTTCTTTTTTTCTCTTTATGTCTCCTTCTCTTCCTTATTCTCTCGTTATTTCTCTCTCTCTACGCTTCATTCTCTCTCTCTCTCTCTCTCTCTCTCTCTCTCTCTCTCTCTCTCTCTCTCTCTCTCTCTCTCTGATTCTTTATCTTCTATCTTTTTTTCGACCTGTTTCTTTTTTTATCTCTTTCTTTCCTCCTCTATGTCTAGCGTTTTCTATCCTCTTTCTCTTCGCGTGAGGGGTACAAGTTACCAGCTGTGGTACAGAGGGTCGTGTGCGTTCCTCATTGTGACCTGTAACGGAGGCTCAGATGCGTGACTTTTGTATGTGACCAAGGGAGTGTGACCTTTGTACTTGACCAAGGGAGTGTGACCTTTGTACGTGACCTGGGGATTGTGACGTTTGTACGTGGCCTAGGGAGTGTGACATTTGTACGTGGTCAAGGAAGTGTTCTTATTTTGTTAATCTTATTCTCAGTTTGTACTAGATTCATTTAAGAATAACTTGGTACCATAACATTAAGCTCCACAACATAGCTCCCGGTACTATACACTGAGTATAGTTTCACAGCAGTTGCGTTATTCATACTAATTAACTTTTAATTCACTTATATAAATTACCTCATTATACTCCCGGAGATAATTCTCGCAAAAATCCAGCTGACGATGAACTTAGTACAGACCATGAGTTATATACTGTACATTATTATGCTTGTCAATTACCTTTGCAGATTACTTTGTTGTGCAATTAATTTGTACAATCGTGTCTTGTTATTGTTTCAGGTGATGTACTTCGTCTCCCTCCAGTCATTAGGGTACACCTGTTACTAAACGCAGATGTTAGGTGAGTTTAACACTTTTCATTTAAGTGTCGTTAAACAAGAAGTGGATTATATACCTGATGTTCTTGATTTTAGTACTTTGGTCTTAGTCACATTCACTGCTAATTGTCTCCAGGTAGTGCACACACTCTCCCACATTCATATCCTAAAAATTTTAGTTTTTCATCCGAGTCGTCCATCACAGCAGCTTCATCTACAAACAGCAGCAGATTTTTTCCCCTTAGTAGCCAATATCCTTATTAGCTAACATGTTCCTGTTAGAGGAAGAAGAAAGAAAGAGGTATATTTGTCCTCAGACAGTCGTCACAAATCATACCCTTGAGGTTGAAGGAGTCGGGTCAATGACGGAGCCAGAGTCACTCACTACTCCACTACTCTAGATTTGTGCAGAGAGACTAAGAGAGATGATGGGCCTGTGAATGTGCTGGGGGCTAACAGAAGCCTCAGCCTCAGGTGATATACAGTACATGTGTATGTAATGTTAATAAGAATAATTCATTTGATTGAAAACGACATTTTTTTATGGATTCTGTTTTTTATACATAATTAATGTAATTTTGTCAATATTGTAGTTTTTCACCATGTGGGATACACAAGGTTTTAGGAGACACTATTACTCTGTTACACTCTCACTGATACTCAGCTATTATTGATACTAGAGTATCAGTCACACTTTAAATAAATTGATCATGTTTACATATATTTTAGAAGAGCAAGAAAATTAATGTTTCTTTTGTCATTGGCGCAGTAAAAATAACCTGGTTTAATGTTCAGTAGTATAGTACATCATAACGAAGAGCCTTACTAAGGTCTCTACGAACATCTGTTTACATACATTTATCAGTAAGCTGAGACTCTTACGTTGAAATTTTTATGTGGTACCCAACATGGATTTATCATCTCATGTATTTTCAATTTCTTGGAGTGTCAAGTTGCCTTAAAGGACTCACAAATTCCACGTCGTCTGGAGCAGCTGTGAAAAATCGTCAGCTCTGAGATTATGTGGCAGCTCGTCGACACTCGGACAAAATTTCATACAAATATTACACGGGAAAAAAAACACTGAGTGAGAAAAATATCAGGTTTTGAATAAAGTAAGGGTTCACCTGATTATTAGGCATCCTGGCTTATTTCACCTAATGATAAAACTAACCTAACCTAACCTAACCTCCCCAGGCAACGTTAGGGTGTTTCATCATCAGGTTAAATAAGCTAAGGTGTTTAATTTTCAGGTGATATAATAAAACTTACAGGATTGCTCAGTGCACAGAACTACTCTAACACAGAAAAGAAACGTCTGAATAGAACAAAGATAACGTCATCAAATAAAAGAGAGAGATAGACACACATAAAATAGATGAAAAGTCACACAGACTGAGGGCAGTGCGTATCATTAAAATTCGTCACCACTAAATTGTCTTCTATTATTCCTCAAGTGTGCGCAAAACCCCTGATAAAGCCTCAGTAATACTCGCCTGAGTTAAGCCTCCTTGTTCGTTATTTATTGCCGAGAGAGAGAGAGAGAGAGAGAGAGAGAGAGAGAGAGAGAGAGAGAGAGAGAGTACGCCACCTCTCCCGTGTTGCATTCACCACTCCAGTGGTTCCCAAACATGGGGTCGCACAGAGGTCATGGGGTCGATGGGTCCCATAGAGCTCATAGTCCAGGTGTCAAGGACTGAAGAACGTGGCCCAGGTGCTGTCTCGTTAAGTCGGGACAATAAATTATGGTCAAGGGAATAATGCAGTACTCAGGTCAGGTCAGTCTAGGGAAGGCGAACGCTGATGACACATTAGGCAACAAATAATGGCAGCAAATTTCAATGATAGATTCGCTGAGTTGCTCACTGAGTCTTTGGATTTTGTTCAGTTTCTGCTCAAGACAGATGTAAAACAGTGTGGCTCTTTTGTCCAGTTAACATACGTTACATATGAATTATGAAAGATGTAACTTGTATTGAAAATTAATTATATGATGATGCACACAAGTCACTTACGAAATACGTACTATATAACATAGTTGTAACTAAGAAAATTGTATGTTAGGTTGCTTAACCATGTAATTATATCCCCTGGTATAGAACATTAAATTAAATTTCTATCAGTGTTTACTTTTAGACTTCTCATTATGGAATACATTTTCCTTACTTTTTTTTACCGTTAAATACGTATATCAGTATGTCTGCATTTACTTTAAGGATCCTCATTTATACAGCATACTGTATGTAATAACTTGGGGTCGCATTGGATAGGTGACAGTACTAGACGGGGTCGCACTGGAAAATGCTTGGGAACCCCTTACTCTTGGTATCGTCACAGTAAACCTCGCGAGAACTAAGTCTCCGGGCCAGAGACACTGTACATTACATTGGTCGGTCTCTCATTCATCATGCTTACGTGAGAAAACTAAACAATTTTCTCTCACTTTTTTCACCCTGGGCATTACGTCATGATTTCCTGGGTTAGAATTGCTCTTTTTCATCATCTTCACTTTTGTCGTTTCTCAAATTTTTACTTACTAGTTCATATAAGAATTGAGGAAACTGCAGCGGGCCTATTTAGAACATAAGAACATAAGAATGGAGGAAACTGCAGCGGGCCTATTGGCCCATACTGGGCCGTCCCATTTACACCCAACCCCTATTGCTCATATAAGCATCCAACCTATGTTTGAAGCAATACAGCGTATTCGAGTTAATGATGATATTTGGTAACCTGTTCCATTCATCCACTGCTCTGTTTCCAAACCAATGTTTACCTATTTCGCACCTAAATCTAAATTTGTCTAATTTAAAACCATTGTTACGAGTTCGCTCCTGGTTGGATAGTTTGAGTACCTTTGTAATGTCCCCTTTGCTTAGCCCTGACTTCCATTTATACAACTCTATCAGGTCGTACTCTCGAGGGAGTGCAAATTAAGATGCTTTAACTTGTCTCTATACTCAAGGTTCTTAATGCCCGGGACTAGTCTTGTCATTCTCCTCTGAATTCTTTCCAAGGATTCTATAAAAGAATGTAGAGATGAGTTGAGTAATCCATTAGGAGTTTTATTTAATAAGTCATTAGAATCGGGCCTAGTGCCAGAAGCTTGGAAACTTGCAAATGTAGTTCCGATTTTCAAAAAGGGTGATAAATCAATT
>NW_024741901.1:12101645-12167917 GCF_018991925.1 Homarus americanus | reverse complement strand
GAATCCTCACTGTGGATGGGTAGTGGACACGACTTTGGTGCACTATAGTATATTACCCATATATTCACCAAGTCATTCATCCATGAGTATGGATCAATTGGTGAGTTGACATTTCCTCTGGGGAGCAGGCGAGGTCAAGCTTGGTCAGCACAGTTCAACAACACCAATCTGACACGTATCCTTCAAGGCCCGCCTGACAGCTCCCTCTCCCTGGTGAGGGAGAGACTATCATATCAACTGTAACCCAGTGAACATCTCACTTAAGTGCTCTCCCATACAAGTGCACTAAGACCTTTCCCTGAACAGAGAAGGTACAATATACTCTCAACTGAACTAAGTACCTGTGAAACTATATTTTTCTACAGTAAAGCAAAACCAACAAAGTGTTTACTTCAGCCCTGCCACTTATCATATCAAGAAGTAATATATATATATATATATATATATATATATATATATATATATATATATATATATATATATATATATATATATATATATATATATATATAATATACTATAGGACTAGGCATGTGTGTGTGTGTCTGTTCTGGGCAGCCGAAATGGCACAATCGTTTTTCATCAAACTTGGTGGAAAAATCGCAAAAAATTCGTAGAGTGGAACAAACCTGGTCAAATATCGATGGTTTCTTTTGGAAGCCATTACATAACCATTTTATTTACACTGGCAAAAGGTGTCTCTGTACTCTGTCAGCCGGCAGGACGATTGCAGTTATCGTACGGCTCCCTCCTCCTCCACACACTTTTTCTCTTAGCCTACTTTTTTATAATGTTGTTTGGATTAGTAAAGGAAGGAAGATGAGTAAATAGAAGAATAAAGAAGGGGAAACAGAAAATAGTTAGAGATAACAGATGGGGGGGAGCTGAGTTTCATCATGCGTCTGGATGCGCAGTTTCAACGTTACCAAACGACCTTACAGCTGCAGTGTATACTTATTCCTGTAGGTGACTGTACAATTAGGGAGTGACAGTTTTGCAAAAGTTTTCAAAATCTAATTGCTTGGGTTGGATTATTTGTCTATCGGCCACGCTAATTCCGAATATGTTTGAGTTTTTTACATCATTGCATTAGAAGGTTTGTGGATACTTTTGGGTTTGGCATGAAAAACGCGAAAAAACTGTAAATAATAAAGGGACTGGCAATGTGGCACAACCTGTTAAAATAAAGTTATTGAATTGGATTATTCGACTACTGTGTACACTGGTTCATAATATGCTATTGTTTTACAACTCAATGCGCTACAAATTATGCCGATATTTTTGCTGCAAGTCACCACATACGTATATTTCGAAAACCAGGGCCCAATATTACCAACGGCGTGGATAGATTCCGTGGAATGAATTCAGGACATTCCCGCTCATGGAACATTACCAAACTCCGTATATGTGCCAATGGCAGGCCAATGGCAATATTTACAGAGTTTGTTGAGGCTCCCTGGACGGGAATGCCCTGAATTTATTCCACGGAATCTATTCACGCCGTTGGTAATATTCGTCCCAGGACTGATCAACGAATTCAGCCCAAGTAGCTTGACTTGGACAGTTAAGGACAAAATCTCAGTCCGTTCTTCTCACCTACACCAGTCACTATCTTGTTCTCATTGATCCTCTCATCTACCATGAGACCTCTGACCTTGAATCCCCTGAACTTTTCTTTTTTCTGTTCTCGTGACCTCTTCCTGACTCTCTCCACTTTCTTCCAGTTAGTCACTTTAGACTTGTCCCCTTCAGTTATGATGTTGTCTGCAGCTCTGATGGTGTTTGCGATGTGAGCCACTGCATCATTGGATACCTTGAACCTGTCAGCAGTTTCTCCGATCCTGTCCTCGGCTTCTTTCTCCCTTTTCCTTTTCTCTGATCTTGCTCTCCTGTCGACCATAGCCTTGAACTCATTGTCATTGACATCCTTATAATCACTATCTTCTTCCTGAGCACTGTCATCCACTGCCGACACTTTACACGACATCCTCTCCATCTCCTCCTTACTCTTTGACCTCATCTTCTCAGTTTTCCTCTCTTCCTCAGCCCTTTTCTTTGCCCTCTTCGCTTCCTTCTCCCTCTCTTCTTTCAGCTTGGCAGTCACAATTTTGTCAACGCCATCAATGCAGCCCTCCCTTCCCGGTTTCCTCTGGGCTGCCAGGAAGCTTTTCTCTCGTTCGTGCACTTTGCTGTCGTCTGCCACATCAAACAACTTCTCAGCTATATCCTCGAACCTCATCTTCAGCTTCCCGTTCTTCGTTTTCTTCCTTTTCTGTTTCTGTCCATTTCCCTTCATCATCATCGTCTCCCTCCGCATCCTCCACAGGTCGTGGACTCTCATTTTCACCCTGATTTCAGAGATAGTGGGGACAGTGGCCTTCCTATACACATCCAGTACCTTCTCAGTCACCTTGTTGGTGGCATCCATATAATCAAAAGCATTTGTTCTTCTCCTTAACCTCTCGTTTTCTGCTTCATAAGCCAGGGCACTTCCAACTTCCTTGTTCAGAGGCAACTTGTTAGATGGCAGAGGCATCCGAACCCCGAACACCTTATCGTTACCCTGGCGCAGCTGAGTGTTGCTAATCTTAGGACGACCCATCTTGGTGGCGGCCCTTTGAACTAACTGCAAAACAACACAGAAAAAACAACTTTCAGCACTTCAATATCACCACCTATTGAACAATATTTTATTCAAAAGTACGGACTGAGATTTTGTCCTTAACTGTCCAAGTCAAGCTACTTGGGCTGAATTCGTTGATCAGTCCTGGGACGAATATTACCAACGGCGTGAATAGATTCCGTGGAATAAATTCAGGGCATTCCCGTCCAGGGAGCCTCAACAAACTCTGTAAATATTGCCATTGGCCTGCCATTGGCACATATACGGAGTTTGGTAATGTTCCATGAGCGGGAATGTCCTGAATTCATTCCACGGAATCTATCCACGCCGTTGGTAATATTGGGCCCTGGTTTTCGAAATATACGTATGTGGTGACTTGCAGCAAAAATTTCGGCATAATTTGTAGCGCATTGAGTTGTAAAACAATAGCATATTATGAACCAGTGTACACAGTAGTCGAATAATCCAATTCAATAACTTGATTTTAACAGGTTGTGCCACATTGCCAGTCCCTTTATTATTTACAGTTTTTTCGCGTTTTTCACGCCAAACCCAAAAGTATCCACAAACCTTCTAATGCAATGATGTAAAAAACTCAAACATATTCGGAATTAGCGTGGCCGATAGACAAATAATCCAACCCAAGCAATTAGATTTTGAAAACTTTTGCAAAACTGTCACTCCCTACTGAGTGTACATGGAAAAAGGGAAGAGATAAAAAGATAATAACAGGAATGCATGGAGATGACTACAATAGACACAGGGTGAATATAGACAGTGAAACAGACAGGACAAATAGACAATATGGCAACAAACATGACACACAGACAGCTGACTGACTGGTTCACATTAGACTAACAGGCAGACACACGCCAACAACGGATAAGACAGACAGATTTGACGACACAAAGAGTACAGACGGGCTTACATTCAAACACCACACAGATGAACAGACAGTTGGGATGGCAATAGACAGGACGGTTAACGTGAGACACATTAGAAGGCATTTATAAACAAGAATAACACCAAATTGACCATAGCTGCATCAGTGAGGGTAAGAGGTCTTACATCCACCAGCGTAAATAATAAGACCACTTGAAAACTAACACGCTAGCTCGGAAAGAACATCGATGGTCGGTCAGTCATGTGAGATGGGCCTAAAACTGACTAACGTAGATGATGACTATGATGACTTAACACAGGTGATGACTTAAGCAGATGGTGACTAATCTAACCAGAATCAAGGTCACTTCTCTTCATAATATAATTTATCTAAGAATGATCATCGATGATACATAATAATTTTTTTTATAATTTTAATCTCTCCTTATGGCGAATATTTCTTTAACTAATTATTCAAAAATTTATTCTATTCCTTCTTATAGTATACTAGATACTGTAAGGATCACGACCACGACCAAGATTATAACAACCACAACCATGATTATAAAAACCAGGACTATGATTATAACAACCAGGACCATGACTATAACAACCACGACCATGATTATAACAACCAGGACCATGACTATAACAACCACGACCATGATTATAACAACCATGACCATGATTATAACAGCCACGACCATGATTATAACAACCACGACCATGATTATAACAACCACGACTATGATTATAGCGACCTCAACCATGATTATAGAAACCACGACCATGATTATAACAACGACGACTATAATTATAACAACCACGACCATGATTATGACAACCACGACAATGAATATAACAACCACGACCATGAATATAACAACCACGACCATGATTATAACAACCATGACCATGATTATAACAACCACGACCATGATTATAACAACCTCGACTATGATTATAACAACCACGACCATGACATAACAACGACGACTATAATTATAACAAACCACGACCATGATTATAACAACGACGGCAACCACGACCATGACTATAACAACCTCGACTATGATTATAACAACCACGACCATGATTATAACAACCAATCACACTATGCTCAAACCAATACCATGAACATAACAACCACGACCATGATTATAACAACCACGACCATGATTAACAACCCACGACTATGATTATAACAACCACGAGCATGATATAACAACCACGAATATAATTATAACAACCACGACCATGATTATAAGAACCATGACCATGATTATAACAACCACGCGATTATAACAACAACGACCATGATTTATAACCAAATGAATGATTATAACAACCACGACCATGATTATAAGAACCATGACCATGATTATAACAACCACGACCATGATTATAACAACCACGACCATGATTATAAACGACTATGATTATAACAACCACGACCATGAATATAACAACCACGACTATGATTATAACTACCACGACTATGATTATAAACCAAACCATGATTATAAAAACCACGACTATGATTATAACAACCAAGAACATGATTATAACAACCACGACCACATTATAAAAAACCACGATCATGAATTATAACAACCTCGACTATGATACCTCGACTATGATTATAACAACCACAACCATGATTACTTAACAACCGCGACCATGATTATAACAACCTCATTATGATTATAACAACCACGACCGCCAGTTATAACAGCCTGACTATGATTATAACAACCACGACCGCCAGTTATAACAGCCACGACCATGATTATAAAAACCGACCATGATTATAACAACCACGATCGCCCAGTTATAACAACCTCGACTATGATTATAACAGCACGACCATGATTATAACAGCGCGGCCATGATTATAACAACCACAACTATGATTATAACAACCACGACCGCCAGATATGACAGCCACGACCATGATTATAACAACCACGACCATAATTATAGCAACCACGACTATGATTATAACAACCTGAGTATGATTATAACAACCACGACCATGATTATAACAACACGACCATGATTATAACAACCACGACCGCGGTTATAACAACCAGGACCGCGGTTGGCAACACCCAGGACCCATGAATCATAGCAACTACGACCATATTGGTAATAACAATACGACCATGATTATAACAACCACGACCATGATTACATAACAACCTTATTTATGATTATAACAAGGACGACCATGAATATAACAACCATGACCATGATTATATAACCACAATCGTAATTATAACAACCCACGAACATGATTATAGAACCTCCTTCTTAGTTATAACAACCACGAACATGATTATAACAACCACGGCCATGATTAACAACCACAACAATGATATAACAACCACGACCATGAATATAACAACCGGCCATGATTATAACAACCACGACCATGATTATAACAACTTCCACGACTATGATTATAACAATACAACTATGACTATAACAACCACGACCATTACGCCTCAACAACCACGACCGCCAGACCATGACCAACCACGACCATGATTTTTAACAACCGACCATAATTATAGCAACCGACTATGGTGCAACAACCACAGGCACGCCAGTTATAACAACACGACCATGATTATAACAAGCACGACCATGATTATAACAACCACGACCATGATTATAACAACTGGGACCATGATTGGCAACACCCAGGACCATGAATATAACAACTACGACCATGGTAATGCGCCACGACCATGAGTTATATAACAACCACGACCATGATTATAACAACCATGACTATGATTATAACAAGGACGACCGCGAATATAACAACCATGACCATGATTATAACAACCACAATCATGATTATAACAACCCACGACCATGATTATAAAAGCCACGACCATAATTACCAGCAACCACGATCATGATTACATAACAGCCTCGACTATGATTATAATAATCACGACCATGATTATAACAATCACAACCATGATTATAACAACCACGGCTATGATTATAACCACGACGCCAGATATGACAACCGATATGATTATAACAACCACGACCGCGATTGCCAGCAACCGCGACTATCATTATAACAGCCACGAACATGATTATAACAACCACGGCAATGATTATAACAACCACGACCACGATTATAACAACATCAATCATGATTATAACAACCACGACCATGAATATAACAACCACGACTATGATTTATAACAACCACGACTATGATTATAACAACCACGACCGCCAGTTATAAAACCACGACTATGATTATACTGCCACGACATGAATATGACATCACGTCATGATTATAAACAACCACGATCATGATGATTATGACAGCCACGACCGCAGTTATAACAACCACGATCGCCAGTTACTAACAACCTCGACCATGATTATAACAAGCACGAATATGATTATAACAGCCACAGCCATGATTATAACACTCGACCGCCAATTATAACAACCACGACTATGATTATAACAGCCACGTCTATGATCATAGCCACGACTATGATTATAACAACCACGGCCATGATTGCCAACAACCGACCACGATTATAGCAACCATGACTATGATTATAACAAGCACGACCTCCGAATATAACAAAGCACGACCATAGACATAACGACCCACGACTATGGTATAACAACCACGACTATGATTATAACATACGACCATAATTTCAACAACCGCGACTATGATTATAACAACCGACCACCAGTTATAACAACCACGACCATGATTATAACAACCACGACTTTGATTATAAATACACAACCATGATTATAACAACAACGACCATGATTATAACAACCTCGGTAAACTGTACCACCGGACTCGCCACCTTGCACGAAGGGCCCACGATCACTTATTGTGTATATATATATATATATATATATATATATATATATATATATATATATATATATATATATATATATAGGTAGTAAGCAGCTACCAAACAGGAGGTACTACCGCCTGGGAATATGTTGGAAGCATAATGTGTTGTCTATGGTAGATCTTGCTGCCACGTGGCATCACAAAATTGTGACCAAGTCCCAGGTTGCTGATCGACTTTCTGCCCCATTTACATAATTCCAGGGTCTCAATTGTTTCTCTTACTATTTTCAACACAACATACATATATTGTTCTCACTTTTGATTTTTTCATTTTGTATTTCTTTGTGGTTCTTTATTGTTGTCGTTGTTGTTGTTGTTGTTGTTGTTGTTGTTGTTGTTGTTATTATTATTACATTTTCGCCCCAGGCCTGATATGGGTCAATGACTCGTGCCTGGGTGGACTCATTCCCATAAAATAAGAAAAAAAAAATATGTATATATAATATATATATATATATATATATATATATATATATATATATATATATTGTGTGACCAACTCATGGTAGCGTGGTGGTGGTGGTGTAGTAATGTGGTTGGTGTGGTAGTGTGGTGGTAGTGTGGTAGTGTGGTGGAGTGGCAATGTAGTGGTGGTGTGGTAATGTGGTGGTGGTGTGGTGTGTGGTGGTGGTCTGGTAGTGTCGTGATGTGATAGTGGTAGCATGTTGGTGGCGTGGTAGTGTGATAGTGTGGTGGTGTGATAGTGGTAGTTTCGTTGTGGTGTAGTGGTGTGTAGTGGTGGTGGTGCAGTAGTGTGGTGGTGGTGTGATAGTGGTAGTGTGGTGGTGGTGGTGTGGAAGTGTAGCGGTGGGTGTGGTGGTGGGGTGGTGTGTGGCGGTGGTGTGGTGGTGGTGTGGTATGTAGTGCACAAAAATGTCGTGACCGTCACCCAGCAACAAGTGTCATGCACTATTGTCAAATTGCAATAAACATCAGCATAATTTCTACTCCATCGATGATATAATGCAGTTATTTCATATTGACGAAAACTTATATCACAGAATCAATTTTTATGATAATCCAATTTTCATTTATAACGGGAAACGTCTGTTGCGGGTCATAATTCTATAACAAAGGAAAATGAGTTTATGTAAATATTATCAGAGTTACGGCCAGTTCTGTCTGTGACCGCAGCGAGGCTTTTTAATGTGGCCTCACCACAGATAACGTCATCTACTTTAGTGATACAGTCATTACTTTAGTGATGCAGTTATCTACTTTAGTGATACAGTCATCTACTTTAGTGATACAGTCATTACTTTAGTGATGCAGTTATCTACTTTAGTGATACAGTCATCTACTTTAGTGATACAGTCATTACTTTAGTGATGCAGTTATCTACTTTAGTGATACAGTCATCTACTTTAGTGATACAGTTATCTACTTGAGTGATACAGTCATTACTTTAATGATACAGTCATCTACTTTATCTACTTTAGTGATACAGTTATCTACTTTAGTGATCCAGTCATATGCTTTAGTAATACAGTCATCTACTTTAGTGGTACAGTCATCTACTTTAGTGGTACAGTCATCTACTTTAGTTATACTGTCATCTACTTTAGTGGTACAGTCATCTACTTTAGTAATACAGTCATCTACTTTAGTGATACAGTCATTACTTTAGTGATGCAGTCATCTACTTAAGTGATACAGTCATCTACTTTAGTGATACAGTTATCTACTTTAGTGATACAGTCATTACTTTAATGATACAGTTATCTACTTTAGTGATACAGTCATTACTTTAGTGATTCAGTTATCTATTTTAGTGATACAGTCATCTACTTTAGTGATACAGTTATCTACTTTAGTGATACAGTTATCAACTTTAGTGATACAGTCATTACTTTAGTGATGCGGTTATCTACTTAAGTGATACAGTCATCTACTTTAGTGATACAGTTGTCTACTTTAGTGATACAGTCATTACTTTAGTGATTCAGTTATCTACTTTAATGATACAGTCATCTACTTTAGTGATACAGTTATCTACTTTAGTGATACAGTTATCTACTTTAGTGATACAGTCATTACTTTAGTGATGCAATTATCTACTTTAGTGATACAGTTATCTACTTTAATGATGCAGTTATCTACTTTAGTGATACAGTCATTACTTTAGTGATACAGTTATCTACTTTAATGGTGCAGTTATCTACTTTAGTGATACAGTCATTACTTTAGTGATGCAGTTATCTACTTTAGTGATACAGTTATCTACTTTAATGATGCAGTTATCTACTTTAGTGATACAGTCATTACTTTAGTGATGCAGTTATCTACTTTAGTGATACAGTTATCTACTTTAATGATGCAGTTTTCTACTTTAGTGATACATTCATTACTTTAGTGATACAGTTATCTACTTTAATGATGCAGTTATCTACTTTAGTGATACAGTCATTACTTTAGTGATGCAGTTATCTACTTTAGTGATACAGTTATCTACTTTAGTGATACAGTCATCTACTTTAGTGATACAGTTATCTACTTTAGTGATACAGTCATTACTTTAATGATACAGTTATCTACTTTATCTACTTTAGTGATACAGTTATCTACTTTAGTGATACAGTCATATGCTTTAGTGATACAGTCATCTACTTTAGTGGTACAGTCATCTGCTTTAGTAATACAGTCATCTACTTTAGTGATGCAGTCATCTACTTTAATGATACAGTTATCTACTTTAGTGATACAGTCATCTACTTTAGTAATACAGTCATCTACTTTAGTGGTACAGTCATCTACTTTAGTAATACAGTCATCTACTTTAGTGGTACAGTCATCTACTTTAATGGTACAGTCATCTACTTTTATGATACAGTCATATACTTTAGTAATAATAGTGTACTTCAGTGATATAGATACCCTTTAATGATAGTTTTTCTTACAATTGTAGGACATGTGTGGGAAGGCAGGCGCTACATTTGCAAGTCTACAACCGAGTCTACAAAGACATCTGTAGGAGCGAATGTCGCCACCTGAGGTGGAGGACAGCGAGTTGTGGGTCACATTACATAGCACCTCGCCCGTCAGCCATGTCGGCCATCATGGAATTTCAAATGTCAGCCAGTACAGTTCCAGCTGACTTCCACGCCAATATACTCGTTAGGAGGAGGTAGGGTAGGCGAATCGCTTAGTTACGGGCTCGGCCATGAAATGAGATTTCAGGATCAATCCTTCATTTATGGCTTAGCGCCCCCCTCCCCTCCCCTATGAGACTCGTATACGTGCAGCCAACCAAAAGATGGGGGGAACTGATGTACACACACTGCAGTATGGTGAGCCCTACTGGGGGAGTGAACCCTACTAAATACATGGGAGGGCACAAGTGACCTTACCAACTTCCCCATCCCTCTATTTCTTTATCTCTCTCCATCTCCCTCAACTCCTCACTACACTGTATCAGTTCTCCTCCTCATTCTCATATGTTAACTCTGTGGTTTCCTCAAAGTATTGATTTTCAACTGTTTTGTAATTTATGTTTATCAATTGCTTAATAACGTCTTATTGTGTACTTATCTATTGCTCTAACTCTAAGTCATCAATCCTTCTGTCGTTATAATATATTTATAATTCCTTTTTTTGCGCTTCTAATTTAATGTTTCCTATTTTCACCTCGTGAATATTCAGTAAGGCGGCACAGACAGATCAGGTTTTCCCTATACAGTATACACAAACCAGGTGTGACCTTTAAGAAATAACAAATTCTGTATGTTCTACCCACAGAAATACAAATCTTGGTTATATGTAAACAAAAAAGCACACACACACACACACACACACACACACACACACACACACACACACACACACATTACTACTACTTTATTGTCACTCGGAATCGAGTATGACAATCATCCAGTTATGATACAATGATATGAGTTATTAAGGATGTCACCTAGGTTGGTGAGTTCTGGGGTGACTAAAGAGGCCGATACGGGTCCGGCAGGGTCGATCACAGATGCTGCACATGTGGGGGGCTACATCTTCTACTGGAGGGGCGGCGGCAGCGTTTATCTGGCTTTGGCGCTTGTCTGCCTCGTTAAGCAGTCGAGCTAACTCTAATGTATTGATAACTTCTTGTGTGGTGATCCTCCAAGCGTTACGGTGTGGAGTAATCGTCTCCCAGGTGAGGGGGTCGATTTGGCACTTTTTCAGTTTTGTCTTAAGACTATCCTTATACCTTTTCAGTTACCTGCCAGCGTTACGTTTACCATTCGTTAGGTGACTGTAAAATAGCTGCTTTGGCAGTCTACTGCCGTCCATGCGGGTAACATGGCCAATCCAGCATTGTTGTTCATGGATAATGGTAGCCTCGATGCTTCTACAGTTGGTGTCAGGAAGAACACTGGCATTTGTTATCTTGTCTTCCCAGCGAACTCGGAGGATGGAATGTTGACTACGTTGGTTAGGTTTTCAAGTGCCTTGAGGTGCCTCCTGTATGTGACCCATGTCTCACTGCCATATAGCAGGGTGGAGGACCACTGCTCGATATACGTGTAACTTTGTAGGTAATTTCAGCTCCCTACAGCTGAAGACACGGTTTCGGAGTCTGCCAAAGACTGAGATGCACATCTGATCCGACGCTTTGTCTCTTCATCGATGTCCGCGATGGTGGACAGGTGGGAGCCGAGATACTGAAAGGGTAACATTAGAGAGGGTAGTACCGTTAAACTGGTTGGATGGTAGAGGTGTGACTGAACCAGGGGCAGGCTGAAAGAGAATCTGAGTCTTGAGTACATTCACCTCAAGGCCGAAGTATGCATACGCATCTGCGTAGGTGTTCAGGATCACCTGTAGGTTGTATTCAGTGTGAGCGACAAGGGTGAGGTCGTCTGCATACTGAACTTCAGTAATCTAAGCTGCCAACACCTTTGTTCCTGCCTGGAGTCGTCTTATGTTGAAAAGATCCTTCATCCGTTACTGGATGTCCAGTCAGCCAGATAGATTGGCACTGGCACGAGTAAGGAAGGCAGCCAATAAAATGGGAAGGAGAGTTGGTGCCATTACACATCCTTGTTTTACCCCCGTTTGGATGGGGAAGAACTCAGACTGGGTGCCATTGTGCAGGACACTGCCGTTCATGTCATCGTGGAGTTGCCTCACAATGGCGATGAATTTTGGAGGGCAGCCAAAACGGCTGAGGGTCCGCCTGAGGGTTTCCCTGTTGACCGAGTCGAAGGCCTTGATTAGGTCGATGAAGGCCATGTTCATGTCATGACGCTGTTCTCTGCACTTTTCCTGTATCTGGCGGGCTGCAAAGATCATGGCAGTGGCTCCATGCAATGGTTTAAAGCCACATTGATATTCTGATACACACACACACACACACACACACACACACACATGTGTATGGAAGGAATTTCACTGATATGAAATGGGTGGCATGTAAGACACCCCCAGAGAATGATAATAGGAACAGAACTGTAGAAACGATAATAATAATAATGATTATAAATAATAATAATAATAATAATAATAATAATAATAATAATAATAATAATAATAATAATACAACCACTAATAGCAATAAGTTCATAACAATTACATTCACTATATTGATTAAAAAAATCTGAGGTACAGTCACCTGCATTTCTACCTGCAACACTGGACTGGTACAGTGGCTGGTGGGTTTTGTAAGATGTGGCAACTCCGTGCTTTTTCACATCGCATTAAAACTCCCGGAATGGTCCTCATGAACTCTCGCAATAGTAGCCAGACTAAGAATGGTAGATAAGCATACCACAGAGTTGCCACATCTCACCCAATGCGCCAGCCAATGTACCAGGTATAGTGCAGGCGAATGTACAGTTGGGGTTAAGAATGTACAGCTGGGGTCAAAAGTCTTGAACACTTGACAGTATTTGGCATGTAAGTACCCGAAGATCTTAGGTATTAAGGAGTTTTATCCCATTTTGTAGTTCAGGCATAATGTGATGGCAAGTAGTGTTATTAGTATTACCCAATCATATATATATATATATATATATATATATATATATATATATATATATATATATATATATATATATATATATATATATATATATATATATATATATATAACTCAGAAGTAGATGCCAGATATTGCTCAGTGTTCAAGACTTTTGACCCCGACTGTACATAACAATGGATATAATTATATATAGTATGTTCGTATGCAGGATGTGGCACACAGCTAGTGACAAATGATGTATCTCTGGTTCGAACTCTTGTAGATGATGAGTCTTGAATGTTATGATGGTATTTACTGGAACAGGATCTTATGGTATGCTATAAGGCTGGTTGGGGTAGGCTATATCTCAACACACACAACCGCGGATGTTTTTATGAAGGAAACATGAATACGCGTGGAGAGGAAATATTTATATCCTCTTTTGTTTTTACTGGATAGAGGTGAATGTTTTCTGTGACCATCACTACCACCAGCATAACCTCCTTCTCCACCACAATCACCACCAGCATAACCTCCTTCTCCACTACAATCACCACCAGCATAACCTCCTTCTCCACCACAATCACCACCAGCATAACCTCCTTCTCCACCACAATCACCACCAGCATAACCTCCCTCTCCACCACAATCACCACCAGCATAACCTCCTCTCCACCACAATCACCCTGCTTCTTCCTCCCTCTCCACCACAATCGCCACCAGCATAACCTCCCTCTCCACCACAATCACCACCAGCATAACCTCCCTCCCACCACAATCACCACCAGCATAACCTCCTCTCCACCTAATCACCACCAATATAACCTCCCTCTCCACCACAATCACCACCAGCATAACCTTCCTCTCCACCACAATCGCCACCACCACAATCTCCCTCTCCACCACCATTAACACCACAATCTCCCTCTGAACCACCACCACCACCAGCACCACTACTCCCACAATCTCCCTCTCCACCACCATCACCATCACCACCTGGGCGACATCATAGAGATAATTTACAAAGTTCACTTTCGCAATTGGAAGTCCATTGAGAATTTACATGTCAAAGGTACCTGTTGCAATACCAACTACATCCCGGCGATATAACCTGCTTGTCCAGCATACCAAATGTCGCGGTGTTGGTAACTATGATCACTCCTCCCTGACCCTCCGTGTTGGTAACTATGATCACTCCTCCCTGACCCTCCGTGTTGGTAACTATGATCACTCCTCCCTGACCCTCCGTGTTGGTAACTATGATCACTCCTCCCTGACCCTCCGTGTTGGTAACTATGATCACTCCTCCCTGACCCTCCGTGTTGGTAACTATGATCACTCCTTCCTGACCCTCCGTGTTGGTAACTATGATCACTCCTCCCTGACCCTCCGTGGTGTTGGTAACTATGATCACTCCTCCCTGACCCTCCGTGTTGGTAACTATGATCACTCCTCCCTGACCCTCCGTGTTGGTAACTATGATCACTCCTCCCTGACCCTCCGTGTTGGTAACTATGATCACTCCTCCCTGACCCTCCGTGTTGGTAACTATGATCACTCCTCCCTGACCCTCCGTGTTGGGTAACTATGATCACCCCTTCCTGATCCTTCGTGTTGGTAACGATGCCTTAAAACCTTAGTCTCTTTTTCTATTTTCCTCCTCCCCCCTATTCTACTCCTCATCACCACCCGACCTTCTCTCTCCTCTCCCCCCTTACAATATATCATTAGAGGAAAACACAGCAATAAAAATCATAACACACACACTCACCATCATGATTCATAGGGGGATTGACTGAACAAAAATTATTGAATTATGATTAAATATAAAGAAAAAATTCCTTAATAATCACATTCAAATAGATCTTGTAATAAGTCAAGCCAACGAATAAAGAAGTTTTACAGTAATTTTCAATAGTATGATACAGTATTCGGTGTGTCGTGGTCTCAGTGTTTACCAAAGCTATAAATGTCGACGGTCTGAGTCATTGAGCAGTAGGTGTCGTAAATTCAGGTACACCAGCCAATGTTTCCAGTTGTTGTTTTTTCGTTCACTGTCTATCTTTTCTGTATTTTCTTTGTTTCTTTGTTTTATCTTTTCTCTATCTTTAAGTTTGTCTTTTTTGCTTTATTGAGCTTTACTTCTATTTTTCTTCTTTTTTTCTCTTTATGTCTCCTTCTCTTCCTTATTCTCTCGTTATTTCTCTCTCTCTACGCTTCATTCTCTCTCTCTCTCTCTCTCTCTCTCTCTCTCTCTCTCTCTCTCTCTCTCTCTCTCTCTCTCTGATTCTTTATCTTCTATCTTTTTTTCGACCTGTTTCTTTTTTTATCTCTTTCTTTCCTCCTCTATGTCTAGCGTTTTCTATCCTCTTTCTCTTCGCGTGAGGGGTACAAGTTACCAGCTGTGGTACAGAGGGTCGTGTGCGTTCCTCATTGTGACCTGTAACGGAGGCTCAGATGCGTGACTTTTGTATGTGACCAAGGGAGTGTGACCTTTGTACTTGACCAAGGGAGTGTGACCTTTGTACGTGACCTGGGGATTGTGACGTTTGTACGTGGCCTAGGGAGTGTGACATTTGTACGTGGTCAAGGAAGTGTTCTTATTTTGTTAATCTTATTCTCAGTTTGTACTAGATTCATTTAAGAATAACTTGGTACCATAACATTAAGCTCCACAACATAGCTCCCGGTACTATACACTGAGTATAGTTTCACAGCAGTTGCGTTATTCATACTAATTAACTTTTAATTCACTTATATAAATTACCTCATTATACTCCCGGAGATAATTCTCGCAAAAATCCAGCTGACGATGAACTTAGTACAGACCATGAGTTATATACTGTACATTATTATGCTTGTCAATTACCTTTGCAGATTACTTTGTTGTGCAATTAATTTGTACAATCGTGTCTTGTTATTGTTTCAGGTGATGTACTTCGTCTCCCTCCAGTCATTAGGGTACACCTGTTACTAAACGCAGATGTTAGGTGAGTTTAACACTTTTCATTTAAGTGTCGTTAAACAAGAAGTGGATTATATACCTGATGTTCTTGATTTTAGTACTTTGGTCTTAGTCACATTCACTGCTAATTGTCTCCAGGTAGTGCACACACTCTCCCACATTCATATCCTAAAAATTTTAGTTTTTCATCCGAGTCGTCCATCACAGCAGCTTCATCTACAAACAGCAGCAGATTTTTTCCCCTTAGTAGCCAATATCCTTATTAGCTAACATGTTCCTGTTAGAGGAAGAAGAAAGAAAGAGGTATATTTGTCCTCAGACAGTCGTCACAAATCATACCCTTGAGGTTGAAGGAGTCGGGTCAATGACGGAGCCAGAGTCACTCACTACTCCACTACTCTAGATTTGTGCAGAGAGACTAAGAGAGATGATGGGCCTGTGAATGTGCTGGGGGCTAACAGAAGCCTCAGCCTCAGGTGATATACAGTACATGTGTATGTAATGTTAATAAGAATAATTCATTTGATTGAAAACGACATTTTTTTATGGATTCTGTTTTTTATACATAATTAATGTAATTTTGTCAATATTGTAGTTTTTCACCATGTGGGATACACAAGGTTTTAGGAGACACTATTACTCTGTTACACTCTCACTGATACTCAGCTATTATTGATACTAGAGTATCAGTCACACTTTAAATAAATTGATCATGTTTACATATATTTTAGAAGAGCAAGAAAATTAATGTTTCTTTTGTCATTGGCGCAGTAAAAATAACCTGGTTTAATGTTCAGTAGTATAGTACATCATAACGAAGAGCCTTACTAAGGTCTCTACGAACATCTGTTTACATACATTTATCAGTAAGCTGAGACTCTTACGTTGAAATTTTTATGTGGTACCCAACATGGATTTATCATCTCATGTATTTTCAATTTCTTGGAGTGTCAAGTTGCCTTAAAGGACTCACAAATTCCACGTCGTCTGGAGCAGCTGTGAAAAATCGTCAGCTCTGAGATTATGTGGCAGCTCGTCGACACTCGGACAAAATTTCATACAAATATTACACGGGAAAAAAAACACTGAGTGAGAAAAATATCAGGTTTTGAATAAAGTAAGGGTTCACCTGATTATTAGGCATCCTGGCTTATTTCACCTAATGATAAAACTAACCTAACCTAACCTAACCTCCCCAGGCAACGTTAGGGTGTTTCATCATCAGGTTAAATAAGCTAAGGTGTTTAATTTTCAGGTGATATAATAAAACTTACAGGATTGCTCAGTGCACAGAACTACTCTAACACAGAAAAGAAACGTCTGAATAGAACAAAGATAACGTCATCAAATAAAAGAGAGAGATAGACACACATAAAATAGATGAAAAGTCACACAGACTGAGGGCAGTGCGTATCATTAAAATTCGTCACCACTAAATTGTCTTCTATTATTCCTCAAGTGTGCGCAAAACCCCTGATAAAGCCTCAGTAATACTCGCCTGAGTTAAGCCTCCTTGTTCGTTATTTATTGCCGAGAGAGAGAGAGAGAGAGAGAGAGAGAGAGAGAGAGAGAGAGAGAGAGAGAGTACGCCACCTCTCCCGTGTTGCATTCACCACTCCAGTGGTTCCCAAACATGGGGTCGCACAGAGGTCATGGGGTCGATGGGTCCCATAGAGCTCATAGTCCAGGTGTCAAGGACTGAAGAACGTGGCCCAGGTGCTGTCTCGTTAAGTCGGGACAATAAATTATGGTCAAGGGAATAATGCAGTACTCAGGTCAGGTCAGTCTAGGGAAGGCGAACGCTGATGACACATTAGGCAACAAATAATGGCAGCAAATTTCAATGATAGATTCGCTGAGTTGCTCACTGAGTCTTTGGATTTTGTTCAGTTTCTGCTCAAGACAGATGTAAAACAGTGTGGCTCTTTTGTCCAGTTAACATACGTTACATATGAATTATGAAAGATGTAACTTGTATTGAAAATTAATTATATGATGATGCACACAAGTCACTTACGAAATACGTACTATATAACATAGTTGTAACTAAGAAAATTGTATGTTAGGTTGCTTAACCATGTAATTATATCCCCTGGTATAGAACATTAAATTAAATTTCTATCAGTGTTTACTTTTAGACTTCTCATTATGGAATACATTTTCCTTACTTTTTTTTACCGTTAAATACGTATATCAGTATGTCTGCATTTACTTTAAGGATCCTCATTTATACAGCATACTGTATGTAATAACTTGGGGTCGCATTGGATAGGTGACAGTACTAGACGGGGTCGCACTGGAAAATGCTTGGGAACCCCTTACTCTTGGTATCGTCACAGTAAACCTCGCGAGAACTAAGTCTCCGGGCCAGAGACACTGTACATTACATTGGTCGGTCTCTCATTCATCATGCTTACGTGAGAAAACTAAACAATTTTCTCTCACTTTTTTCACCCTGGGCATTACGTCATGATTTCCTGGGTTAGAATTGCTCTTTTTCATCATCTTCACTTTTGTCGTTTCTCAAATTTTTACTTACTAGTTCATATAAGAATTGAGGAAACTGCAGCGGGCCTATTTAGAACATAAGAACATAAGAATGGAGGAAACTGCAGCGGGCCTATTGGCCCATACTGGGCCGTCCCATTTACACCCAACCCCTATTGCTCATATAAGCATCCAACCTATGTTTGAAGCAATACAGCGTATTCGAGTTAATGATGATATTTGGTAACCTGTTCCATTCATCCACTGCTCTGTTTCCAAACCAATGTTTACCTATTTCGCACCTAAATCTAAATTTGTCTAATTTAAAACCATTGTTACGAGTTCGCTCCTGGTTGGATAGTTTGAGTACCTTTGTAATGTCCCCTTTGCTTAGCCCTGACTTCCATTTATACAACTCTATCAGGTCGTACTCTCGAGGGAGTGCAAATTAAGATGCTTTAACTTGTCTCTATACTCAAGGTTCTTAATGCCCGGGACTAGTCTTGTCATTCTCCTCTGAATTCTTTCCAAGGATTCTATAAAAGAATGTAGAGATGAGTTGAGTAATCCATTAGGAGTTTTATTTAATAAGTCATTAGAATCGGGCCTAGTGCCAGAAGCTTGGAAACTTGCAAATGTAGTTCCGATTTTCAAAAAGGGTGATAAATCAATTGCATCAAATTACCGTCCCATTAGTCTCACGTCAATCATAGGCAAGTTGCTAGAGTCAATTATTGCTACAAAAATCAGAAGCCACCTTGAAACATTCAACTTAATTCATTCTTCTCAGCACGGGTTCACCCAGGGACGTTCTTGTCTCACAAATTTGCTTAGCTTTTTCTCAGAAGTATATGAAGCGGTAGATAATGATAAGTCATATGATATAATTTATTTAGATTTCAGTAAAGCATTCGATAGAGTCCCTCATGAGAGATTGATAAGGAAGGTAGAAGCACATGGAATAGGTGGATCATTATTAAAATGGATTAGGTCATGGTTAACTGGTAGGAAACAAAGAGTCAGCATAAATGGATTAAAGTCAGACTGGGGTGCGGTCAAAAGCGGAGTTCCCCAGGGATCTGTATTGGGCCCTCTGCTGTTTGTTATATTCAGTAATGATCTTGATTTAGGCATAACTAGTAGGATTAGTAAATTTGCAGATGATACCAAAATGGGGAGAGTGATAAATTCAGACAGTGACTTTGAACACCTTCAAAGAGATCTAGATACCTTACATGAGTGGTCAGTAGACTGGCAAATGAATTTTAATACTGATAAATGCAAGGTACTACAGATAGGGAAGACGAATACAAACGTTAAGTATAAACTAGGTAACACGGAAATAGAAAACTCAGGTTTGTGAAAAAGATCTGGAGTGTATTTGTTGCAACGACTTGAAACCTAGAAAACAATGTATTAGCGTTCGCAACAAGGCAAACAGGATTCTTGGGTTCATATCTAGGTCTGTGAGTAACAGAACTGCTGACGTTATCTTGAAACTTTACCTAGCATTAGTGAGGCCACACATGGATTATGCGGTTCAGTTCTGGTGTCCTTATTATAGAATGGACATAGATTCTTTGGAGAGAGTACAAAGAAGAATGACAAAAATGATCCATAATATTAGAAACCTTCCATATGAAGAAAGACTGAAAAGCTTAGGCTTGCATTCATTAGAGAGGCGTAGAGTTAGGGGAGATATGATAGAGGTGTACAAGTGGGTGAGTGGGATTAACAAGGGTAAAATGGAAGATGTTCTGAAGCTCAGTAATAACGAAATAACTAGAACAAATGGCTTTAAATTAGATAAATTCCGATTCAGAAAGGATATAGGCAAGCACTGGTTTGGTAATAGAGTTGTGGATATGTGGAATAGGCTACCGAGTGCTATAGTAGGATCGGGGACGCTAGGGAGCTTCAAGACGAAGTTGGATAGGCACATGGAAGTGCTGGGATGGGTGTGAAAGGGATCTGCCCTGTATGGGCCAGTCGGCCTCCTGCAGTATCCCACTTTCTTATGTTCTTATGTTATGTTCTATATCCATTCTGTAATACGGTGACCAGAATTGAACTGCGTAATCCAGGTGAGGTTGCACAAGCGCAAGATATAGTCTTAACCTCACCTCACCTCACCTCACCCCACCCCACCTCACCTCACCTTCTATTACCTACGCATCATATTGTTTTGCTTTTCCATTATGAAGTTTTCACTTTCCTCGTCTCAAATTCTATCGCCTGATTATACCTTTCCAACCATCACTTTCCCCGTGTAACTTCTATCCTTGCTGACATCACTTTCCCCTTGTAACTTTCTACCTTGATGACATCACTTTCCCCTTGTCACTTTCCTACTTACTGACATCACTTTCTCCATGTAACTTTCCACCTTACTGACATCACTTTACCCATGTAACTTTCTACCTTGCTGACATCACTTTCTCCTTGTAACTTTCATTATTGCTACCTGATCTAGCTTGGAGAAGGACGTGCCCCAAAGTGCTCGCGTTAGTGACCAGAGAAAATGGCCGCCTTGGATCGTTGTGTTTTGGGGGAAGAGGAGCGGAGTGTGAGGAAGGACGACCTCCTGGCCACTCTGTTAAGTCAGCTGGAGCAGTTGAGGAGTGAGATGGACGCTCTAAAGGGGGAGAACGAAGCCCTAAAGTCTGAACTCCTTCAAGTAGGTGTCCTGCCTAGCAGGACACCTGCGAAGGAGGAGCAGGCGTGGAGAGTGGTTGTCTCCAAGGGGACTATCAGGAAAGCTGACCAGGGTGTGGAGTGCAGTAACCCCTACCATGTGTTGGAGGAAGTTGGCGGGGAAGAGAATAGGAAGGACGAGGAAGAGAAGAGGCAGGACAGTGTGGTGCAAGGAGAGGAAAGGGTAGTTGTACAAACCCTGCCCAGAGGTAAGGTCGTGGTAGTTGGGGACAGCCAGGTGAGGTGTTTAGATAAGACTGTTTGTGCAAGAGATAGGAAACGTAGGACTAGGGTGTGTTTTCCTGGGGCTAGGGTAGGGCATGTAGCTGAGAGGATAGATAGGGTTCTGTCAGGGGAGGGTACCAATCCAGTAAGGTGTTTTAGTGTGGGAGGAAACGACATAGGAAAGGTTAGAAGTGAGGAACTTTTCAAGAGGTATAGGGAGGCGCTGGGGAAGATTAGAGATAGGGGAGGGATCCCAATAGTATGTGGTGTCTTGCCTAGAAGAGGGGTTGGTCGTAAATGGCTGTCCAGGGCAATTGCTATAAATTGCCTACTGGAAAAATATTGTGCAAACAATGGTTGGGCATTCATTGATAACTGGCAACCATTCTATGGCAACGACTACCTGGCAACGACTACCTGTACAGTCGTGACGGAGTACATGTGTCTCATGCGTGAAATTGTCACTCCAAAGGGTGGGTTTCGCCAGTAGAGAGAGGTCGGGGAAAGTGGGAGTCAAAAAACAAGCAGGTCCTGGGAAGTAAAATTGGTTACTCAGGACAAGAGGTAAAACAGGACCAGGGAATGGTAGGTTTAAATGTATACTATACAAACAGTAGGAGCGTTAGAAATAAAATAGACTTGCTGAGAGCGGACGTATGTACCGAGAATGTAGACGTCATAGCAACCACCGAAACATGTAGGAATCTGGCGAGCAAAATTTTTATTATCAGAGTACCACATAGAAGGGTACAACCTTTTTCACAAGGACAGGGAAGGTAGGAAGGGGGGGGGGGTCGCACTCTTCGTCAAGGATACATTAAAATATTGTATTAATAATTCAATAAAGGGTGAAGTAGGAACCGAGTCTGTATGGGTAGAAATCACGGAAGGAAGAGAAAAACTAATTATGGGAATGAGTTACAGGCCCCCAAGTCTTGGGAAAGAAGCAGCTCAGCACATATGACAGGAAATGAGTAGGGCAGCAAAATATAACAACCTGTGCATTATGGGGGATTTCAACTTCAGAAATATTGACTGGGACAACATTGTAGGTGACTATGAATCTGAAGACTTCCTAGACGCAGTACAGGAAAATTTTTTGTAATAACTAACTACAGAACCTACTAGAGGTGACAATATATTAGACCTAGTATTAATAAATAAAGAAAATATTATCAGAGATATCACAGTAGGGGGAGAACTAGGTAACAGTAATCACAGAGAAATTAGGTTCACCCTAAATTGGGAAACGAAAAACAATGATAATATGGTCAGAGTCCCAAGCTTTTGGTTGGCGAATTATCAGGGGTTAAAAAGGTACCTAGGTGAGGTCACCTGGGAACAGTCAGGTCAGTCCCCAGTAGGAGAGGGTGAGGTCACAGATGACACATCAATTGATCATGACTATAATATATTCACTAGTAAACTACGTAAAGCACAAGAACAAAATATACCATACAGAAAAATTAGGTCAAATAAGAATGAACCAAGGTGGATGACCGGAAAACTTAAACATGACATAGGAATAGAGAAAGGAATTTATAAGAAATTAAAGGGAGGGGAGGAGCAGCTCAGAAATAGGTATAATGAACTATCTAGGAATGTTAAGAAAAATGTAAGGAAAGCAAAGAGAGACTAGGAAATCAGAATAGCAAGGGAATCCACGGCGAATCCCAAGGGATTTTTCCAGGTATATAGAACAAAGGTCAAGGACAAAGTTGGGCCTTTAAAATCAGGGAGGGGAGAAGTGATAAATGGCAGTGAAGAAATAAGCAAAGCATTGAACAGTTACTTTTTATCAGTTTTCACAGAAGAAATTCGAGAGGAAATTCCAGAGGTGGAACTGATATTTAGGGGAAAGGAAGAAGAATAATTAAAGAATGCCACTATCAGAAAAGAGGATGTTCTTAAGAGGATAATTAAATTAAAGAAGACAAAATCCCCAGGGCCGGATGAAATTTTCCCTCTAGTCTTGAAAGAGTGTAGGGAACAGATTAGCGGACCCCTCGTAAATTTATTTACAAAATCATTAGACACGGAAGTTGTGCCAGACTTGTGGAAACAGGCAAATATAGTACCCATGTTCAAAAGAGGAGACAGAACATAAGCGTCAAATTACCGGCCGATTAGTTTGATGTCAGTAGTGGGGAAATTTCTTGAATCAATTATAGTAAATAGCATCCGATCGCATTTAGAGAAAAGCAAATTAATCTACAACTCTCAACATGGGTTTACAAAGGACAAATCTTGTCTAACAAATCTGCTGACGTTTTTTAGGAAAGTCTTCGAGGTAGTAGATAATGACGAAAATTACAGAGTACTGCATCAAAGGCTTCTGAGAAAAGTTAAGGCTCATGGTATCGAGGGGAAAGTTTTAAATTGGATAAAATCATGGCTCACCGATAGAACGCAGAGGGTCAGAGTAGATGGTGTTAAATCTGAGTGGGGGTGTGTAACCAGTGGGGTTCCCCATGGATCAGTACTAGGCCCACTCTTGTTCTTAATCTACATAAACGATCTAGATACTGGGATCAGCAGTGACATAAGCAAGTTTGTGATGACACCAAAATAGGGCGGAAGATTAATTCAGGGCAGGATGCAAATGCGCTAGAGGAGGATTTAAATAAACTGCAGGGGTGGTCAAAAAATGGCAAATGAAATTCAACACCAGCAAGTGCAGCATACTTAATATTGGAAGAACAAATACTGTCAATGTATACAGCCTTAACGACATCAACCTAGAGAGGTCGACTTGTGAAAGAGGCTTAGGGGTACTTGTAAGCCCTGACCTACGGCCTAGAAAACAGTGCGTTAATGTTCGAAATAAGGCAAACAGAGTATTAGGTTTTATATCTAAAAGTGTAAGTAATAAGAGTGCAGAGGTCTTATTGCAACTATATCTTGCGCTAGTCAGGCCGCACCTCGATTATGCGGTTCAGTTCTGGTGCCCTTATTATAGAATGGATATCAATTCACTGAAGACGGTGCAGCGAAAAATGACGAAAATGATTCCGGGACTTAGAAACCTTCCATATCAAAATAGGTTAAAGAGACTAAACTTGCATTCCCTAGAAAGACGAAGAGTGCGAGGAGATATGATAGAAGTATTTAAGTGGGTGAAAGGAATCAATAAAGGGGATATAGATAAAGTTCTTATAATATCCGAGCAGGATAGGACTCGTAGCAACGGATTTAAGTTGGAAAAGTTTAGGTTTAGGAGGGAGATAGGAAGAAACTGGTTCACAAATAGGGTGGTGGACGAGTGGAACAAGCTTAGCAACTTTGTCGTAAGTGCTGGAACGCTCGAAATTCTTAAAAGGAGGCTAGATAGATTCATGGATGATAGAGAGTGGTTGTGACTCTCGACAGGAGCTGCCATGCACAGGCCAACCGGCCTATTGCAGACTCCTTATTTTCTTATGCTATTATGTTCTTATCATTTTCCCCATGTAACTGTCTACCTTGCTGACATCACTTTCCCCTTGCAACTTTCTCCCTTGCTGTCGTCACTTTCCCATAGTATCTTTCTACTTTGGTGACATTACTTTCCCCTTGTAACTTTCTACCTTGCTGACATTACTTTCCCGTAGTATCTTTCTACTTTGGTGGCATTACTTTCCCCTTGTAACTTTCTACTATGCTGACATCACTTTCCTGACTAAACTTTCTACATTGTTGTCATCACTTTCCTCTTGTAACTTTCCACACCTTGCTGACATGACGTTCTCTTTTTGACTTTCAGGCTTGCTGACATGACTTTCCCCTTGTAACTGTCTACCTTGCTGACGTTATTTTCCCTTGTAACTTTCTACCTTGCTGACGTGATTTTCCCTTGTAACTTTCTACCTTGCTGACATCAATCTCTCTTTGTAACTTTCTACCTTGCTGGCATCATTTTCACCTCTTTGACACCCCTTTCCCCATGTAACTTTCCACGTTGCTGACATCACTTTCCCCATGTACCTTTCCACCTTGAGGCATCAGTTTACCCTTGTTACTTTCCGTCATGTTGACATCACTTTCCCTCTGTAGCTTTTTACTTTTCTGGCATCACTTTCCCCATGTTACTTTCAACCCTGCTGACAACATTTTCCCCTTGTAACTTTATACCTTGCAGACATCACTTCCCCTGAGTAATTTTCTACGTTGCTGACGTTACTTTCCCTTGTAACTTTTTATCTTGCTGACATCACTTTCCCTACGTAACTTTCTACCTTGCTGACATTACTTTCCATTTTGTAACTTTTCACCTTGCTGACATCACTTTTGTAATGTAACTTTCTACATTGCTGTAAGGGCGGAAACGACCTTCCTGCTCGTTACCGCTGCTTACTCGCTTGTTTGCTGGTGCGACCAACACTTGGGGGGGTTGGACAGAGGTGAGAACGGCAGCGGCTACCTGTGTCACAGGCGGATTCACCCCAGCCGCCATACAGTCACTATCTAGCTACCCCGCTGTTCGTCAAATTCTGGCTGTGATCTCATCATAGGTCCTGGACTCTTGGGCTGTTTTCCCAGACCTTCACCTGTCGACTGTCATTTCTCTGGACATCAACCACTACCGCTGCTCCTTTCCACCGTCGGTGCCCCCGGTGTTTCGTCTGCTGTATCAAGACATTGGCCGCTGTCGCTCGAGTGAGGTTGAACGGACGCTTCCCCCTTAGAGTGCATCACTGTGTTCTGGAACCTTCCCCAGGGCCACTGTTGTAGGAAATATATGTTCATTGTTTGATTCTATTGTTTGATTCCTTTAATCTCTGACTCCCATTAATTGCTTGCTTCCTTTAATGTTTGCTTCCCTTAATTATTTGACTCAATTGACTGTTTACTGCATTAATAGTTTGACTCCCGTAATTGTTACTTGATGTTCGTTGAGTGGTGTCGGAGAGTTGTGTTATATTTTTTATAGTAAAGAGATGTCAATCTCAAACGGTTGTTTGTTATTCCTCAGATAACCATGGTCCTTGGCTTTCCTTTATTAAGATCCTGATTAGTTTGGTAAGGGATTTCTATCCCTAAGTCCCAGGCCTTTACAATTGCTGACGTCACTTTTCTCGTGTAACTTTCTACCTTGCTGACATTACTTTCCCTATGTAACTTTTCACATTGCTGACATTAGTTTAATTGGTTAACATTCCCTGGATGACTCATTTAACCTTTATACGTTATAAAGGTGGGTGGACAAAGTGATACTGGGTGGTCAGGGGAGGGTGGTAGTGGGTGGGTGGTCAGGGGAGGGTGGTAGGGTGGTCAGGGGAGGTGGTAGTGGTGGGTGGTCAGGGGGTGGTAGTGGTGGGTGGTCAGTGGTGGGTGGTCAGGAGGGTGGTAGTAGGTGGTAGTGGTGGGTGATCATAGGTGGGAGGCAGTGGTGGGTGGTCAGGGGAGGTGGTAGTGGGTGGGTGGTCAGGGGTGGTAGTAGGTGGGTGGTAGTGGTGGGTGGTCAGAGGGTGGTGTGGTGGGTGATCATAGGTGGGAAGCGGTGGTGGGTGGTCAGGAGGGTGGTAGTGGGTGGGTGGTCAGGAGGTGGTAGGGGGTGGGTGGTCAGGGAGTGGGTGGGTGGTCAGGGGAGTGGTAGGGTGGGGTCAGGGAGGGTGGTAGTGGGTGGGTGGTCAGGGGTGGTAGTGGTGGGTGGTCAGAGGGTGGTGTGGGTGGGTGGTCAAGGGGGTGGTGTGGGTGGGTGGTCAGGGGAGGGTGGTAGTGGGTGGGTGGTCAGGGGAGGGTGGTAGTGGGTGGGTGGTCAGGGTGGTAGTGGTGGGTGGTCAGGGGGGTGGTAGTAGGTGGGTGGTAGTGGTGGGTGATCATAGGTGGGAGGCAGTGGTGGATGGTCAGGGGGTAGTGGTGGGTGGTCAGGAGGTGGCAGGAGTGGGTGGCCAGGGGGGTGAGGTGGTTAGAGGAGGGTGGCAGTGGTGGGTGGTCATAGGAGGGAGGCAGTGGTGGGAGGTCAGGGGAGGTGGTAGTGGTGGGTGGTCAGAAGGTGGTAGTGGTGGCTGGTCAGAAGGTGGTAGTGGTGGCTGGTCAGGGTAGTGGTGGGTGGTGGTGTGGTGTGACCAGGGTGGTGGGTGGTAGTGGTGGGTGACCAAGGGAGGGTGGTAGTGGTGGGTGGCCAGGGGAGGGTGGTAGTGGTGGGTGACCAGGGGAGGGTGGTAGTGGTGGGTGGCCAGGGGAGGGTGATAGTGGTGGGTGGCCAGGGGAGGGTGGTAGTAGGTTGGTGGCCATTATTTTTTTTCTTCTAATTTTGTAATTCACAGCGGCTAGTTTATTGTGCACCTAATACTCATCCTCTGAGCGGCAGCGCAAAAGGATTACAGAGTAGAGTTCACAAAGGGTCTGTAAAACTAACCCCCGTGGTCAGGATATTATTGCATTGGATGTTACAGAGTATTTCAAATAAGTTCTTTGTTTAGTTCTGTTCATAAAGGGTAACTTATTCGCAACAGCGTGAGTATAGGAGTGTGAGGCAATATACCTGATCACACACTTTGTTATTCACATTTACGTGAGAGGTATTCAAGCACATTGTGTGTTTGATTCTATACATGGGAACTGATATAGCTACTAAGAGCAAAAAAGTGAATACAATTTTAATATGTCGGCTATCTTGCCATTAGAGATAGTGTTGTGCCATTTCACACACAGCGTGCTTGGACCTGTCCCTAAGAGTTTCTATCTTTACACAGTCGAGGACGTAGTGTTCGAGTGTGTGGCCATATGTCTGGCCACACACTTTACATTTAGTTTTGTTCACATCTGCTTGAGGGATATACTTCCAGAGGTACTTGTACCCTAATTTTAGTCTAGCGGTTACAACATCTTGTAACCTAGTGATCTCGTTACTTGCTCCATATACATGTTTCACTTGATACATTTCACCACGGTAAGAAATGGATTGACTAGTGGCTGTTTGCACTTGTCTGCTTGCATCAAATTCATCATTAAGTTCCTTCCTAACTACAGTTTTAAGGGTTCGTTTTGACAGACCCAAATTGTATTCAACAATGTCTTCGTTAGACGCGAGTTTGGCGAAGGCATTAACTCCGTCATGTTCTGTGAGGCCTATGTGAGAGGGGATCCACAACAGTTTGATCTTGACACCCCTGTCAACAAGGTACGCATATTTGTGTCTAACTTCAAAGACAAGCACGTGACAATTTAAGTTGAGGGTGTCAAGGGCTAGAGATAGTGGGTGATCAGGGAAGGGTGGTAGTACAGTAAGTGGGTGGTCAGAGGTGGATGGTAGTGGTGTGTGGCCATGGAATGTTGGTAGTGGTGGTAGGTGGCCATGGAATGTCGGTAGTGGTGGTGGGTGGCCATGGAATGTTGGTAGTGGTGGCGGGTGGCCAGTCTTCTGATAATCCAGTAGCAACAATTGACACAAGGGCCACCTCCTTACCGAGTCTCACAGACACAGGCGGATTATTAGCTATGAGGAGGTGAGAGAGAGAGAGAAAGAGAGAGAGAGAGAGAGAGAGAGAGAGAGAGAGAGAGAGATCCTTCCCTCTCCACATTTCTAGAGCTTCCTCCCTTCCTGCCTCTCCTTTCCCTCCATCCACTACCTTCTCATCATAGTTTCTTCTCTTCCTTCCTCTCTCTCCTCCTCCTTCTCCCTGTGTCTTCCCTCTCCTCCCCTCACCTGAATTCTCCTCCCCTTTCTCTTATTAATCAACATTCCTAGTGTCTGTTCTGCCGTTCTTCCTGTTCACTCTTTTTTTTGTTAATTTCTGCTGGTTCTTCCATTATTGCAGCACAGTGTATCAAGAGACTTATATTTATGCGTGTATGAAACTGAACTGACCTCAAGGTATAAATGTTTTATTTTACACCAGTAAAAATGTAACTGGTGTGTGTGTGTGTGTGTGTGTGTGTGTGTGTGTGTTTTATGGATATTTTTGGGTATATATGCATGAATGTGTGTAGAAACGTATGTATGTATTTATGTATGTATATATATGTGTTGTAATGGTCAGCAGGCTCGCCTCGCAAACGAGTAGCTTTCGATTGCTGGGCAGGGTTAAATTATGGGCAAGTTTCTTTACTCCATTTGCCTCTGTCTACCCAGCAGTAATTGAGAACCTGGATGTTAATCGACTTGCGGATCGTGTTTCAGGGTAATGGTTAGCCAGTGCAGTTGGCGAGTTGTCCGGTCTCCTTGATACTGGATCATGTAACTCGTTAACTTAGGGTGTGGTTTTTGTGTTGGCTACAGCTTCTACACCTTAAACAAATTCACACCCATGTGGTGCTAGGACTGAACTTCCTCGTATGTATGTATGTATGTATGCACGAGCATGTATACATGCGCGTGCACATAATGTGTGTGCACTAGCATACAATATTCCTCGTCCTAATAGACAAAATGGCGTCATACACGAGCATAAATAATTTTTTTTAGTTAGCATGAGACTAATTGGTGTCTTTTTTTTTAACTGGGAAAGATCGTTTAGGTAAATAACAGCGATAAAGGTCACATAGCAGTGGGTGGGGCATTTTGAAGCCTCCGACAGCCTGCTAGGTCATCCGAGGTTAAATATAACCATGGGTCGGGTATTACACCAATCCGGCCGACGTGTCAGGTCACGAGAAGTGAAAAGTGACAGATGAATTTTGGATTTATGTGAACTAAACATATTATAAAAAACGTAATCAACTCGAAATTCTAGAAAATCAGATTATTATGTTTTCAAACTAATGGAGTACGAGTGACGCTCTCACTTAATCCCCCCATGACGGCGGCAAAAATATCTGTGGACTTGTTGCATTTGTAATTTTTTGTACTTTTTGTAAAAGAGCGATGTTAATTAATGAACTGCAGTATGTAGTCATTAACTTTCAACATAAAAAAAAAATGAGTGAGCAGAGAAAATTTCGTGAATTTAATTTCCTGTCGAGGGAAGTAATGGAGAGACGTGTGAGTCAATACTTTACACCTGTATCACCTCTCAACTTAAAGACTTTGAAATCCTTCTCTTGAGGCTGACAGTTTCCTCACTACCATCAACAGGAGAGAAATTTGATAAAACGCATCGCGGATTCATGTTCCAATGACTGAAGGTTTTGTGCTGAGTGATTACTTGTCCACAGCTCGTCAGTTATGTTCTCTAATGGGGAGTTAAGGTCAGGTAATATTAAGGCTGTGGCAGGAGTATGACTCTACACTAACAACTCTGCAGGTTCACTGGTTCGATCTCCCAGGGATGGTGTGAGCTGCCTGGTGAGGGTGATATACAAACATAGTAATATATGAATGCACAAGTGTGTATGTTGGTGTGTTTATATGTATGGATGCTTATGTAAGTGCATGTATGTCTGTGTGTTTGTCGGTGTGTAAATGTGTGTGTATAATTGTGTGTGCGTGTGTGCATGTATAAGTGTGTGTGTGTGTGTGTGTGTGTATGTGTGTGTGTGTGTGTATGCGTGTGTGTATCACTTAACCTACAAGTCCAAGACTGACGAGCCACCCGCCACACTCCCTTATTCCCACTAACCAAACACCTGCGACTAAGAAAGAACACTCACCACCTCTCCCAAGGTCTAGCAGCTCCCTCCCATCCTCTCCCACGCTCGTACTCCTTTGCTCCTTCCCACCCACACTCTTCCTCCATCAACAGGAACCACCCATTAATCCCGCCTATATATCTCCAGATGAACCCTTGACCGGCTATCTGATCCAATTTCTTTGTTTCGTGGACTAATCGACAGGTTAGGGGAGATGACGTAACCTGGCCACGCTCCGTATTGATTGGCTACTTGGTTAGGCTGATCGTGATCGTTCATTGGCTCTGTTGTGTGTTTACAGGAGGAACCAGGCTGGCATGCTGAGGGTAATTATATCGAGTGACTAACATGAAGGGATACTTTTTGGTGCTATGAAAGTGTTGACTTTATTAAGATTTGTATGTACATTAAGTTTGTGTGTGTGTGTGTGTGTGTGTGTGTGTGTGAGAGAGAGAGAGAGAGCGAGAGAGAGAGAGAGAGAGAGAGAGAGAGAGAGAGAGAGAGAGAGAGAGAGAGAGAGAGAGAGATCGTTTTTCTCTCTCCTCCTGTAATGACGTGTTCCTGGATATATAAGATTTACTTGGTGTTATCTACGGCACAGCATCAAAGAGGTCTTCCTCCTGGTATTCATAACTCACCTCCCACGGTAAATTTACTCCTCATCAGTGTTTAAAAACTTAACAGCTGTCAACATATCAGTAACTCCCATTTTAATCGTCTGAAATGAAAACAAAAAAAATCTTGCAGTTTTGTTTTGACATTTCTTTTTGTGGACTGAAAAACAAAACAAAGCAAAACAGGAAATGAACGAATAACAAAGGTCATATATAAGTGAACCCAGAGTGTTCTTCGATGTTTTTATTCTTTTTTCAATTATTTTTATTTAGGTCGAGTGGTGGATAGGGAGGAAAGGGGGGAGGGGGTGAAACAGTGTAACAGGTACCAGAAACAGTGGGACAGATGCTAGAGACACTGAGACAGGTGCGGGAGACAGTGAGACAGGTGCTGGAGACAGTGAGACAGGTGCTGGGGACAGTGAAACAGGTGCTGGAGACAGTGAGACAGGTGCTGGAGACAGTGAGACAGGTGCGGGAGACAGTGAGACAGGTGCTGGAGACAGTGAGACAGGTGCTGGAGACAGTGAGACAGGTGCGGGAGACAGTGAGACAGGTGCTGGAGACAGTGAGACAAGTGCTAGAGACAGTGAGAGAGACAGTGAGACAGGTGCTGAGAGAGGAGACAGGTGCGGGAGACAGTGAGATGAAAGTGCTGTATAGTGAGACAGGTGCTGGAGGAGAGGAGACAGGTGGGTGGGAGACAGGTGAGACAGGTGCTGGGGGATAGTGTGAGACAGGTGCTGGAGAGTGAGACAGGTGTGGGAGACAGTGAGACAGGTGTGGAGGACAGTGAGACAGGTGCTGGAGACAGTGAGACAGGTGCTGGAGACAGGTGCCAGAGATAGTGAAACAGGTGCTGGAGACAAGTGGAGAGACAGGTGCTGGAGACAGGAGAGACAGGTGCTAGAGACAGTGAGACAGGTGCTGGAGGATGGTGAAACAGGGTGCGGAGAGAGTGAGATGGTGCTGGGGGATAGTGGAGACAGGTGCTGAGAGAGTGAGACAGGTGGTGGGAGACAGTGAGACAGGTGCTGGGGATAGTGGGGAGACAGGTGCTGGAGCAGGAGTGAGACAGGTGCGGAGACAGTGAGACAGGTGCTAGGGAGACAGTGGAGACAGGTGCGGGAGACAGTGAGACAAGTGCTGGGAAGCCAGTGGAGCAGGTGCTGGAGACAGAGACAGGTGCTAGAGAGAGGAGACAGGTGCTGGAGACAGTGAGACAGGTGCTGAGACAGTGAGACAGGTGCTGGAGACAGTGAGACAGGAAAGGGAGACAGTGAGACAGGTGCTGGAGACAGTGAGACAGGTGTGGAGACAGTGAGACAGGTGCTGGAGACAGTGAGAGACAGGTGCCCCAAACAGTGAGACAGGTGGGTGGTGGAGACAGTGAGACAGGTGCTGAGACAGTGAAACAGGTGCTAGAGACAGTGAGACAGGTGCGGGAGACAGTGAGACAAGCTGGGAGACAGGAGACAGGTGCTGGAGACAGTGAGACAGGTGCTAGAGACAGGTGAGACAGGGTGCTGAGACAGTGAGACAGGTGCTGGAGACAGGAGACAGGTGCGGGAGACAGGAGACAGGTGGGAGACAGTGGAGACAGGTGCTGGAGACAGTGGAGACAGGTGCCTGGAGACAGTGTGAGACAGGTGCTGAGACAGTGAGACAGGTGGGCAGAGACAGTGAGACAGGTGTGTGGCGATGTGAGACAAGTGCTGGAGACAGTGGAGACAGGTGCTGGAGACAGGAGACAGGTGCTAGGAGACAGTGAGACAGGTGCTGGAGACAGTGGAGACAGGTGCTGGAGAGACAGTGAGACAGGTGCTGGAGACAGGACAGGTGCGGGGACAGTGAGACAGGTGCGGGGAGACAGTGAGACAGGTGCTGGAGACAGTGAGACAGGTGCTCGGAGACAGTGAGACAGGTGGTGCTGAGACAGTGAGACAGGTGCTGGGGAGACAGTGAGACAGGTGCTTGAGACAGTGAGACAGGTGCTGGAGACAGAGACAGGTGCTGGTGAAGTGAGACAGGTGCGTGGAGACACAGGAGACAGGTGCTGGAGACAGGAGACAAAGGTGCTGGAGATGAAGTGAGACAAAAGCATGGAGACAGTGAGACAGGTGCTGGAGATGGGCGGAGACAGGTGCTGGAGACAGGAGAGACAGGTACTGGAGACAGTGAGACAGGTGCTAGAGACAGTGAGACAGGTGCTGAGACAGTGAGACAGGTGCTGGCACAGCAGACAGGTGCTGGAGATGCGAGAGACAGGTGGACAGTGAGACAGGTGGTGCTGGAGACAGAGACAGGTGCTGGAGACAGTGAGACAGGTGCTGGAGACAGGAGACAGGTGCTGGAGACAGTGAGACAGGTGTGGGAGACAGTGAGACAAGGAGACAGTGAGACAGAAAAGGCACAGTGAGACAGGTGCTGGCGACAGGAGACAGGTGCTGAGACAGTGAGACAGGTGCTGGAGACAGGGAGACAGGTGCTGGAGACAGTGAGACAGGTGCTGGAGACAGTGGAGACAGGTGCTGAGACAGTGAGACAGGTGTGGAGACAGTGAGATGTGGTGCTGGAGACAGTGAGACAGGTGCTCGAGACAGTGAGACAGGTGCTGGAGACAGTGAGACAGGTGCTGGAGACAGTGAGACAGGTGCTGGAGACAGTGAGAGAGGTGCTGAGACAGTGAGACAGGTGCTGAGATAGTGAGACAGGTGCGTGGGAGACAGTGAGACAGGTGCTGGAGACAGTGAGACAGGGTGAGACAGTGAGACAGGTGCTAGAGACAGGAGACAGGGTGTTGGAGACAGTGAGACAGGTGCTGGAGACAGTGAGACATGTACGAGACGTGAACATGGATGTGATTTTGTATTACAGTAAATGAGTAATTAAGAGCGAATAATAATGTCTCCCATTGTCTGTCTCTCACTTTCTCATTGTCTCTCCACTCCCACTTTCTACCCTTCCCCCTACTTCTTCCTCCCCCACTGCCCACCACTCCTCCTTCTGCCTCACCCTCCTTCCTTCCCTATTTCACCTCTCTCCTCCTCCTCCCCTGCTCCTCCTTCCTCCCTCACTGACTACCTATTCCTCTACCTCCTTCTCCCCACTCCCCCACCTTACTCCCCCTCTCCCTCACCCACACCCTCCTTCCCTCCCCTTACTTCCCACCCCACTCTTCCCTCCCCATTCCCCATCTCTTCCTCCTCCCTCCCTCCCCACCATCTCCTTGCACCTCTACTCCCATTTCTCTCTTCCTCTCCCACTGACAATCTCTTCCTTCCCCTCCTCCCACCTCTCCTCTCTCCTCCCTCCCTTCCACTCCTACTCCCCATCTTTCATCTCCTCTCCCACGACTACTCCTTCCCTCCTTCTCCTCCGCCTCCTCCTCCCACCTCTCCCTCCCCTTCTCTCCACCTCTCCCTCTCCCCTTCCTCTACCCTCCCTATCTCTACCTCTCCCCCACTTCCCCTCCCACATCAGACGTAGGTACACACAACATCTGAGGGAATTCGAAGCCTTTGTGTTATCATGAGGAGGTTTTCAACGCCTGGGTCGACACACACAGCGTAAGGCCACGAATTAAGAACTTAGGCTGTGATTTTAACATGTAACAATTACCTTTTATAAATGAGTTGAGTAGCTTTGTGTGTGTGTGTGTGTGTGTGTGTGTGTGTGTGTGACTGACTGTTTAGAAAATTTTTGCCTTTCTATTGATAAGACAGAGAGAGAGAGAGAGAGAGAGAGAGAGAGAGAGAGAGAGAGAGAGAGAGAGAGGAGAGAGAGAGAGAGAGAGAGAGTAGAGAGAGAGAGAGGAGAGCAGCACGGCTAATCAGCCATCACTGCGCACTCACCACATAAAAAATCAAAGCTTTATAAAAGATAAAGGAAGCTATATAATTAGAGCCTCTGGCTAATTTTTCATTATAAATATGATGTTGCTGCCATAATGAATAGTAATCATGAGGCCTCGTTATTAAAAAATACCTTTCTCTCTCTCTCTCTCATAGTCTGTCTGTCTGTCTCTCTTAATATATATTTCTCTCACAGTCTGTCTGTCTGTGTCTCTTAGTCTTTCTCTTTATCTCTTTTACTCTTTCTATCTTGTATCACACACACACACACACACACAAATAACCTGGCTGTCACAATTGGGTCTCTCGCGAAACATGTTGATGACGTGTTTGCATTTCAACATGTGGCTGTTTCCTCTTCAGTTACAGACACTCTTAATAGGCAAACAAGGACGTTAGTGTATGTCTGAGTGTAGGGAAACACAAACGGGATTAGAGAGAGAGAGAGAGAGAGAGAGAGAGAGAGAGAGAGAGAGAGAGAGAGAGAGAGAGAGAGAGAGAGACTATAAAATGACAACACAAATAAAATAAACAGAGTGAATGTAAGAAAGAGAATGTGTTGTAACGCCAAACAGGGATGACTCACATTAACTCGCATAAGGGTAACACTGGAAGGTAGAATGGTCAAGTCTTAACTGTGGTGCAACGGAGTCCTGTCTTAACTATGGTGCCATGGAGTTCTGTCACAGCCGTGGTGGTATCATAACTTTCAATCAACGAAGATCTGTTTTAGCTGTGGTACAATGAAGATCTATTTTAGCTGTGACTCGAAGAAGTTCGAAAAATACTTTATGTTGACTAACGCTGCTGGAGGGAAAAGCTTTTATGAAGACAATGAAGCGACTCCTTTGAGTTAACGACGTTTTGTGATGGGAACTTATGGAGTGTGACCGCTGGGCAGGGAAAAAACCCTACGGTTCTCTGACTCTTACCCACACCGCCATACAAACTCTTAATGTCTAACCTAACCTAACCTAACCCACGACTCCTGCATAGGATAAATATAAAGTCGGACGGGAGGACAGACGGAAGAACAAAGATAACACTATATAATCTTTTCACCTTTATAGGAGGACATAAATTCAACCTTTTCAGATGACACACAAGAGGATGCCTGTTGTTGTTGTTGTCTTCCTCTGGTGCGAGTTTTGCTGCTCCTTGACTCAACTCACCTGAAACACACAAGAAAACAACATTAGAATGTTTTTATAACTCATCGTGCAAATGCAGAAGAAGGACCTGCTTTATAAATTATATTACTCAATGAAACATATTACGGTGATAAAATACTGAGAATTTCAAATTATGTTACGTAATTGTGTTTATGGTCGTTCGTTTAGTGTACTACATACTGGGCAATTCCACTCAGTCATTCAGTTTATTATGGTGTTGAAAAATTCTCTTATACCAATTTATAACTCATCGTTCAAATGCATAGTTTATACTATACAACTTTGATAACTTCGTGAAACAGCTGAAATAGAGGAAAGTAAATGTACAGTAGTGGAGTAATGACCAGTACTGGCGTCGAGTCGTTGTTTACAGTAATTGTGCCTTACCGGGATACTACTCGGCATGATTGTTAAATGAAACTTATGAAACATGATTGACTCAATAGGCGTGTTGAAAAAAACTCTTATCAACCTCTCATATGATTTTAAGTTCGAACTTTCGTCCATCTGTCGGGGAAATGAAACACCGACTAAACTATTTCGTCCAGAATGTTTTACTGGCTTCACTCACACTGACCATATATTATACGATGGAGTGTGTTGCGTTTATATACCTCTAGAGTCTAGATGTTATAGTTTTATAAGCCTCAGTCCATTTTGATTCTTTTTAACATAATTATATAAACAAATGGTACATGAGAGAAGAAAGAGCACATAAGCATATATTTCACATATGTATATATGTGAAATATATGCTTATGTAATAACCCTTGGAAACTCTATACATTAGCATCACTCTCATGCAGGATACTGTACCTATTGGCCGGTCCTATACATAAACCTTACACAAGTGAGGAGTTTACTCTCTCTCTCTCTCTCTCTCTCTCTCTCTCTCTCTCTCTCTCTCTCTATATATATATATATATATATATATATATATATATATATATATATATATATATATATATATATATATATATATATATATATATATATATATATATATATATATATATATATATATATATATATATATATATATATATATATATATATATATATATATATATATATATATATAAAATCAACGACCTCACCAACCAGGGCTCGAACCCTCGACCTATTGTGTGTGAACAGGGAACGCTAACACCATGCCACAAGGACATGTGTCTACTCCGTCACCTCTCTCACCTCATCTCCCAGAGCCCCTGTGTAGTGTATCCCCGCCTCTCCCACCTATTACATCAGCCATACACCATACATGGATCTGCCTTTCCACACCACGTTGTTGATTCTCACGTCACAACATTGTCACTAACTCGGATGTAACTCCCGCCTCTCACTCCTCTTCCGTCAAGTTTTATGGTGCAGGAAACTTTAAATTGGACTAGTAGGAGGAGGAGTGTTAAGGAGAGTGAGTTAGACTTCTCTTTCTCCCGCGGTTCTATTATTGTGCCTCGACGACCAGCTGAATGACGTCATGTTACCATATATGGATCAAACGAGAAAAGATTTTATGAGCGGCGCGTGTTCAATTTCTCCTCCCAAAATCTATTTAAAATGAACGAGTAGGAGGATTATTGAGGGAGGATGTGTTCAACTTCCCGGTTCTATGATTGCTATCATTTCGCCATGTCCTGATGAACGAGGACACACCACCAGAACAGACCTGGAAAGTTGTGTTATGTAATTCGAGTTGCCACGTTGCTTCCGTCCCTCTCCCTCTTTATCTATTGAAAATCTTATGAACTTAGTTTTTATGACAAATTTTGTAGGAAGTTTATTTATGTAGTGGAGTGAAGAAGGTATTCTCACTGGGCCTTAAGGAGTCCCTGCCATCACCGTCGCCCCCCCCCCTCCCCCCTCCATACTATAGGCCACAAACAGGACTGGAAGGCCCATGTAAACAACACAATCAAGGCAGCCTCGTACCGACTCTACATGCTACGACGAATCAGGTCACTTGGGGCACCCATGTCAGAGCTGAGGACCATCTACAACGCATTTATTCTCCCCAAATTAACGTATGCATCACCAGCCTGGTCGTCTTCTCTCAACTCAACCCAACAACGTCAGCTAGAGAAGGTACAGAAGAGAGCCTGCAGAATCTTGCTCGGTTCAGACTACTCGGGCTACACCAATGCTCTCTCCACCCTGGAAATGCCATCCCTCAGCGACCTCCACCACCATGCACTAGCATGGTACTATACAGCCCTGTAAATGTATTGAATGTATATTATTATGTCTAAATCACATGTAAGCTTGTATATTTTCAGCAAACGGCTGCAACTCTATTAATAAACCGTTTAATAATAATAATAATAATAATATTATTATTATTATTATTATTATTATTATTATTATTATTATTATTAATCCATCGACACCCAAATGTTGTTTCCCACTGTCCTGATAGGCGATCTGGGTAATACCTCTCGGCTCCCACTCCTGATACTGACCTGTGGGACGACCTGGGTAATACCTCTCAGCTCCCACTCCTGATACGAACCTGTGGGAAGACCTGAGTAATACCTCCCATCTCCCACCTTTGCTACATCTCTGTAATCCCCCTCTGCTAACATCGTCCTCCCCTCGCCCTGGAGCAAATAATTGAACGAACGATAATATATCCATGTCTTGGCCAGCTGCCATAGTTAAGACATGGAGCTGGCCGTTAATCCTAACTTTCCCTTCAGTACAAGCCATCATCACCCTACCAGAACACAAGAACAACAGGTATGGTCATCTACAGCAGGTCACCAGATTTTGTATATACTCTCTTTCGTACTTTATCTTGCACTAAAGATTACGTTTATGAAGACTGTAGTAAAAACTCAATTAGTGTTAACCTTTGTTGTTTATCACCATCACCTTGTATTTGATTGGGATTGGAGGAAGATATATTTAACAACTGTCGTAAACAAAGCCATTTTTTTATTGGTGTGTGTGTGTGTGTGTGTGTGTGTGTCAATAATGTAGTATAGATCACTACTTTTGAGATTAAGATCGAGACCTTCCTTCTGAGGCCCTTAGAAGTCGAGATCGAAACCAAAACCAATTACAATTTTATCATACACCTGTTCATACACCTGTGCATATACCGAGCTTTTAAGATAATTATTCAGATAAAAATTTAGGATCTCGGTTCAAAAAAGTATAATGTTTTTGAGGGGAGGTAAACGATGGGTGAGGGGGGGTCAGTATTACCTTAATTCATAGAAATATTCACCAACTAGTAATAATAATAATAATAATAATAATAATAATAATAATAATAATAATAATAATAATAATTATAATAATAATAATAATAATAATAATAATAATAATTAACGGTTTATTGAAAAAGTTCTGCAGCCCGAAGGCTGAAAATATACATTGAACATAAATGAATTATTGAATACATTGGTGGTTTAACAAAAGCCTTCATTAGAGAAAGGTAAAGGAACATACAGTGAACATTCAGATTAATGTAGGTGTTGAACAGCAAACACGTAGTGTAGTAACTCTCTCCCAGATGGTGTTAGGAGGGACCTCATGTGGTGTAGTAGTTCCCTCAGATGGTGTTATGAGGGACCTGGCGTGGTGTAGTAATTCCCTCGCAGATGGTATTATGAGGGACCTCACGTGGTGTAGTAATTCCCTCACAGATGGTGGTATGAGGGACCTCACGTGGTGTAGTAATTCCCTCACAGATGGTGTTATGAGGGACCACGTGGTGTAGTAATTCCCTCACAGATGGTGGTATGAGGGACCTCACGTGGTGTAGTAATTACCTCACAGATGGTGTTATGAGGGGCCTCACGTGGTGTAGTAATTCCCTCACAGATGGTGTTATGAGGGGCCTGACGTGGTGTAGTAATTCCCTCACAGATGGTGTTATGAGGGACTTGACGTGGTGAAGTAATTCCCTCACATATGGTGTTATGAGGGACCTGACGTGGTGTAGTAATTCCCTCACAGATCGTGTTATATGAGTGAGGTGTGGTCCCAGGCCTTCCTATCGTAGACGGATTAGCACATCCCTGGTTGTTGTTGGGTCTCACGGGTGTGTGTGTGTGTGTGTGTGTGTGTGTGTGTGTGTGTGTGTGTGTGTGTGTGTGTGTGTGTGTGTGTGTGTGTGTGTGTGTGTGTGTGTGTGTGTGTGTGTGTGTGTGTGTGACAACTACCAATTGATTTAGATTTTTCTTAAGTTTCATGATATAAATATGAGTGACTAAATATACATATTTACTTTTTATTTATATATTTGGATTATATCGATTATATCAGGCTCTTTGATCATATACAGGTACAGTACTTTATTTATCTATCTATTTAACACATAAGAAGTGTTCATTGCACTCAAGAAACACCAAAATACTCAGTGTGTGTGTGCTTAGTTCAACACTCCCTTTCTTACCCTGAGTTTGTGCTGGAGAGGAGTGTGTCAGTCGAGGCTATGAATACCACCTATTTCTGAGCACCACAATCATTTTGCATAACACAACCACGACGACCACCAAGGCGTGACACACATTTGGTTAAAAACATCCAGAGGACGAGTTGATGTGTGTGTGTGTGTGTGTGTAATAATAAAATAAAAATAATAATTAACGGTTTACTGAAAAAGTCGGCAGCCCGAAGGCTGAAAATATACATTTGACTGGTCATGGAGACACCAGGTGGTGTGGTGTTCACGTGGTGTAGTAACTCGTCCTCGGGTGTTGATATGAAGGACCTCACGTGGTCATGGGGACACCGGGTGGTGTGGGGTGGTGTTGTGTTATTTTGAGGTCAGGTGTGAAGCCGACGCACTATTGTTCCCAGGGTGGACTGATTAGCACCTCCTTGTCAGACAATAGCGGTCAGTTCCCAGGGGTGCTTATCTCACTGGTCACGGTTCTCACTGGTACTGTCTAGTGCTGAATTCTCTGGCTTAAACACTGTTCAACACTGGCCCACTTCTTTCCGAAACGAAATTGTCACTTTTGATTATGTTGATATCCCGGTGGTGAGGATGGGTCGGGGAGAGGGACTTGGGGAATAGGCCAAACATTGGCCAAGGGAGGCAGCTGCTCAGCAGGAGCAGCGCCTGAATAGGTCTTGACCCTACGGTGGTCAGGGATGTAGTGTGTGACTCTTCAGGCTTCTACTCCCTTGACTCTTCAGGCTTCTACGCCCTCAACTCGTGAGACATAAAGGCAAGCATGAACTTAGCATGCTTCCCTGTTGGGCGCTGTAAACGCTTCTGCGCTTCACCTTACACAAGGATGTAGGGGGGTGCCCCCCCCCGCCCCCCCCCCCAAAAAAAAAACTGTGTGTGTGCGTGTGTGTGTTTATGTATATATGTGTGTGTACATGTACTTGAGTGTGTGTGTGTATGTGTGTGTGTGTGTGCGTGTGTGTGTGTTGTGTGTGTGTACACATGTGTATGTGCGTTTGTGTACGCGTGTGTGTACGTGTGTTTATGTGTACCTGTATGTGTGTGTGTGTGTGTGACAGCAAAGTAGTAGTAGTAGTGTGCGTGTGTGTAAAGGGAAATTGGAGAGAAAGTTTTGAACAATTGGTGAGTGTATCAGAGGCAGAGTTAACTTGCTTAGTCTCATGGACAAATGAAAGGCGTTGAAGTGGAGGGGAAAAATATCATAAGTCAGCATGCGGTAAAATTGGCTGTATGTAAGCTTATAAGTGGTGTCGAGTGGATGGTGTCACCGCGGGGATGTTGAGGTAGAGTTAGATGGGATGACAACAATGAAATGATTATTCATGACAGAGTGGAGGATAACGGAAGAATATCACAGAACATGTTATAAAAATATGTGTACAATGGTTGCAATAAGTTTTACAATATACCAGGAAAAATGTATGGTAGAGTTATATGGAGAATATTGTTACACAAACTAAGTGTATGAGCAGCAGTGAAAGTTGAGGAGGATAGGATGTGTGGGTCATGTTGTTGTATCAAGGGACATGAATGAAATTATCTTGGAAGCGGTAAAATAATTTATTACATTCATGGGCCTTGAAAATGCATAAAGTGTAACTTGATAGGAAAGTGATGAGGGAAGTATTGGGAATGTTTGGGATAAATAAAAAATTACTGTATGCCGCCCCAATAAAACTTACACTCGTCGCCCATCAATTGGTTACAGTACATGTGTACAGAAAGGAAGGCACAAGCGAAGTGAAGACCAGATGAACCTCAAATAGAATGAATAGAGACAAACAGATAGGAAAATAATAAAAAGCTTTAAAATTTTAAGGAAAATAAATGGCAAGTCCCCAGAGCGCACTAGTAAAAATATATATTGGTAAGTTCAACGTTTTCGCCCATGTTTACAATATCCTGGAGACATATTGAACAGTAGGTAGCAGCAACAGTAACAAAAAACTAAAACTAGTCAGTAATCAAGACTTTTATTGCAATACATTTGAAGAATTGTTATCAGATAGTTTGGCGGACGTCACAGAAAATCCATGTTATCGGTGTGTATATAAGTGTACGATGTATCCGAGGAACGATCCAGGATCCGCTACTAAACGAACGCCGTAACAGCAGAGACTATCAATATTTTCCGAACTTAATGGAGTCTGGGAGGATCCTAAAGGTCAGGGATCCGTATCAAAGTCTGTCATAATAAGATAGATAAGTGCAACAAAGGTTTCACACATTGGGTTAGGTTAGATTAATCTCTCTTTTTTCTTTCTCACTTTTTCTGTCTCTCTCTCTTTCACTCTTATTTCTCCCTGTGTGTGTGTTTGTGTAATAATAATAATAATGATAATATTAATAATTAACGGTTTATTGAAAGAGCTTGGCAGCCGGAAGGCTGAAAATATACAGTTACATAATTGGGGAATGGGTCTCTTGATTGACAAATAATGCACTAGTAACAGAAGTGTACAAATATGATATATATTAACTAGGTGGGGAGAAGGTTATAATTTTTACAATGGTTGGGACCGGGCTGTTCTTATAGCGATCAGTGCGTGCTCGTATGGGCTGGATGCGGTTGCGGTGTCGAACAGCAATTCTCAGAAGAGGGATCTCGGGTGGTAGTAGGACCGGTGTCGAGGATGGTGCAGAAGCTTCTCACTAAATTTGCTGATGTGGTCGTGGTGATGGTCAGAGAGAGCCGAGAGGGTCAGTATGTTGAGCGCTTCTTGATATGTGGAGTAGGAAGGGGAGAGAATAATTTTGCATGCCCTCTTTTGCACTTTTTCTTGGTGTTTCCGTTGTGTGGCATTTAGGGAGGAAGACCGGGCATGGGAGGCATAGGTGTGTGTGTGTGTGTGTGTCTGTCGCCTTTTTCCTCCCTGATTGTTTCTCTCTTTCTCTCTAGTTCCATATCGCCTTTCTCCATCTTGTATAACACCATTCCCTCCCTCCCTCACCTTCACACTATCCTCCTCATCACACCCTCTCTCTCCCTTACCATCACTCCCTCCCGTATTCATTATCACTCTTCCATCACTCGACCTTCCTCCAACACCATCTCTCTGCTTCCCACCAACACCATCATTCATTCTCTCAGTCACCATCACCCATTCACCCCCTCACCACCACCCACAACCCATCTCTCTCTCTCTCTCTCTCTCTCTCTCTCTCTCTCTCTCAGTTTCGTTCTTCTTTTTCACTTCCCTATTTTTTTCTTTTTCTCTTACCCGTCTCCTTTTTCACCTCTCTTTTCTTTTTTCACTGATCCGTTTCTCTCTCTCTCTCTCTCTTTCACACACCTTCTCCTTCTCTCCCCACGCCCTCTTCAATTCTCACCTATTTCACTTCTTTCTTCCGTCTCTTTTATCCGTTCTTCTCGATCAATCCTACACCATCCCCCCCTCTTATCTCTCTTTCTCTCTCCTCACACCGTCAAACTCCCTCGCCTCACTCTCTTCCCACTCACTCTCTATTATCGCTTTCTCTCTCCCCCATAAGATCATAAGAACATAAGAATGGAGGAAATTGCAGCGGGCCTATTGGCCCATACTGGGCAGTCCCGTTTACACCCAACCCATATTGCTCATATAAGCATCCAACCTATGTTTGAAGCTATTCAGCGTATTCGAGTGAATGATGATATTTGGTAACTTGTTCCATTCATCCACTACTCTGTTTCCAAACCAGTGTTTACCTATTTCACGCCTAAATCTAAATTTGTCTAATTTAAAACCATTGTTACGAGTTCGCTCCTGGTTGGATAGTTTGAGTACCTTTGTAATGTCCCCTTTGTTTAGCCCTGACTTCCACTTATACACCTCTATCAGGTCGCCCCTTACTCTACGTCTCTCGAGGGAGTGCAAATTAAGATGCTTTAACCTGTCTCTATACTCAAGGTTCCTAATGACCGGGATTAGTCGTGTCATTCTCCTCTGAATTCTTTCCAATGATTCTATATCCATCCTGTAATACGGTGACCAGAACTGAACTGCGTAATCCAGGTGTGGTCTCACAAGCGCAAGATACAGTTTTAGGATGACCTCGCTAGTCTTGTAACTAACACTCCTTTATGTGAACCCAAGTACTTTATTAGCCTTGTTACGAGCAAAAACACATTGTTTACTTGGCTTGAGGTTCCTACTTATCATTACTCCTAAATCTCTCTCGCAGTCGGATTTCTCTATGGCATCGTTGTTCATCTGGTATCTGGTTTCCCTGTTTACATCTCCTATACTGGCTACTTTACATTTGTCCACGTTGAATTTCATCTGCCACTTTTCAAACTATTCAAAAAATTTGTTTAGATCTTCCTGTATTTTTGCGAAGTCCTCGTCAGATTTAATAACACGTCCTATTTTAGTGTCATCAGCAAATTTACTTATGTTGCTGTCTATGCTGATATCTATGTCGTTTATGTATATAATAAATAATAATGGTCCAAGTACTGAGCCTTGGGGAACTCCACTTGTGATGTTGCTCCAATGGGACTTAGTGCCGTTAATGCTCACTCGCTGTTTCCTGTCCTGTAACCACGCCCTAATCCATTTAAGGATGTTACCTTTGATGCCATGTGCTTCTACCTTTCTAATTAGTCTTTCGTGGGGGACTCTGTTGAAGGCTTTGCTAAAGTCGAGATATACCACATCACAATTGTGCCCCTCGTCCACCGATTCGAAAACTGATGAAAAGAATGTTAATAGATCAGTTAGACAAGAACATCCGCTTGTGAAGCCATGCTGGGAATCATTGATCAATCTGTGCTTCTCGGTGATTTCGTATAGAGTTTGAAATGATTGCTTCCAGTAATTTGCCTACTATTGATGTTAGACTGATTGGACGGTAGTTAGAGGATAGTGATCTATCCCCCTTCTTGAAAATCGGTATTACATTCGCTATCCTCCAGGATTCTGGTACTACACCTGTTTTTAAGGACATGTTAAACAACTTTGCTAAGGGCATACTAAGCTCTTCCTTACATCCCTTTAATACTCTGGCAAATATATCATCAGGATCAGGTGACTTATTAGGCTTTAGTTTGTCTATTTGCTTACTAACAACGTTACTAGTCACTACTATCTCGCTTAATTTGTTTTCTTCACTATCTCTGAATAGAGTCGGTGCCTCGGGTATCATGTTTAAATTTTCTGTGGTGAAAACTGTTGAAAAATATTTATTCAAATTATTGCTCATTTCTCCGTCGTTATCAGTGAGCTCGCCCGTATCTGACCGTATTGGTCCAATCTTTTTTCGTGTTTTAGTTTGATACATTTGGTAGAATCCTTTGGGGTTTGTCTTTGCCTCCCTTGCTATCCTTACCTCATTATTCCTCTTGGGTTTCCTTATCTCGATTTTAACCCTACTCGCCAATATCTTATAATAATCCTGGAGGTAAATTTCGCCACACTTTATCCTTCTACCTATAGCCTTCCTTTGGCCAATGATGTTCTTTAAATAATTATTTATCCATTTAGGGTCATTGTTGTCTGATCTGAGTTTTTTGTATGGTATGTTCTGCCTTTGTGCATTAAGTAACTCATTATTTAAATTGTCGTGGAACTCGGCAATCTCAGATCTCGTTATCAGGTCCGAGTCATCTGTCAGGTTCACGGCCAAGCGCGACACCCCGCTCTCAGCTGCCTTTTAAACTGTCAAAGTTTGCCCTTCTGAAATCTGGTACTTCAGTGGAATTTTCCTTACGTCTGCCCTGAAAATCTAACTGGAATCTAATTTCTTTGTGATCGCTGTTTGCAAGTTCGTTCCCTACCTCGACATTGCTAATGAGGTTTTCTCTGTTCGACAGAACTAAATCGAGTATATTATTACCCAGTGTGGGTTCGGTTATATGTTGACTTAGGAAACAGTCCTGGATCGTCTTGAGAAAATCCTCTGATTCTGAGTTACCCGTAAGGTCAGTCCAATCTATTTGGCCAAGGTTAAAGTCGCCTACTATACAGACTTTGTTGTGTATGGAAGCCCTGCGCATTTCATCCCAGATAAGTCGCTCATTGACTCTATCAAGATTGGGAGGTCTATATATTACTCCTGTGATTAATTTTTCCCTACCGTCGCTTAATTCTATCCAAATTGTTTCTGTATTCCGCTCAGTTTTTATTTCCTTATTTATTTCACACTTCAAATTATCCCCAACATAGATTGCTACTCTGCCTCCTTTCCTGGTCTGCCTATCGGTATGGAACAATTTGTAACCCGCAATTTGGTATTCGACCGGCAACTCACGTGAGTCTAGTTTGATCCATGTTTCAGTGAATGCTATTATATCGATTTTTTCGGTACACACCAAGGCCCTAATATCATTCATTTTGTTTCTCATACTTCTACTGTTCGCGTAGCAGACATTTAAGTTAGTCGTGTTCTGAGTCCTCCCTTTACCGCGTTTAGTTTTAAGCTCCCTGTTTAATTTAGTTTTGTCATCATTCCTAACACTATTTCCCTGTAATCTTTTACTTTGTTTACCCCCTCCCACTGCAGTTTCCCCCAGCCCCGTGCCCATATGTTCCCCTAGCAGTTTAAAGACTTCGATATCCTTTGAACTACCCCCTCTAGAGACCCAGCCAGGGTTGCCACCCCATCCCGAGACAGGTGCACCCCATCCCTAGCATAAAGGTTCCTTCTGCCGTAGAAGTTGTCCCAGTTGTCAATGAATGGGACAGACATTGACTTGCAATATCTGTCAAGACGGTCGTTGACACCAACCGCCCTTGACAACCATTCACTGCCAACTCTCCTTCTAGGCAGGTCACCGCATATGATAGGGATCCCTCCCTTAGACCTAATACGATCTATAGCTGCCTTGAACTTATCAAGAAGCTCCTCGCTCCTACACCGGCCAATATCATTGCCTCCTGCACTAAGGCAGATAATGGGTTTGTTCCCATTACCAGACAAGATATTGTCCATCCTGTCAATTATATCCCCCACCCCAGCTCCTGGCAAACATACCCTCATCCTATTTTTGTTTTTACCACAAAAGGCCCTGTCCATGTACCTTACCTGTGAGTCACCAACAATTAAAGTTTTTGTACCTTCCTTGTCATCCCTGTCACTGACTGTACTAATGTCCAATTCGTCTATCAAGGGACTGAACGAGTTGGTACACTTAGCTGTTGTTGTTGTTGTTGTCGTATCCTTGGTGTATTTCTTCACCACCCGCTTCGTCTTCCCACTCCTCACAACCCTCCACTCACTTGAGTTTTCGTCAAACACTGGCTTTCCCTGTCCTGCCTCCCCTTTTAACCTCACCAGCTCTTCCTTTAATTTCAGGTTCTCCAATGTGGCCCTCTCAATTTTTTCCTTGGCCCTCGCCAATTCTTCCATGGACCACTCCAGTTTGGTCAACAAACTCCCACACCCAAAACCACACAAAGCACTGGCCATATCTGATAATTATCCCTCGGGAGCTAACCCTGCCGTGACCTTTCCCCTAGTGAGGTCAGAACCATATCATCCCTCTCTCCCTCACCCCTCTCCCTCTTCCCACACCCTCCCTCTCACCCAGTAAACCTTTACACGAGGCAAATTATTTGTCTCTCCCAAACCTGATTAAGCTCCTGCATTAAGGCGTTGGCAGCGTTGAGGCTTCATCACGAGGTTCCATTAACGCGTTAGTGGCGTTCACTCCTGATTATGTCCCTGGTAGCGTGGATTAAGATGGGCGCTCACCCCTGATCATGTTACGTGTCTGTGTGGATTAAGGTGGCGCTTGCTCCTGATTATGTCCCTGGTTGCGTGGATTAAGTGGCGTTTACTCCTGATTTATCTCGTATCTGCGTGTATTAGGTGACATTCATTATTGATTACGACAAACGTATGAAAAGAAAAAGAATGAGATACTCGTCCAATGGTTGAAAGATGTTGGTCCATACGCTCGACGGCCGGAAAAGGGACGCTGAACAAGGAGGCAGTGTGGTCAGTATCGCACTTAAAAACTATATTTTTTCAATTGTAAAGTCAGATACCTATTCACAGCCTGGAGAGAGAGAGAGAGAGAGAGAGAGAGAGAGAGAGAGAGAGAGAGAGAGAATAACTATGTAGGACAATAAAGCTCACTCATTATATTCATCTTAAAACCCTTTATATTTCTGACTTTCATTGTGCAACTTTTTTTTCTCCTATTTTTTCTTTCTATATTCTGTTCACAAGTTCACGAATTTATATTTGTTGAGTTATATTATGGTAGGGGTAGGTACACTGTAGGTAATTTATGACTGGTAATGTTAGGTTAGGTTATGTCTAGGTTTTTTCTCTTAAGGTAATTTACGTGACAGGTTAAATTGAATTTGGTAAAGTGTAATACAGACTGTTTTATTTTTTATTTTATTATTTTTTTTACTGGGATTAGCCCACCCGGGCACAGGTCACTGACCCACATCGCGACATGGGGGGCGAAAATGTAATAATAATAATAATAATATTAAAAATAATAATAATAATAATAATAATAATAATAATAATAATAATAATAATAATAATAATAATAATAATAACAATAATAATAATAATAATAATAATAATAATAATAATAATAATAATAATAATAATAATAATAATAATAATAATAATAATAATAATAATAATAATAATAATAATAATAATTCATAGTAAATAAAATAAAATAAAATAATAAAATAATAAAGATAATAATAAGAATAATAACATTGTAATAATAATAATAATAATAATAATGATAAGGAGCCATAAATAAATACAAAAATTAAAATAAGATCAAAAGTGAGAAACAATATGTGTATGTTGTGTTGTCAATAGTAAGACAAACAATTGAGACCCTGCAACTGTGTGTAAATGAAGCAGAAAGTCAGATCAACAACCTGGGACTTTGTCACAATTTTCGTTATGCCATATGGCAGCAGGGTCTGCCATTAGACAATGCATTATGCTTCCAGTATCTTCCCAGGCGGTAGTACCTCCCTGTTTGGTAGCTGCCTACTGCCTACTACCTGTTAGATTACTTTGGGCTAAGTTAGGCTTACGTATGAGTGCAGCTTAGGTTAGCTTAGATTTTGTTATATTAGGGATAAGTTAGGTAAATTTAAGTTAGTAAATTTTTTAAACAAAACTCCCTTCCTCCTCCTCCTCCTTCCTCCTCCTCCTCCCTCCTCCTCCCTCCTCCCTCCTTCATTCCTACTGGACCAGGTATTTCACAAATCTCTCTATGTTCCTCTCTCTCTCTTCTCTCCCTTCCTTCCGTTTTTCACGCATAGATGAACACAAAGCTCCTCTTTCCTTTCACCCCGGGTCAGGTAGCTCCCTTCATTCCTCATTCCCTCCACAATGGATAAGGCAGTTTCCTCCTTCTCTCTTCTTCTACCATGGGCCAGGTAGCTTCCTCCCTCTACCATGGGCCAGGCATCTCCTCCAGCACCATGGGCCAAGCATCTCCCTCCCTCCACCATGGGCCAGGAATCTCCTCCCTCCACCATGGGCCAGGCATCTCCCTCCCTCCACCATGGGCCAGGAATCTCCTCCCCTCCACCATGGGCCAGGCACCTCCTCTCACCATGGGCCAAGCATCTCCTCCCTCCACCATGGGCCAGGCTCCCTCCCTCCCCATGGGCCAGGCACCTCCCTCCTCCCCATGGGCAGGCATCTCCTTCCTCACTATGGGCAGCATCTCCCTCCCCTCCACCATGGGCAGAATCTCCCTCCCTCCACCCAGGCACCTCCCTCTCCCCATGGGGCGTCTCCCTCCCTGCCCCATGGGCCAAGCATCTCCTCCCTCCCACCATGGGCAGGCACCTCCCTCCCTCCACCATGGGCAGGCATCTCCCTCTCTCCACCATAGGCAGGCATCTCCCCTCCATCATGGGCCAGGCATCTCCCTCTTCCTATTATGGGCCAGGCACCTCCTCCATCCACCATGGGCCAAGCATCTCCCTCCCTCCACCATGGGCCAATCTCCCTCCCTCCACCATGGGCAGGCACCTCCCTCCTCCACCATGGGCCAGCATCTCCCTCCCTCCACCTTGGGCCAACATCTCCCTCCCTCCACCATGGGTCAAGCATCTCCCTCCCTGCTCCATGGGCCAAGCATCCCTCCCTCCCACCATGGGCCAAGTCTCCCTCCTGCCCCATGGGCCAAGCATCTCCCTCCCCCCACCACAGGCCAGAATCTCCCTCCCTCCCACCATGGGCCAGGCACCTCCCTCCCTCCCTCCACCATAGACCAGACATCTCCTCTCTCTCACCATGGGCCAAGCATCTCCCTCCCTCCATCACGGGCAGGCATCTCCCTCCCTGCCCATGGGCCCAACATCTCCTCCCTCCACCATGGGCCAAGCATCTCCCTCCCTCCCCCATGGGCCAAGCATCTCCTCCCCTGCCCCATGGGCCAAGCATCTCCTCCCCCCACCACAGGCCAGGAATCTCCCTCCCTCCACCATGGGCAGGCACCTCCTCCCTCCCTCCACCATAGACCAGACATCTCCCTCTCTCCACCATGGGCCAAGCATCTCCCTCCCTCCAACACAGGCCAGGCATCTCCTCCCTGTACCATGGGCCAAGCATCTCCCTCCCCTCCATCACGGGTCAGGCATCTCCCTCCCTGTACCATGGGCCGCATCTCCCTCCCTGCACCATGGGCCAGGCATCTCCCCTCCATCACGGGCCAGGCATCTCCCTCCCTCCACCATGGACCAAGCATCTCCCTCCCTGCACCATGGGCCAAGCATCTCCCTCCCTCCACCATGGGCCAGCATCTCCTCCCTCCACCATGGGCCAGCATCTTCCTGCCCCATGGGCCAAGCATCTCCCTCCCCCCACCACAGGCAGAATCTCCCTCCCTCCACCATGGGCCAGGCACCCTCCCTCCTCCCACCATAGACCAGACATCTCCTCTCTCTCCACCATGGGCCAAGCATCTCCCTCCCCTCCATCACGGGCCAGGCATCTCCCTCCTCCTGCATGGGCCAAGCATCTCACTCCCCTCCATCACGGGTCAGGCATCTCCTCCTGTACCATGGGCCAAGCATCTCCCCTCCCTGCACCATGGGCCAGGCATCTCTCCCTCCATCACGGGCCAGGCATCTCCCTCCCTCCACCATGGACCAAGCATCTCCCTCCCTGCACCATGGGCCAAGCATCTCCCTCCCTCCACCATGGGCAGGAATCTCCCCCATCACGGGCCAAGCATCTCCCTCCCTGCACCATGGGCCAAGCATCTCCCCTCCCTGTACCATGGACCAGCATCTCCTCCCTGTACCATGGGCCAGAATCTTCCTCCCTCCACCATGGACCAGCATCTCCCTCCCCACCATGGGCCAGAATCTCCTCTCCCTCCACCATGGGCCAGCATCTCCTCCTCCCACCATGGGCAGAATCTCCCTCCCTCCACCATGGGCCAGGCACCTCCCTCCTCACCATGGGCCAGCATCTCCCTCCCTCCCACCATGGGCCAGGCATTCTCCCTCCACCATGGCCAGGCACCTCCCTCCCTCCACCATGGGCCAGGAATCTCCTCTCCTCCACCATGGGCCAGGCATCTCCCTCCATCACGCCAAGCATCTCCCTGCACCATGGGCCAGGCATCCCCTCCATCACGGGCCAAGCTTCCCTCCTGTACCATGGGCCAAGTACCCTCCATCATGGGCCAAGACCCCTCCCCTGTGCCATGGACCAAGCATCTCCCTCCCTCCACCATGGGCCAGAATCTTCCTCCTCCTCCACCATGGGCCAGGCATCTCCCTCTTCCACCATGAGCCAGGCATCTCCTCCATCATGGGCCAGGCATCTCCCTCTTCCTATTATGGGCCAGGCACCTCCCTCCCTTCACCATGGGCCAGGCACCTCCTCCCTCCACTAGGTCAGGCACCTCCCTCCACCATGGCCAGGCACCTCCTCCCCCTCCACCATGGGCCAGGCTTCTCCCTCCACCATGGGCCAGCACCTCCCTCCCTCCACCATGAGCCAGACATCTCCACCATGGCTAAGCATCTCCCTCCCTATACCATGGACCAAGATCTCCCTCTCTCCACCATGGGCCAGGCATCTCCCTCCACCATTGGCCAGGCACCCTCCCTCCACCATGGGCCAGGGCACCCCTCCCTCCACCATGGGCCAGCATCTCCCTCCACCATGGGCCAGGCATCTCCTCCACCATGGGCCAGGCATCTCCCTCCACCATGGGCCGCACCTCCTCCCACCACCATGGGCAGGCACCACCCTCCCTCCACCATGGGCCAGGCACCTCCTCCCTCCACTATGGGTCAGGCACCTCCCTCTCTCCACCATGGGCCAGGCATCTCCTCCACCATGGGCTAGGCACCCCTCCCCCCACCATGGGCCAGGCACCTCCTCCCTCCACTATGGGTCAGGCACCTCCTCCCTCCACACCATGGGCCAGGCACTCCCTCCCCTCCACTATGGGTCAGGCACCTCCTCCCTCCACCATGGGCCAGGCATCTCCTCCACCATGGGCTAGGCACCTCCCTCCCTCCACCATGAGCCAGGCATCTCCCTCCACCATGGGTCAGGCACCTCCCTCCCTCCACCATGGGCCAGGCATCTCCCTCCACCATGGGCCAGGCACCTCCCTCCCACCACCATGGGCCAGGCACCACCCTCCCTCCACTATGGGTCAGGCACCTCCCTCCCTCCACCATGGGCCAGGCAGCTCCACATGTACAGTAATCAGCCGTGTACAAGTATTGAGCTCCTGACGCTGGTGTTAACTGATTACCCCCAGTAATTGCTCCTTGTTGACGAAGGGGGGAGGAGGGTGAAGAGAAGGAGATGAGAGAGAGAGAGAGAGAGAGAGAGAGAGAGAGAGAGAGATAATGCTTCTCCTCATTTACTTATTCCCTCTCCCTCTTTCCTTGTTACTCAACACCATTTCTCCCTTCCTTTCACTTGCTCCTCTCTCCCTGGCGTCGTCTTCCCTCTTCATCAACGCCTTGTATATCATTGCCTCATTCTCTCTTTCCTCTAGTTTTATATCTTCTCTCTCTTCCTATGCTTTGTTGCTGTTCACTTCTCTTCCTTATCTCCTTCTGTCTCTCTTTGAACTCTATCACTTTTTTATTAAATTTTCTAGATGTGTTTTCTCGCTCTTGTCCATTCACTTTTTTACCTGATTTTCTTTCTCTTTTATCCTTTCTTCTTTCGACTCTAGCACACTTTTACACACACACACACAGACACACACACACACACACACACTTTCTTTCTGTCTGTCTACCTGACCTGTCTCATTATTATTCTCCCTCATTTACTCTCTGTCAGTCCGTCTTTCCGTCTGCTTGTCTGTATTTACTCTTTCTCTCCCTCATTCACTCTGTGTCTGTCTGTCTTTCTGTCTGTCTGTTTACCTCTCTGTCTATCTCTCTATTACTCTCCCTCATCCTCTCTCTGTCTCTCTACCTGTCTGTCTGTCTGTGTGTCTGTCTCTATGGGGTCACTCTCCCGTTTAGGTGCGTTGCTAAATTGTGTAAAAATCTGGTTTATTGCAAGCTAAGTACTACGTCATCCCTCCCTGCTACCATGAGCTTAACTAACGCCTGTGTCACCGGGGTTAATAGCCCTCTATATCCGGGTTAAGTAGAGAGGCAGCATCAAACAGCTTTGTATAGAAGGGTAGAGTCGTGGTGAAGCGTTGGAGGGAAGAGGGCTGAAGGGTTACAGCCACGGTACAGCATCAGAGAGACTGAAAGGGTACAGCCACGGTAAGCATCAAAGAGACTCAGACTGAAGGGTACAGCCACGGTACAGCATCAAAGAGACTCAGACTGAAGGTTACAGCCATGGTACAGCATCAGAGAGACTCAGACTGAAGGTTTACAACGATACAGCATCAGACTTAGACTGAAGGGTTACAGCCACGGTACAGCATCAGGACTCAGACTGAAGGTACAGCCACGGTACAGCATCAGAGAGACTCAGACTGAAGGGTACAGCCATGGTACAGCATCAGAGAGACTCAGACTGAAGGTTTACAGCCACGATACAGCATCAGACTTAGACTGAAGGGTTACAGCCATGGTACAGCATCAGAGGGACTCAGACTGAAGGGTACAGCCACGGTACAGTATCAGAGAGACTCAGACTAAAGGGTTCAGCCATGGTACAGCATCAGAGACTCAGACTGAAAGGTTACAACCACGGTACAGCATCAGAGAGACTCAGACTGAATAGTACAGCCACGGTACAGCATCAGAGAGACTAAGACTGAAGGGTACAGCCACGGTACAGCATCAGAGACTCAGACTGAAGGGTAAATCGGTATGCCTAAAGTTAGGACGAGTCTGCTTAACTCGTGACTTCGAACACCTTAATTATTCTGTTAATCCTTGTGTGTGTGTGTGTATGTGCGTGCGTGGGTGCGTGCGTGCGTGCGTGCGTGCGTCTATGTTGGGTGTGGGTAAAGTGTTCGCAAAGTGTGAATACCTAAATAACGTTCACTTGTAATAACATTAGTTTTTTTATAAATTAGTTATGATTTTACCTAAATTTTTTAATTTGACGCAGTGCGGAGACTAAACGATATAAATAAATGGAAACGACGAGAGGAACCATTATAATGAAATAGTGAGCGTGGAAAATAATGTTAGTGTCAGGAACTATAGTATTATGTAGTCAAAATTATCGTTTGGACATTTTGTTAATTTACGTGGCGTCCATGTTTGAGGTAAGTGGTTTATGTTACATTATTATAGTGTGTGCGTTATGTTAATGCTGTATAATACCTCATTATGCTCCTCCTACCGGTCTGTTGCCACACGTATATGTAAACAAACCAGTTCAGTGTTGCCTCTGTGATTTATTTATCTGGGCTGGGTTGTCTCATAACCAACGTGACAAACTTCCAGTACGGACATGTTAGCAAGGGTCCAGCTCTAAAAGAATCACACTTAGTTACAGTGGAGTTTCAAAGCAGTGTCTTCATTACCTTGAATGCCAGTTTTTGTGCAGCAGCAAAGTGAACCTGTTGGATATACTGTACAGTACTTCCATATTTATAGATATGGTGAAAATTTTACGCAAGTATCATTTAGAATACGAGGCCAGGACGTGTTGGCTCGTGAAGTCTGGGGTTGGTCAGGTTTACTTTGAATATAATCAGACTTGGAAAGGTCGAAGTTATACAACGTCTTGTTTCAAAACTTACATTGATAGTCCAAATCTGTCCAACTACACAGTGTTTTATTAATATAACATAAGATAACTGAGTGTGTATTACACGTCATCAGCATTATTGACAATCAACTAAAAACAAGACAATGTGAATAAAAAAAACACAAAAAGAGAACAAAGTAAGTATTACGGCTTTATTGATGTAAGAAAACAAATAAACTGATGTATTGTTATTGTTGTTTGCACTGTTGTTTACGGTTATTTCTGGTGTTTTAATAACCAAGGTCTCAAAACAATTTATAACATAACCCCATATGTAACTCACTAGCAATCAGAGGTACTAGAAGGATACAAATCTTTAGTGTAGCCGTCAACCTCCTGATACTTCACACTTAGCCTAGAGGTCAGCCTAGAGGTCAGCATGGAGGTCAGCTTAGAGGTCAGTGTGCAGGTCAGCATGTCAGTCAGCATAGAGTTTAGGATGGATGTCAGTGTGGAGGTCAGAATGGAGGTCAGCATGGAAGTCAGCGAGGAAGTCAATGCCGAGGTCAGTATGCTAATTTTCAGCGCGTCACGTTTTTGTAAAACATAATGACGATTATTTTCTTTATTAGACTGATGCAGCTACCACAGTAGAGGACAGGGGTGGGTGAATCAGTTGCTCTCTCTCTCTCTCTCTCTCTCTCTCTCTCTCTCTCTCGGTCAAAATATTCCCAATGATGGTGAGAATACGGTCAAGGTCAGCAGATGATGTTTGAGTCTTCTTGGGCATGGAAGAGTGATTTGTTTGGTAGGAGAGTTGGTCGAAGTTGTTTGTCTGGTAGAAGGAGAGTTGGTTGAATAGTTTGTATGGTAGAAAGAGAGATAATTGAATAGTTTGTATGGTAGAAGGAGAGTTTGGTCGAAGTTGTTTGTATGGTAGAAGGAGAGTTGGTCGAATTGTGTTGGTAGAAGGAGAGTTGGTCGGATTGTTTGTATGGTAAAAGAAGTATTGGTAGAGTCATGTGTCAGGTAGGGGGTGTGGTCTAGTGGGTGAATATCTAATCGAATCGCATTTCAGGTGGGGGAAAACTGGACGAATTGTTCATCGTTATGCGGAGAACTGGTTGAATTCTCTGAGGGTTGGTCGAATTCCATGACTTAAGATTGTCTGGTCACTCGGGTGAGAAATGTCATACAGAGACGTCATTGTTCCTTCAAGAATCGATAACAAAGTAAAGAATATAAGAATAATGTTCCTGTGTACTCCTACCTTCCCTAAAAAAAACTACCTCAAATGATGACAGACAGGGAGTCACGTCACGGAAAAGGCCAGACCTTCTAACCACAAAGAAATATATGATGAGGGAGGGAGGCAGAAGTGAAGGTCCATATCAATTGTAACCCTTTAAGGTGACTTCCTAAATCAATGTGCCAGTATCACCTTTGATATACTGAAGGTCTTGATTTATCATCAATATACATCGTAAAGAAAGTCATTCGCTTGATGCCATTTCCCCCAACAGTATCAGTCCAGGTGTCACTGCTCACTGGAATTAAATTTTGCTCATCGTTCATCAAGACAAACACTGTTAAGGTGACGTTAGTTGTTGTATCAGCTGGTCATCTTTTTGCCTTAATACCTAAAGAGTTAAGTAGCTCAGCGTGGCCTTTGAGATTAGTGACATAAAATACGGATGGAGGTGAGGATCTCAATATTACTCTCAACTGGCTGAATATCCCAGGGACACCCGGAAGTAGAGGGAAGGAAAATTGAAAGAGAAGTGAAAGCAAGACGAGCGCAAGAATCAGTGATGAACGCGAAGGGGAACGTGAGAGAAACTGTAATTGAATTAGTTGATACTGACGATAACGCCTGTGACCTCTCGGGAGCTCTTTCTCTTATTTCTTCCATTCTTCCTCTTTCTCACTTTATTTCTGGATATTTGTATTATCTGTCCGTCTATCTAATTCTAGTAGAAACATAGCAATTCAATGTTAGAACGACAAACTTTCTTCCACACCTCTCAGCTTGAAGGAAACAGGACTATTAATTAATTCATTTTACGTATTGTCTCTTCGTCGTACACTTAACGAGCTGCAGGTGTTACGAGGAAGAACAAAAAAAACATGAGTCTTGAGCAAGTTATACCGTGGTGAGGTGTGAGATAAGAGGGAGGAGGCGGGGAGAAGATATGGCATAATATTTATAGTAGCAGTAGAGGACCGACGTGGGGTGGTATGATAGTGTGAGTTTAATCGGAATATTAGTAAAGGGAGTAACGATGGAATAAAGGAAATGAAGAACGATGGACGGCTCGCGTGAAGGAGGAAAGGAGAATTAAAAGTAAGAGTTACATCAATGATAAAGAATTGGAGTCTGGGATGTATTCTATCGACAAGGTCTCCTGGGCACTTTGATCCTCCGTTGAAATGTGAAAGGCGTATTTTTCACTTAAAAATTACAAGGTTTTCATAAAAATCAAGTAGCTGACAAGAAGGAAATTAGCAACAAAAGAGGAAGAAAAGCCAAGCTATTGTTGAGGTATATCTTACAAGTTCAGAAACATGTTGATCTTAGAGTAGATTGTGAAGTACCTGTTCGTTCTATTACAGAAGTGTGAGGAATGGGTGTTATTTGCGTCTGTAAATGGTCTGAGGAGAAAGATTGACCTTTCAGAAAAAAAAGTTGAAAGGTTAGCTTCATCTCGGTGAAGTTCAGTGTTGGGAGTGGGAGTTATGTTTAGGCTGTCACCTGGGGGATGGGAGTAGACGTGTTAGACAGGCACGAGAAACTGACCATTAAACACTGTATTGTCATTCATGAGGTGGAGGGACACTAATACTAGACATTTCTGTAGAGTTGTCAGGTCAGCTCCGTCCAGCACTATGCATCTTTGATTTGTATTTGTACAATATACTATGTTTCACTATCTGGTAGATCTACCCGTGCAGAGCTTCCTCCATGTCCCACAGTGGTCCCAAACCGAACAATAACGGACAGAATTCTACGGACATTTAAACGCAATTTCAAATCCGTTCAGGTTTGTGTATATTCATTGTCACAAATATAATGTCAAAATAATGTATAAAAGACACACTTAAACGAGATATATGGACGATTTATCTTACAGTTAGCTTATTAATAATTAGAAACTACAATTATCTCTGCAGGTAGGGGATTAGTGACAGCCCTCATTTATCAAAATTTATCGACCATGGTCTCATATTGTTTCTCACAAAGTATGCACAGATAGTTGTTTTGGCTACTATACATAACTACGTTACCATTCATTTTCACAAACACACACACACACACACACACACATTATCACCTCGGTGTATGGACTTTTTTTTCCAGCGTGCATTAAAATGAAATTTATTATTGTGTAGATCACAAGGTCTGAGTGTTTCAGATTGCTGGGACGTCTTTTGGTGATTCAATATGACTTCCTTAGCTACGTGCTCAAAATTACATTTCGTTTCTGAGTAAAGTGAGTTTCAATGATTTCCTTCTTAATGATTAGTATCATCTGGAATATATATAAGCTAAGATAGAAATATGGACAGTTTATAGTTTTTTTTTTTAATGTATGATTAACCAAGTGATCTATCAATACTTCTATACGAAGCCAAGAAAGTAATTTATTTCGTATATTATAACAGTAAATTCACCTTCGAACAATTTCCATCATGTGATATTAGTAGGGGTAACTATTATATTTTCTCCGTAAATTGAATGGGGTAGTTGGGTGATTTTCCTTCTCTAAAAAAACAAATAAACACGTTTTAGTTCTTTTTTTCAGGTTCAGAAAGTATTGGTATCCTTTTCTTGAAAGAAAATCCACCTAAATTATGAACCTACCTTATAATGATGCGTGAATAAGAATGACAGCTGGAGAGATGTCAACACGCAGGCGAAAAAGAAATGGAGTTATGGCGCAATATTCAAACCGGACAAGTCGGTACCAATGCTAATTTATGTTGTCAACATCCATTATTTGACGATTATGGACATTTTGGGATCTGAAATTTACTGAATTATTATCTATGTATATTCCACTACGCAATAGTATGTATCTCGTAATGGAAATCAATGAAATTCATAGTCAACTTTATTCATTTGCAACATGCAACGAATATGCAACATATAGTATTTAATTTATTTTTGTATCCGACATGCAAACCGAAAGAAAATAATCTATACAAAATATGTTAAGTATTACCAGAGGTATCCACAACCCAAAACACACATTTGTAGTTTCAGTGCAACTCCTTAAATTCACTCTAAATTGAAACAACGCATCACATCCAATTTTTATAGTGGCGTTATGAACCCCCAAACCTGCTTATCCTAAGAATAAATCTTTATTAAGTTGACTAACTTGGGGTTTTGGCCAGATTATCTGGGTTTGGGACATGTCCCCCAGGCCTTAACACTACAGTAAATATTCCTCCATCCACTAAACCCTAACACCCACACACTCCTCCATACTAACACCCTCACACCTACACACTCCTACATACTAACAACCTTACACCCTCACACCCACATATTCCTTCACACTAACACACACACACCCACACACCCTCCATACTAACACCCTCACACCCACACATCCTTCATACTAACACACACACACCCACACACTCCTTCATACTAACACCCTCACACCCACACACTCCTTCATACTAACACCCTTAAACCCACATATTCCTTCACACTAACAACCCACACACTCCTCCATACTAACACCTCAACACCCACACACTCCTTCATACTAACAACCTACACCCACCACCCTCCATACTAACACCGTCACACCCACACACCCTTCATACTAACCTCACACCCACACACTCCTTCATACTAACAACCCCACACCCACACACCCTTTAATACTAACAACCTCACACCCACACACCCTTCATACTAACACCCTTACACCCACATATTCCTTCCATACTAACACCCACACACTCCTCCACTAACACCCAACACCCACACCCTTCATACTAACAACCTTACACCCACACACTCCTCCATACTAACACCTCACACCCACACCTTCATACTAACACCCTACACCCACACACTCTTCATACTAACACCCTTCACCCACACATACCCAATACTAACACCCACACCCACACACCCTCCATACTAACACCCTCACACCCACACACCCTTCATACTAACAACCTTACACCCACACACACCTCCTTCATACTAACAACCTTTACCCACACAAACCTTATACTAACAGCCTCACACCCACACACCCTCCATACTCATCAATCTCTAACCCCACACACTCCTTCATACTAACAACCTTACACCCACACACTCCCCCATACTAACACCCTCACACCCACACACTCCTTCATACTAACACCTCACACCCACGCACCCTTCATACTAACAACCTTCACACCCACACACTTCATACTAACACCACACACCCACACACCTTCATACTAACACTTACACCCACATACTCCTTCACCCAACACCCCACACCACTCCTTCATACTAACACTTAACACCACACACTCCTTCATACTAACAACCTACACCCACACACTCCTCCATACTAACATCCTCACACCCACACACTCCTTCCTCACACTCACACTACCCACACACGCCTTCATACTAACACCTCACACCCACACAATCCTCCATACTAACAGCCCAAACCCACACACCCATACTAACACCCCTACACTCACACACCCATACCAACACCCCTCACACCCACACCTCCATACCAACACCCTCACACCCACACACTCCTTCATACCACCCACATACCCTTCATACTAACACCCACACACTCCTTCATACTAACACCCACATACTCCTCCTCTCATACCAACACCCACACACTCCCTTCATACTAACACCCCCACACCCACACACACTCCATACCAACACACTCACACCCACACTCCTTCATACCACACCCTCGCACCCACACATTCCTTCATACCAACACCCTCACACACAAACACTCCTTCATTAACAACCATACACTCACACATTCTCATACCTACACCCTCACACCCACACACCTCCATACTAACACCCACACACCCACACACTCCCATACTAACATCCTCACACCCACACACCACTTCATACTAACACCCCACACCCACACACTCCATTCTACTAACACCCCCACACCCACACACCACTCCATACCAACACCCTGCACCCACACACCACTCCTTCATATTAACACCCCTCACACCCACACACCTGTACTAACACCCTCACACCCATACACTCCTTCCCCCACACACCCTGCACCCACACACTCCTTCACACTTCAACACCCCCACACCCAACACTCTAATACTAACACCCTCACACCCACACTTCTCCATACTACCTATACACACATACCATTTTAATGCACACACCCCCACTAACACCCCCACACCCACACACCACACACCACCCCTCACACCCACACACCCTTCCATACTAATACCCCTCACATCCACACACCTTCACATACTAACACCCTCACACCCACACACTCCTTCATACTTACACCCTCACACCCACACACTCCTTCCATACTAACAACCATACACCCACACACCCTTCATACTAACAACCCACACCCACACACCTTCTCCATGCTAACACCCTACACCCACACACTCCTTCCATACTAACACCCTTACACCCACACTCCCTTAATGCTAACACCCCACACCCACACACCCTCCATGCTAACAGCCTTACACCCACACACTCCCTTCATACTAACACCCTCACACCCACACACCTCCATGCTACCTTACACCCACACACCCTCCATACTAACACCCTAAACCCACACACTCTCATACTAACACCCTCACACCACACACCACAATACTACATACCAACACCCCACACCCACACACTCCTTTCCAAAACACCCCACACTCACACACCCTTCATACCAACACCCACACACCCCTTCATACTAACACCCCACAACCACACACTCCATACTAACACCCCCACACCCACACACACTCCTCATACCACACCCTCGCACCCACACACGCCTTCATACTCAACACCCCCACACCCACACACCTCCATACTAACACCCTCACACCCACACACTCCTTCATACTAACACCCTTATAGGCATACACTCCACCATTAGATCAGCTCAACAATTCTGCTCCCAACTATACGCCCTTCCAGATTTATTGAACAGTCTCCAAAACTGGGCCACCAACAACCATGTCACCATCAACCATACCGTCCATGGTTGCACATCAACCTCCTCCTGACATTGTCCCACCTCCTTCCATTACTCTAGGTCCGAACACACCCAGGTTGTAGATTCCACGAAGCTCCTCGGCGTCACACAGACAACAAACCAAATGGAAAACCACACGTCAGTTGTCAATCCTCCAGCCTGTCCTCACCTCCTCCGCCGACTCAAGTCCCTGAGTTCCTGCACACGAGCCATACACAACATTCATACCCCAACCCACCTATGCCCCACCTGGTCTTCCTCCCAATGCCACACAACGTAAACACCTAGAAAGTGCAAGAGGCATGCAAATTATTCTCTCCCTTCCTACTCCACATATCAAGCGCTCAACACACTGACCCTTGATCTCACTGACCATCACCACGACCTCATCTGTAATTTGCAAGCTTTCACACCATCCCCTGACACCGGCTCCTACTACCACCTGAGATCCCTTGTCCGAGAATTGCTGTTCGACACCACAACCGCATCCAGCCCATACGTGCACGAACTGATCGCTATAAGAACAGCCCAGTCCCAACCTGATTATCTAACTTGTGTAAATCAGTTACCCAGTAAACACTGCTCTTACACTGTCACTATGTTGAAATGAACTGTGTTTGAGTTTTTCCCATCTAGTATTATATGTCTTATTTGTGTCACTTATGTTACTTGTATATTATTTGTAATTGTAACCCATTCCCCAAATAACTGCATATTTTCAGCCTTGCTGCCAAGTTTCATATAAACCATTAATATACATATATTACACTCCTTCATACCACACCACACCCACACACTCCTTCATACTCCACACCCTCACAGCCACACACTCTTCATACTAACAACCTTACACCCACACACTCCTTCATACTAACACCCCCACACCCACACACTCCTTCATACTAACAACCTTACACCCACACACCTCCTTCATACTCACACCCTCACACCCACACACCTCCTTCCATACTCACACCTCACACCCACACACCCTCTCATACTAACAACCTTACACCCACACACCTTACCAACACCCCACACCCACACACCTTCATACCAAAACCCCACACCCACACACCTTCCCACACACCCCTACACCCACACACTCCTTCACATTAACAATCTTTCACCCACACACCTCCCCACTAACACCCCACACCCACACACCCTCCTTCCCCACACCCCCACACCCACACACCCTTCATACTCACCACCTCACACTCACACACCCTTCATACTAACACCCCCACACCCACACACCCTTCATATTAACAATCTTTCACCCACACACTCTTACCACTAACAGCCCCACACCCACACATCCTCCTACTAACACCCTCACACCCACACACTCCTTCATACTAACACCCCTCACACCCACACACACTCCTTCATACTAACACCCTACACACACACACACCCTTCATACTAACACCCCCTCACACCTCACAAACCCCTTCCATACTCAACAACCTTTCACCCACACATTCCCACACTAACACCCCTGCACCCACACACTCCTCCATACCAACACCCCCACACCCACACACTCCCTTCATACTAACACCCCACACCCACACACCTTCATACTAACACCCCACACCCACACACGCCTCATACTAACACCCCACACCCACACACTCCTTCATACTAACACCACACCCACACAATCCAATTATACTAAACACACACTCCTCCACCCCACACCCACACACCCCACACACCCACACACTCCTTCTACAACCTTTCACCCACACACTCCCACTCAACTCACACACCCACAATACCCTTCATACCACACCTCACACCCACACACTCCTTCATACTAACACCTTCACTGACACACTCCTTAATACTCTCTTTACACCTCTCCTTCCATTGCCTGGTCCGAACACACCCAGGTTGTAGATTCACGAGCTCGGCGTCACCATAGACAACAAACCAAATTGGAACCACACGTCAGTAAGTTGTCAAATCCTCCAGCCTGTCTCACCTCCTCCGCCGACCTCAAGTCCCTCGAGTTCCTGCACTGGAGCTCCCTCAGTGTTTACACAACATTCATACTTCCTGCCTCACCTATGCCTCCCCACCTGGCCCTCCCTAAATGCCACACACTCTCCCCTTCCCACTCCACACTGCCCACACTGACTCACTCACTTGACTCCCATCTGCACTCTACACCATCCTCGACACCGGCTCCTACCACCAGCCTGATCCCACAACTGCATCCAGCCCAGTCCCAACTATGAAATGAACTTCTCTAGTTTTGTTTTGTTTTTTTATTATTTGTAATTGAAACCCATTCCCCAAATGTAACTGTATATTTTCAGCCTTCACAAGCTTTTCAATAAACCACACTCACACATATATAATACTAGCAGCCTCACACCCATACACCTCTTCCATACTAACACCCCACACCCACCCACCTCCATACTAACACCCCACACCCACACGCCTTATACTAACACGCTCACACCCACACACCTCCCCACTAACACCCCCACCCACACACCTCCTACCAACACCCTCACACCCACACACGCCTTACACTAACACCCTCACACCCACACACCTCCATACCACCTGCTAAATACGTAACTGGAACGAAGTAATACTTGAT
>NW_024741901.1:12021889-12101545 GCF_018991925.1 Homarus americanus | reverse complement strand
GTATACCTGCCTCTCCTTCCCCACACCTTCCCCACTCATCCTTCCTTGACTCTCCATCCCACACCTCGCTCCTTCCCACACAGTCTCCCCACCCTCCTGTCCCCCCACCTCTTATATACCAACAAACCCATCCCCACATATCCATTTAACCCCACACCTATCACTTCCCACATCATACCCCCAACCTGGAACACACTACACCCCACTCCCCATCAAGCCACCTCACCCATACCCCAACCCATCATCACAAGACACACATCCCCACTCTTACTAACATCCCCTATACACACCCACCTCCCAAAACCTTCAAAAAACACACATCTCACCCTATGAACACCCCCACACACATCCCCCACCATACCAACACCCCACACATTCCCCACCACCAAGATCCCCACACACAACCCACCCCAACAACACCCCACATCTCCCACCCTACCAACTGCCCCCACACATATCCTCCACCCCACTGGCACACCCCCTCACATCCCCCACCCTACCAACACCCCACACACACATCCCCCACCTACCACACCCCCACACACACATCCGCCACCCTACCAACACCTCTACACACACATCCCCCACCCTACCAAATGCCCTCACAACATCTCCTCCACCCTACTGACACACCCCCTCATCCCCCACCCACCAACACCCCCCCCCACACACATCTCTCCCACCCCACCAACTGCCCCCACACACATCCTCCACCCCACCGGCACACCCCCTCACATCCCCACCCTACCAACACCCCACACACATACTCCCACCCCACCAACAACACACCCCACACACACACCCATCTCTCCCAACCCCCACCAACTGCCCCCACACATATCCTCCACCCCAAACACAGCACACAATTAACCCTACCAACACACCACACACCTCCCATCTCCCACCCTACCAACACAGCACCATACCCCACCCCTACCAACACACACCCTACACACACACATCCCCCACCCCACCAACACCCCCACACACCTCATCCCCCCAATCTCCACCAACTGCCCCACACACATCCTCCACTCCACCAACACAACACACACTCCACCCTACCAAACCCCCACACACACATCCCCCACCCCACCAACACCCCACACACATCCCCCACCCCCACCGATACACCCCACACACACACACACCCCACCCCACCCCAACCCCACCAACACACCCCACACACACACATACCCCACGCCACCAACTGCCCCACACATCCTCCAATCTCTACCACACCCCCACACATCCCCCACCCTACCAACACCCCACACACACATCCCCACCTACCAACACCCCACACACACATCCCCCACCCCACCAACATCCCCATACACACATCCCCCCACCCCTACCAGCACCCCACACACACATCTCCCCCACATTACCAGACACATCCCCCCACACACATCCCACACCCCACCAACACCCCACACACACATCTCCCCACCATACCCAACACCTATACACACACATCCCCACACACACATCCCACACCCCACCAACATCCCACACACACATCCACCAATCTCTACCAGCAACCCCACACACACACACATCTCCTCTGATCCACCCCACATCCCACACACATCTCCCACTGAAACACACACATCCCACTGACACAACCCCCACACACACACATCCCCACACCCCCAACAACACCCCACACACACACATCTCCACATCACCGACACACCCCACACACATCCCCCACCCCACTAACACCCCACACACACATCTCCCCCACATTACCGACACACCCCAACACACATCCCACCACACTCCAACACACCACAAACATCCATCTCCCCACACACCGACACACCCCACACACATCCCCCCACCCCACCAACCCCCACACACACACATCTCCCCAACACTGACACACCCCACACACATCCCCCACCCCACCAACACCCCACACAAACACATCTCCCACCACTGACACACCCCACACACATCCCCACCCCACCAACACCCCACACACATCCCCCACCCCAACAACACCCACACACACATCCTCACCATATCACACCACACATCCCACCCCAACACCCCACACCACACATTACCGACACACCCCCACACACATCCCCACCATACAACAACACCCCACACACACACCCCCCACCATACCAACACCCTACACACACATCCCCCATCCCACCAACACCCCACACACACATCCCCCACCACACCAACACCTCTACACACACATCCCCATCCCCACCAACACCCCACACACACACATCCCCACCCCACTGACACACCCCACACACATCCCCCACCCCACCAACACCCCACACACTCATCCCTCACCAATCAACACCCCCACACACACATCCCCAACCCCACCAACACCTCTACACACACATCCCCACACCATACCAACACCACCCCCACACACACATCCCCATCCTACTCAACACCACACACAAACATCCCCACCTACCAACACCTCTACACACATCCCCACCATACAGAACACCTCACACACACACATCCCCACCATACCAACACCCACACACACATCCCCCCATCCCACCAACACCCCCACACACATCCCCATCCCACCAACACCTCACACACACATCCCCACTCCACCAACACCCCACACACACATCCCCCACCCTACCAACACCCCACACACACATCCCCCCACCATACCAACACCCCACCCCCATCCTACCAACACCCCACCCCAAACCACATCCCCCACCCCACCAACACCCACACACACATCCCCACCCCACCAACACCTCACACACACATCCCCCACCAAACCAACACCTCCACACACATCCCCCATCCCACCAACACCCACACACACATCCCCACCCACCAACACCCCTACACACACACCCCCACCATACCAACACCCCACACACACATCCCCCACCCACCACACCAACACCCTACACACACATCCCCCACCACACCAACACCCCACACACACATCCCCCACCACACCAACAACAACTCTACACACCACATCCCCACCCTACCAACACCCCTACACACACATCCCCCACCATACCAACACCTCCACACACATCCCCCACCATACCAACACCTACACACACATCCCCACTCCTACCAACACTCCTACACACACATCTCCCAACCATACCAACCCCCACACACACATCCCCCACCATAACACCCCACACACATCCCCCCACCCACCAACACCCCACACACACATCCCCCACCATACACACACCCACACACACATCTCCCACCCACACACACACACATCCCCCCACCAATACCAACACCTCTACACACACATCCCCCACCCTACCAACACCCCCACACACAACATCCCCTCCACCATACCAACACCCTACACACATCTCCCCATCCTACCAACACCCCTACACACATCCCCCACCATACCAACAACTCTTACACACACATCCCCACCATACCAACATCCCCACACACACTATCCCCAATCCACCAACACCCCCACACACACATCCCACCATACCAACACAACACACACACACACACCTCCCCCCACCATAACCAACACCCCCACACACACATCCCCCCACCATACCAACACCCCACACACACTCCCCACCACACCAACACCTCTCACACACACACATCCCCACCCTACCAACACCCCCACACACACATCCCCCACCCTCATACCAACACCACTACCCCCATCCCACTCAACACCTCCACACACACACCCCACCCTACCAACACCCCACACACACTCCCCAACTACCCAACACCCCACACACCCCCCACCAAACCAACACCTCTACACACACACTCCCCATCCACCAACACCCCACACACACATCCCCCACCTTACCAACACCCCACACACACATCCCCCACCATACCAACACACCCCACACACACATCCCCACCCCACACCAACACCTCCCCACACACACACACACCCCATCCACCAACACCCCACACACACACCCCCACCATACCAACACCCCACACACACACCCCATCCTACCACAACACCCTACACACACACCCCCACCATACCAACACCCCACACACACATCCCACCATACCAACACCCCACACACACACCCCCACCTACCAACACCCCACACACACCCCCCATACCAACACCCCCACACACACACCCCACACCACACCCCACACACACTCCACACCAACACCACCCACACACACCTCACCAACACCCCCACACACACTCCACATACTCAACACCCCACACACACCCACACCAACACCCACACACACCCCACACCACCCCCACACACACACACACACCCCCACACACTCCCCACACCAACACCCCACACACACACTCCCCCATACCAACACCCCCACACACACTCCCCATACTAACACCCCACACACTCCCCATACTAACACCCCCACACACACTCTCCCCCCATAACATCCCCACACACACTCCCCATACCACACCCCCACACACATCCCCCATACACAACACCCCCACACACACTCCCCACTAACACCCCACACACACTCCCCAACCAACATCCCCACACACACTCCCCATACCACCACCCACACACACCCCATACCAACACCCACACACACTCCCACACACACCCCCACACACACATCTCCCCACACAACATCCCCCACACACACTCCCCATACCAACACTCCACATAACACTCCCCATACCACCACCACCCACACACACACCCCCATACCAACACCCCCACACACTCCCCAATACTCAACACCCCCACACACACTCCCCACACAACATCCCCACACACACTCCCCATACTAACACCCTCCACACACATTCCCCCATACACTAACACCCCACACACACACTCCCCCATACCAACACCCCCACACACACACCCCCCATACCAACACCCCACACACACCCCCATACTAACACCCCCACACACACCCCACAAACACCCCACACACACCCCACACCCACACCCCCACACACACTCCCCCATACCACTCCCCACACACACTCTATACTACACCCCCTACCTCCACACACACCTCTATACACACACCCCCACAATACACTCCCCATACTAACACCCTACACACACTCCCCCCATACTAACACCCCACACACACTCTACTAACACCTCCACACACACACACCCCCATACTCACACCCCCACACACACTCCCCATACTCAACACCCCCCACAAACACTCTGCTCAACACCCCCACACACACCCCCACACCACACCCCACACACACTCCCCCACACCAACACCCCCACACACACTCCCCCCCAACCACACCACCACCCCCCCACACACACTCCCCACTAACACCCCCACACACACTCCCATACTAACACCCCACACACATTCCCATACTAACACCCCACACACACACTCCCCATACTTCACCAACACTCCCCACACACACTCCCCCATACTAACACCCCCCACACACACACACACTCCCCCACACTCAACACCCCACACACACTCCCCCATACCAACACCCCCACACACACCCCACACAACACCCCACACACCCCCACACCACACCCCACACACACCCCTCATACCACACCCCACACACCTCCACACACACCCCCACACACACACTCCCCCATACCACTCCCCACACATACCCCCACACACACCCCCACACACACCCCCTGCCACTCAACATCCCCACACACACTTCCCCATAAACACCCCACACACACTCCCCCATACCAACACCCCACACACTCCCCATACTAACACCCCACACACACTCCCACCCCTTACAACACCCCCACACACACCTCCATACCAACACCCCCACACACACTCTCCCCATCCCACACCCCCCACACACACTCCCCACACTTCAACACCTCCACACACACCACCCATACTAACACCCCACACACACTCCCCATACTTGAACACCCCACACACACTCCCCTACCACCACACCCCCACACACACTCCCCACCAACACCCCCACACACACCCCCATACTAACACCCCACACTACACACCATACCACACCCCCCCACACACACTCCCCACACACTCCACACCCCACACACATCCCCCATACCAACACCCCCCACACACTCACCCATACTAACACTCCCCACACACACTCACTTAGCACCCCCCCCACCCTCCCACACACACACTCTACACAACACCCCCACACATACACACTCCCATACCAACACCCCACACACACTCCCCCCATATACTAACACCCCACACACACTCTGCCACCAACACCTCCACACCCTCCCACACACACACACAACACCCCACACACACACCCACACACCAACACCCCCACACACACCCCATACCCACCCCACACACCCCCCACACACCCACACACACCCCACACTAACACCCCCACACATACCTACACACCCCACCCCACACTAACACCCCCACACACACTTCCCATAATAACCATCCCCACACACACCTCCATACTAACACCCCCACACACACTCCCCCCATACTCAACACCCCCACACACACTCCCCCACACTCCCACACACACCCCACACACCCCCACACACCCCCACACCACCACCCCACACACACCCCCACACACCCCCACACACACTCCCCACACCAACACCCCACACACACTCCACACACACCCCACACACCCTCAACCACCACCCCACACACACTCCCCACACTAACACCCCCACACACACTCCCCACACACACCCCCACACACACCTCATACTAACACCCCCCACACACACCCCCCATACTAACACTCCCACACACTCCTCCATACTAACACCCCACACACACCCTCTATACTTCATACACCCCACACACACTCCCCCATACCACACCCCCACACACTCCACACTCAACACCCCACACACACTCCCCCACACTAACACCCCACACACACCCTCCCCACACACACCCCACACACACCCCCCATACCAACACCCCCACACACACTCCCCCCATACTCAACACCCCCCACACACACACACCCCCATACCAACACCCCACACACACCCCCACACCAACACCCCACACACACCCCCCACACACCAACACCCCCACACACCCCACACTAACATCCCCACACACCCCCCCCATACCAACACCCCACACACACTCCACCATACTACACTACCCCACACACACACACCCCCACATACCCACCCCACACACACACCCCCCATACTCAACACCCCCACACACACCCCCACACCAACACCCCACACACACTCCCCCATACTAACACCCCCACACACACTTCCCCACACATCCCCACACACACTCCCCATACCAACACCCCCACACACCTCCAATACCAACACCCCCACACACACTCCCCATACTACACACCCCACACACACACCCCCATCTCACACTCCCCACACACACTCCCACAACTACCACACCTACACACACTCCCCACACTAACACCCCCACACACTCCCACACACTAACACCCCCAAACAACACACACCTCCACACACCCACCCACACACACACTCCCCCCATCACCACACACACTCTACACACACTCTACACACACCCCCACACACCCCCATACCATCCCCAAACACCATCCCACACACATCTCCTACACCAACACCCCCCACACATCCCCATACAACACCCCCACACACATTCACACATTCCCCATACTAACACCCCACACACACTCCACCATATCAACACCCCCACACACTCCATACTCACACCCCCCACACACACCCCACACCCCCCACATACACACCCCACAAACACCCCACACACACCCACACCAACACCCCACACACACTCCATACCAACACCCCCACACACACACCCCCACACACACACAACCCCTCCCCCAAACACACCCATACTAACACCCCTCCCACACACCCCCCACACACCCCCACACCAACACCCCCACACACACACCCCCACAACCCCACACACACCCCCACACAACCCACACACACCCCACACCACACCCCACACACACACCCCACACACCCACACACACCCACACCAACACCCCCCACACACTTCCCCACACACACACCCCCACACCACACCCACACACACACCCCCACACACACACTCCCCATACTCACCACTCCACACACATCCCCACATCCCCACACTCTCCCAACCAACACACTCTCCATACTTCACACCCCCACACACACTCCCCCATACCACTACCTCCACACACCCACACACACCACCCACACACACCCCCACACTCACACTCCTCACACACACTCTCATACCACACCCCACACACCCCCACACACACACCCCACACACACCCCCCATACCAACACCCCACACACACTCCCCTACACTAACACCCCCACACACACTCCCACACAACTCCCCACACACACTCACCCACACACCTCCACACACACCCCCCATACCTAAACACCCCACACACACTCCCATAATAACATCCCCACACCCCCCACACCAACACCCCCACCTCCACACCCCCATACTAACACCCCACACTTCCCATACTAACACCCCACACACACTCCCCATACCACACCACCCACACACACCTCCCCACACTCCCACACACCCCCACACACCCCCACACACACCTACACACACCCCCCACACACACACCCCCATACACACCCCACACACACTCCCCACTCACACCCCCACACACACCCCCACCACACCCCACACACACACCCCCACACCAACACCCCCACACACACTCCCCACAACACCCACACACCCCCACACCACCCCACACACACCTCTACACCAACACCCCACACACACCCCCACACCCACACACACTCCCCACACCACACCCACACACACTCCCCCATACCACACCTCGCCACACCCCCATCCACTAACACCCCACACACCCCACACACACCACACACACTCAAACACCCAAACACTCACCATACTTAACACCACACACACATCCCCACACACTCCCCATACTACACCTCCCACACACCCCCACACCACACCCCCCACACAACTCCCCATCCACCCCACACACACTTACCCACACCACCCCCACACACCTCCCCATACCACACCCCACACACACCCCCATCCCACACCCCCACACACCCCACACACCACATCCCCACACACACCCCCATACTCAACACCCCCCACACACTCCCCCACAACACCCCCACAAACTCCACTCCCTCATACTCATACCACACACATCCACTCCCATACTAACAGTCTCCCACACTCTCCCCCATCTACACACCCTGACACACACTCCCCACACCACACCCCCATACACACTCCCATACCAACACCCCCACACACACTCCCCCATACTAACCCCACACACACTCTACACAACACCCCCACACACTCTCCCATACCAACACCCCCACACACCCCCACATACTCAACACCCCCACACACACACACATCCCCACACCAACACCCCACACAACCAACACTCTCCCCACACCCATACCAACACCCCACACACACCTCCCATATACCACTACTCCACACACACTCCCCCATCCCACACCCCCACACACACACCCCATACCAACACCCCCACACACACACCCCCACACACACCCCCACACACCCCCATACCAACACCCCCACACCCCCCATACTAACACCCCCACACACCCACACACTCCCCACCATACTAACACTCCCACACACTCCCCACCATATTAACACCCCCACACACTCCCCACCATACTCAACACCCCCACACACTCCCACATACTAAACCCCACACACCCCAACTCCCACCATACTAACACCCCCACACACCCACACACTCCCCACCTCATACTAACACCCCACACACTCCCCACCATACTTAACACCCCCACACACACTCCCCATCATACTAACACCCCCACACACTCCCCACCATACTAACACCCCCACACACTCCCCACCATACCAACACCCCCACACACTCCCACCATACTAACACCCCACACACCCCCACCATACCAACACCCCACACACTCCCCACCCATTAACACCCCCCCACACACTCTAACTATACTAACACCCCCCACACACTCCCCCACCATACTAACACCCCACACACTCCCCACCACAACACCCCCCACACACCCCCACCATACTAACACCCCACACACTCCCCCACCATACTAACACCCCATGCACACACTCCCCACCATACTAACACCCCCACATACTCCCCACCATACTAACACCCCCACACACTCCCCACCATACTAACACCCCCACGCACTCCCCACCATATTAACACCCCCACACACTCCCCACCATACTAACACCCTCACATACTCCCCACCATACTAACACCCCCACACACTCCCCACCATACTAACACCCCCACACACTCCCCACCATACTAACACCCCCACACACCCACACACTCCCCACCATATTAACACCCCCACACACTCCCCACCATACTAACACCCCACACCCCCCACCATACCAACACCCCACACACCCCACCATTAACACCCCCTGCCCACCCCCACCATACCAACACCCCACACACACACCCCCACCATATTAACACCCCACACACCCCCACCATACCAACACCCCCCACACTCCCCACTATACTACACACCCCCACACACTCCCCCACCATACTAACACCCCACACACCCCCACCATACCAACACCCCCACACACTCCCCACCATATTAACACCCCACACACCCCCACCATACCACACCCCACACACCCCACCATACTAACACCCCACACACTCCCCACCATATTAACACCCCCACACACCCCCACCATACTAATACCCCACATACTCCTCACACCATACTAACACCCCCTGCCACACTCCCCACCATACCAACACCCCCACACACTCACCACCATACTAACACCCCCACACACTCCCCACCATACTAACACCCCCACACACTCCCCACCATACTAACACCCCCACACACTCCCTACCATACTAACACTCCTCTCACGCACTCACCCCCACAATATCCCCACACACCCCTCACATACTAACACCCCACACACTCCCCACCATACTAACACCCCACACACTCCCCACCATACTAACACCCCCACACTCCCCACCATACAAACTCAACCACACACTCCCCACCATACTAACACCCCCACACCCCCCACCATACCACCACCCCCACACTCCCACCATACTAACACCCCCACACACTCCCCACCATACTAATACCCCCACACACCCACCCACTACTAACACCCCACACACCCCCACCATACCACATCCCCACACCTCCCACCATACTAACACCCCACACACCACCCCACCACACTAACACCCCCACACTCCCCACCATTAACACTCCCACACACTCCCACCATACTAACACCCCCACATACCCACACACTCCCACTATACTACAACACCCCCACACACCCACACACTCCCACATACTAACACCCCCACACCCCCACATTAACACCCCTACACACTCCCCACCATACTAACACCCCACACACTCCCCCACCATACTAACACCCCCACACACTCCCCACCATACCACAATCCCCACACACTCCCACCATACTAACACCCCACACCCCCACCATACTAACACCCCACACACCCACACACACCCCACCACACTAACACCCCCACACACCCCCACCATACTAACACCCCCACACACCCCACCACATTAACACCCCACACACTCCCCACCATACTAACACCCCACAAATTCCACACACTCCCACTATATATAACACCCTCTACACACCCACACACTCCCCACTATACTCACACCCCTACACACCCCCACTACCCATCTCCCACACACTCCCACCATACTAACACCCCACACTCCACCCACTACCATTAACACCCCCACACACTCCTAACCATACTAACACCCCACACACTCCCCCACCATACAAACACCCCCACAATCCCCACCAAACACACCCCCCAAACCACCCAACATACTAACACCCTACACACTCCCACCATACTAACACCCCCCACACCTCCACCATACTAACACCCCCACACACACCCCCATACTCCAACACCCTACACACACTCCCCCATACTAACACCCCTACACACACCCCCATACTAACACCCCCCACACACACTCACACCCTCCACACACACACACACTCCCCATACCAACACCCCCACACACTCCCCCATACTAACACCCCCACACACACTCCCCACACCAACACCCCCACACACTCACCATACCAACACTCCCCACTACCACCACCCCCACACTCACCACCTCACCCCACACACCCACACACACTCCCCCATATTAACACCCCCACATACACACCCCACACTAACACCCAATACACACTACCCCATACTAACACCCTCACACCCACACACACCATACCAACACCCCCACACACTCCCCCATACTAACACCCCCACACACACCCCACACAACACCTCACACACCCCCCATACTAACACCCCCACACACACCCCCATACTAACACCCCACACACCTCCCCACCACACCCCCACACACACTCCCCATACTAACACCCCCACACACACTCCCCATACTAATACCCCCACACACACACTCCCCCATACTAACACCCCACACACACTCCCCACCATATTAACATCCCCACACACCCACCATATTCAACACCCCACCAAACCACTCCCCCATACCAACACCCCACACACACTCCATACCAACACCCCACACACACCCACCATACTAACACCCCCCACACACTCCCCATATTAACACCCCTACACACTCCCCATACTAACACCCCCACACTCTCCCCACCACACCCCCACACACACCCAACCATACTAACAACCCCACACACACCCCACCATACTAACACCCACACACACACCCCCATACCAACACCCCCCACACACACTCCATACAACACCCCACACACAAACCCCATACTAACACCCCACACACACTCCAAAATACCCCACACACCCATACCAACACCCCACACACTCCATACTAACACCCCACACACTCCATACTAACACCCCACACACACACCTTACACACCCCCACACACACCCCCCATACTAACACCCCCACACACTCTTACACAACACCCCACACACACTCCCCCATACTAACACCCCCACAAACACCCCCCATACTAACACCCCCCCACACACACACTCCCCCATACTAACACCCCACACACACTTCCATAGTACACCCCACACACACCTCCCATACCCAACACCCCACACACACCCTCCATACTAACACCCCCACACACACACCCCCATACTAACACCACCCACACACACCCCCATACAACCCCACACACACACCCCCCATACTCAACACCCCCACACACACTCCATAAAACCCCCACACACTCCCCACACTAACACCCCAACACACACTTCCCCATAGTAACATCCCCACACACACTCTCCCATACCAACACCCCACACACACCTCCTCCATACTAACACCCCCCACACACACACTCCCCATACTTAACACCTTCACACACACTCCACACTAACACCCACCCACACACCCCATACCAACACCCTCACACACACTCCAGATACTCAACACCCCACACACACTCCATACCTAACACCACCCACACACACCCCACATACCAACACCCCACACACACACTCCCCAACACTAACACCCCACACACACCCACCCCATACTCAACACCCTCCACACACATTCCACCACTAACACCCCACCTACACTCCCCCATACAACAGGTCCCACACACACCCCCATACTAACACCCCACACACTTCCAGATACTAACACCCCACACACACTCCCCCATACTAACACCCCACACACACCCCCCATACCAACACCCTCCTCACACACTCCCCAAAACCACACCTCACACACACCCCCCATACTAACACCCCACACACACCCCACCCATACTCACACCCCCACACACTCCCCAAAACCACCACACCCACACCCCCATACCAACACCCCACACACACTCCAGATACTAACACCCCCACACACACACTCCCCCATACTAACACCCCCACACACACTTCCCCATAATAACACCCCAACACACACACTCCATACTAACACCCTCCACATACATTCCCCATACTAACACCCCCACCTACACACTCCCCATAAAAACAGCTCCTACACACACCCCCAAAACTAACACCCCCACACACACTTCCAGATACTAACACCCCCACACCCCCATACCACTCCCACACACACCCCCCACATACCAACACCCTCCTCACACACCCCCAAACTAACACTCCCACACACTCCCATACTCAACACCCCCACACACACCTCCCATACTAACACCCTCGTCACAAACTCCCAAACCAACACCCCACACACACTCCACTAACACCCCCACACGCACTCCCCATACCAAGACCCCTCCACACACACTCCCCCACACCAACACCCCACACACTCCCCCATACTAACACCCCCACACACACCACCCATACTACCCCCCACACACACCCCCACACTAGCTCCCCTCCCTACCCCCTCCCACACACTCACCATAACAACACCCCCACAAACACCCCCATACCAACACCCCCACACACACTCCCCCATAGTAACACCCCCTCACACACACCCCACATACTAACACCCCCACAGACACCCCATACCAACACCCCCACACCCCCACCCCCCACACCCCCCAACCACCCCAACACATACTCACCCACACAACACCCTCACACACTCCCCCATACTAACACCCCACACTTCCCCATAATAAAATCCCCCACACACACTCTCCCATACCACCCCCCACACGCACTCCTCCATACTAACACCCCCCACACACACACTTCTCCATACTCAACACCCCACACACACCCCCATACTAACACCCCACACACACTCCCCCATACCAACACCCCCACACACACTTCCCCACAAAAATCCCCACACACCTCCCATACCAACACCCCCACACGCACCTCCATACTAACACCCCCACACACACACTCCCCATACTAACACCCCCACACACACCCACCATACCAACACCCCACACACACTCCCCATACTAACACCCCCACACACTTCCCCATAATAACATCCCCACACACTCCCCATACTAACACCCTCCACATACATTCCCCCATACTAACACCCCACCTACACACTCCCCACACCCATACCCCCACACACACCCCCATACTAACACTCCCACACACACCCCTCCCACTAACACCCTCCCACACACTCCCCAAAACCAACACCCCCACACACACCCCCCATACTAACACCCCCACACACACACCCCCATACTAACACCCCACACACACCATACTAACACCCCACACACTCCATACTAGCACCCCCTACACACACTTACTAACACCCAACACAAATCCCCCACACTAACACCCCCTCCACACACACACACACACCAACACCCCACACACACCCCATACCTCCACACACCCCACACCAACACCCCACACACACCCCCATTTTAACACCCCACACACACTCACCCATACTAACACACACATCCCAGCACCTTCCCCACCCCCTCCCACACACCCCCACAACACCCCACATACACCCCATACACACCCCACAGTCCCCCACACCGCCACACACACACACCCCCATACCATACCCCCACACACACCCCCATACCAACACCAACCCCACACACACACACACACCCCACACACACACCCCATACTGACACCCCACACACACCACTAATACCCCACACACCCCTACACACTCATACTAACACCCCACATACCCCATACCAACACCCCACACACACCCACACCAACATCCCCCACACACTTCCCCCATACTAACACCCCCACACACCTACACCAACACCCCCACACACACCTCCATACAACACCCTCCAACATTCTCCCCATCCTAACACCCCACATACACACCCCATACCAACACCCCACACACACTCATACTAACACCCCACACACACCCCCCATACACCAACCCCCCCACACACACTCCCCATACCACCCCACACACCATCTATACTAACACTCCACACACCCTACACTACACCCCACATACTCCATACTACCCCCCCACACACCATACCAACACCCCACACACACTCTACACAACACCCCACACACCTCATACCAACACCCCCACCCCCACCCCACACACACATCCCCACACACACCTCCCCAACACCCCACACACCTCCATACTAACACACCCCCATACTAACACCCTCACACACACTCCACACTAACACCACCCACACACACCCCATACCAACACCACACCTCCAGATACTAACACCCCCACACACCCCCATACCACCACCACACACCCCCATACCACCCCACACACACCCCATACTACCCCACACACACCATACCAACACACACTCCATACTAACACTCCCCACACACACTCACACACCCTCCACACACACACTCATACCAACACTCCACACACCCCATACTAACATCACCCCACACACTTCCTACCAACACCCCCACACACATTCTCTCATACTAACACCCCTCCCTACCCCTCCCACACACACTCACTACATCACCTCTGGTCTGGTCACTATTGTTGGTCTTACTAAAGTTCGTGACGTAGCCAGAGTCACTGTTATTTCCTGATCTGTTAAAAGCCTCTGAGATTAACAGTCATAGAGAGAGTGTTAATACACCGCCTTAAATGGATAAATGCTTCTAAAAGTTTTAATAATACAACGATTAGTTCGATTAAGTATAATGTTGACACTGGGTGGATGTTCCTTGGCCATTATGGAGGTTATTTAATTTTTACGATTTAACCTTGAGTATCACTGTATGACCTATTTAAACCTTCAATGCAACACACCCCATGATGTAGGCAACAACAATCCACATGATGCAGGCAGCAACACACCCCATGGTGCACGTAACATCTCACATCATAATGCAGGCAGCAACACACCCAACTGTGCAGGCAGCAACACACCCCAGGGTGCAGGCAGCAACACACCCCATGGTGAACGTAACAGCTCGCATCATAATGCAGGCAGCAACACACCCCACCCTATGGTGCCAGGCGGGCAACACCCCATGGCAGGTAGCAACACACCATGGTGCACGTAACAGCCGCATCATAATGCAGCAACACACCCCACCCTATGGTGCACGCGGTAACACACCCCAGGTGCAGCAGCAACACACCCCATGGTGCGCATGTAACAGCTCACATCATAATGCAGCAGCACTCTCTACCCTATGGTGGTAACACACCCCATGGTGCACCAACACACCCCATGGTGCACGTAACTCCCATCATAATGCAGGTAGCAAGATAGCAACACACCCCATGCAGTACGTAACAACTCCCATCATATAATGCATTTATAGCAACACACCCATGGTGCATAACATCTCATTATAATGGCAGATAGCAACACACCCATGGTGCACGTAACAACTCATCATAATGCAGGTAGCAACACACCCCATGGTGCAGCAGCAACACACCCCATGGTGCACGTAACAACTCCTCCATCATAATGCAGGTAGCAACACACCCCATGGTGCACGCACGTAGCAACACACCCCAACTCCCATCATAATGCAGGTAACAACACCCCATGGTGCATGTAACAACTCCCCATCATAATGCATAGCATGCAGGTAGCAACACACCCCATGGTGCACGCAACAACTCCCATCATAATGCAGGTAGTAGAATAATACCCCATGGTGCACGTAACAACTCCCATCATAATGCAGGTAGCAACACACCCCATGGTAAACGTCCCATCATAATGCAGGTAGCAACACACCCCATGGTGCACGTAACAAACACACCCCATGGTCCCATCATAATGCATGGGTAGCAACACACCCCATGGTGCACGTAGTAACCCCATGCAGCTGCAGGTGCAACACACCCCATGGTGCACGTAACAACTCCCATCATAATGCAGGTAGCAACACACCCCAGTTGCACGAACAACCCATCATAATGCGTAGCAACTCCCATGGTACGAGCAAGCAGGTAGCAACACACCCCATGTGCACGTAACAACTCCCCATCATAATGCAGGTAGCAACACACCATGGTGCAGCAGCAACACACCCCATGGTGCACGTAACAACTCCCATCATAATGCAGGTACCAACACACCCCATGGTGCACGTAACAACTCCCATCATAATGCAGGTAGCAACGCACCCCATGGTGCAGGCAGCAACACACCCCATGGTGCACGTAACAACTCCCATCATAATGCAGGTACCAACACACCCCATGGTGCACGTAACAACTCCCATCATAATGCAAGTAGCAACACACCCCATGGTGCAGGCAGCAATACACGCCAGCTCCGTAACAAACGACCACAAACACATACAAAACACTGGGTAAGTTTGTTAAGGGCGACGCAACATTAAGCAGATTGAGCAAGACTCAGTGTGTCTCTTGGCTTATCGCTGCATCCACCGAAGCGTGAAGCAACAACACCAGTACATGCATCAGAAATTACGGCAGCACAACAGCATAATCAACAAAAAGGTCAAACGCTAATACTTGCACCAACAGGAGGAGCAGCTACAGAAACCACAGGAGCTGGGTTAATGGTACCAACAGGAGGAGCAGCTACAGAAGCAACAGGAGTTGGATTAAAGGTAACACCGAGAGACGACCCTTAATAAGCAGGCTGAGGCCCTAGTTGTTGAGTATGGCATTGTCACTTGTTATAATAATGGTAACAATTATAAAGTAAAATTGTTATACAGGTTAACGATTAGATAGGCATGTTTATAAACTATGCAGTTCAGCAGGAATATAGACAATGTAGGTATACGGTGTACTTAAGCCGTGGGAGTTTACAGTTTCCTGTGTGCCGAGACAGTGTATACAGGGTAGGTAGGCCAACAACAATGGTAAACCGTAAGGCAACTTGACCAAGATTAGTCTACAAAGCTGTCAGATTCTTATTTCTAGTAGGGTCCTTTGTTGTACTTTCATTCGTGTTTAGTGATAGTACTAGCCTCTCTTGTGGTAGTAAGTGGTACTGTTTTTTGTGGTAGTAAGTGGTACTGTCTGTTGTGGTAGTAAGTGGTACTGTCTGTTGTGGAAGTAAGTGGTACTGTCTGTTGTGGTAGTAAGTAATACTGTCTGTTGTGGAAGTAAGGGGTAATGTCTGTTGTGGTAGTAAGTAGTACTGTCTGTTGTGGTAGTAAGGCCTACTATCTTTTGTCATAGTACTCTTTTGTGGTATTAAGGGCTTCTGTCTCCTGTGGTAGTAAGTGGTACTGTCTGTTGTGGTAGTAAGTCCTACTATCTCTTGTCATAGTACTCTTTTGTGGTAGTAAGGGCTACTGTCTCTTGTGGTAGTAAGTGGAACTGTCTCTTGTAGCAATAACAGCACTGTCTCTCATATAGATAATCTTGACCCTGGGGGCGGGAGGACCTTAAGCTGCTTATGTGACATCTTACTCACACCACTACCTACAACCCATAACTCTACACCACACGGAACAACCTCCTCTCTACTGGGTGTAAAGGAGGAGACGCCACCCTCCAGCCTTCACTACATCATGGTCAATTCATAGATTTTACTTCATTGGATGTCGCAGTATGAAGATTAATCAAACCACACACACACACACGCACACACACACACACACACACACACACACACAAAGGACAATTTTTAACTGCGTCGTCAGCTTTATGAATAACATTGTTAACTCACTCACTAAGAAACCTTTGCCTGAACTGTTTGGAGTGACTCGCTCTAGCACAACGTTTGACCATTCTTCGTAATTTGTGTTTCTAATACGTGTACCTGTATGCTTACAAATAACGATCTATCTATCTATCTATCTATCTATCTATCTATCTATCTATCTATCTATCTATCTATCTATCTATCTATCTATCTATCTGTCTAGTCTAGTCTAGTCTTGTCTAGTCTAGTCAATACTACTACTACTACTACTACTATTTTTTTTTTTTTAAAGTGGCCTGTAGCCTCCCCCAATAGCCACACCTTCGCCGCCATTTTATTACCTTAATATTAAATATCCTAATACATAAGTAGCTATCCTATCTGTGTTGAATTAGTTGAACCGCAGATCTATGCTGCATTCAGTGACTGTAGCCTCATAGTCAATATCTGCAGCAGTTGTTGGCACTGGGGCAGAAGCTCTCGTTCCCCTGAGGCAGAGCAAAGCCGACCGAAGGAGAGAGAAAGACAGTCGACATCTCATCCAGGCTGTAACATAACTTCTGGGCTGCTGCTTCTGTTGGGAGATCACCTCCGCGAGTCTGGCATAGAAACGTCTTGCACTTGGTCCCATCCCACCAGAGGTTGTGAACACTAGAGGAGTGAAGCTGCCTTGATCAACGTTTTGAATACTCTCCCCATATGCCCTTATCTTGTCGTTCTCGTTCCTCCTGTGTGCAGCATCGAGAGCTAGATTACGGTGACATGCGGCCATGGGATAAAAAATCCTGATGTCGAAGAAAGCTCGCTGTCCCCGCGTCCAGAATCCTCGAGCACTGACGTCAACACGGGCTTCGTTAGATGTGTTTGAAGTCCTATGTTGGAAGATCTCACCATCCAAAGGAAGGAGGGTCGGTTCTACCATGACATCCCGGCAGATTTCCTTCAACATATTTGCTGTGAGGTCCCTTACTTCGTCGTGCCTCATGCATATGAAGCCCCCTTTCTTGCACACCATGGCGTGATCGACGTCATAGGAAGAGCCACACACGCATTGGGAGGGCAAACCTTCTACTGGCCAACCGTACCTTAGAGCAATGGCATCTGTAAATTCTTGTTTATTGAGCCTGATACCATTTGCCCTTATCTGTAACGTAGTTAACCAGTTCGAGGCGCCCACCTCCTGCGCTATAGCTACTTTTTTTTTCAAATTTTCTGGTACCTGCAGCAACAGTTGCTGCAGCTTATCATTTTGGCAGTGCTGTCGTTCTGTCGTAATGGACCTTCGAATCTTGTTTATTTCACTGGTATCCACCTCCCCTGTTGCATTCTGGGCTATTATGTGATCCATGAGGGCTGCCGTGAGCTTTAGTGAATTTTGATGTTCGGTGGCAGCAATCTCCTCTGGATTGGTTAGTCCCATCCCTCCCTGTCTTGATGGAAGTGCAAGAAATGATCTTTCTGCTGGGGTTAAGTGAGGGTATTTCACTAATTTGGGAATGAAATTGACACTGATAGCTTCTTCCAGAGGGTGGAGGAGGGGTCCGACATCAGGGATAGTATGCATCAGGTAGTTCCAACAATGCTTGACTCCATGGGTGAATGCAGCAAAAGCCGCATGTGGCTCTATGTTAGCAGTCTCAGACAGAGCTTGGATTTCACTAACCCACTCATTCACCTTTCCCGACACGTACTCGGTCTTGAAGTCCATAGTGCCAATTACTGTGCCTAGATGTCTTTGGCCGTCCTTTGTTATTTTGACCTTACTTCCGCCAAACACCTCTATTGCCCGTTCATAATGTTCTGGCTTCACGATGAGGAAGGACTTGCTGGCGTTTGGGTGGTACCTTATTTGTGGACCTCGCGATGTTACCAAATCTCACCACTTTTTGATGCCCTCCACTTTTCCTGCTCCTGTAAGGTCATTAGCATACGCCACTTGTTTGACCCCAGTTGTTTCAAATTTTATTTCTTGTTGGAGCACTGATAGGCCAATTGCATACATTGCCATTGCAACAGGGTCCCCCTGTGTTGTTCCCTGGGTTGACTGTAGGATGGTATCACCTCTTAGAGCCTTGTTGTTTACTATATAGAGGTCTGATGGATTCTTATACGAGTTTTCAACATACATTGCAAAGCTTGGACACTTGATCTTGATGTTGTGCAGTGCAGCCTTGCAGTTAAGTATGTTGAATGCGTTTGAAGCATCCACCAGGAGAACGGCCTCACAATCACGCTGCTCAAATATCAATCTCATGGCGTGAATGGCGGCCTCCCCGCCAGCCTGGTGGCCAGCACACACTTGTAGGTTCCCTGCTGCTGCCCTGACATCATCCTTTACCACCTCCATTATGCATTTTCCGATGATCCGCCTCAGCACTTCCCCCACCCCTATAGGCCTACATCCTGGAATCTTTTCCAGAGGAATGAGGCGGCAGGCCGCCAGGGCCTGGAGGTGATGACAGCAATAGGATGCCAGCTTTCTTGCAAGGACGGCAATGGCAGTGCAGAGATCGCTTGCTACAGGGTCAAACTTGTTTGTGCTGAGGATGACTCTCCAACCTTTTGCATCCAGACCTGAAGGGCCGGCTCCTCCTCGAGTCTTCAGTGCCTTTTTCCACACCATCTCTCCTGTTATTTTCTCGAACAGGACAGCGTTTGGTGGGATATAGTCACCCTCGAACCTGATGCCTTCTTCATCACTTGCAGGGGGATGTTTATCTTTCAGTAGTTTTAATGTTTCTCTGTTTATTGGCATCACTCCACCAGAGGATTCCTCTGTGAGAGATTTTACCGCCAGAGACACTTTTCCCACACGCATTTTGTTTCCAAATTTTCTTGCCACGTCATCGGTGTTTTGCTTTCCGTCACCCGTAATTTTTAGTCTCTCCTGCAGTGTTCTTGCTTCACATAGGAGATCAGCAAGGGCCCCAGTCTGCCACATTGCCAATCTTCTCTTTATTGCTGCCACATTTTCTTTGTGCTTAGTCTTTGTGTGTGTCCTCTGACAAAATAGATGTGGTATTATTGCCAGTATTTGAAGAGCTAAAGGGGCGAGGAAGCGGTCCTGAGTGTAATCAGTCATGAAGTGAGTCATCTCCCGAATCATTTCTTTGGTGGCCGCACACTACTACTACTACTACTACTACTACTACTACTACTACTACTACTACTACTACTACTACTACTACTACTACTACTACTACTACTACTACTACTACTACTACTACTACTACTACTACTACTACTACTACTACTACTAATACTACTACTACTACTACTACTACTACTACTACTACGTGGCCTCCAGCCTCCCCCAATAGCCACACCTTCGCCACCATTTATTTACCTTAATATTAAATATCCTAATACATAAGCAACTATCCTATCTGTGTTAAATTAGTTGAGCCGCAGATCGATGCGGCATTCGGTGACTGTAGCCTCATAGTCGATATCTGCAGCAGTTGACGGAGTAGGGGCAGAAGCTCTCGTTCCCCTGAGGCAGAGCAAAGCCGACCGAAGGAGAGAGAAGGACAGTCGACATCTCATCCAGGCTGTGACATAACTTCTGGGCTGCTGCTTCTGTTCGGAGATCAGCTCCGCGAGTCTGGCGTAGAAACATCTTGCGCTTGGGCCCATCCCACCAGAGGTTGTGAACACTAGCGGAGTGAAGCTGCCTTGATCGACATTTTGAATTCTCTCCCCATATGCCCTTCTCTTGTCGTTCTCGTTCCTCCTATGTGCAGCATCGAGAGCTAGGTTACGGTGACAAACGGCCATGGGATCAAAAATCCTGATGTCGAAGAAGGCTCGCTGTCCCCGCGTCCAGAATCCTCGAGCACTGACGTCCACACGGGCTTCGTTAGATGTGTTTGAAGTCCTGTGTTGGAGGATCTCGCCATCCAGTGGAAGGAGGGTCGGTTCTACCATGACGTCCCGGCAGGTTTCCTTCAACATATTTGCTGTGAGATCCCTTACCTCGTCATGCCTCATGCATATGAAGCCCCCCTTCTTGCAAACCATGGCGTGATCGCCATCATAGGAATAGCCACACACGCATTGGGAGGGCAAACCATCTACTGGCCAACCGTACCTTAGAGCAATGGCATCTGTAAATTCTTGTTTGTTAAGGCTGAAACCATTTGCCCTTATCGGTAACGTAGTTAACCAGTTCGAGGCGCCCACCTCCTGCGCTATAGCTACTTTTTTTGTCAAATTTTCTGGAACCTGCAGCAATAGTTGCTGCAACATGTCATTTTGGCAGTGCTGCCGATCTGTTGTAATGGATCTACGGATCTTATTAACTTCGCTGGTGTCCACTTCCCCTGTTGCATTCTGGGCTATTATGTGGTCAGTGAGGGCTGCCGTGAGCTTAAGTGAATTTTGATGTTCAGAGTCAGCAATCTCCTCTGGATTAGTTAGTCCCATCCCTCCCAGTCTTGGTGGAAGTGCAAGAAGTGTTCTTTCTACTGGGGTTAAGTCGTGGTGTTTCACTAGTTTGGGAATGAACTTGACACTGATTGCTTCTTCCAAAGGGTGGAGGAGGGGTCGGATCTCAGGGATGGTACGCATCAGGTAGTTCCAACGATGCTTGACTCCATGTGTGAATGCTGCAAAGGCCGCATGTGGCTCTGTGTTAGCAATCTCCGATAGAGCATGGATTTCGCTAACCCACTCGTTCACCTTTCCCCCTACGTACTGGGTCTTGAAGTCCGTAGTGCCAATTACTGCGCCTAGATGTCTTTGGCCGTCCTTAGTTATTTTGACCTCACTTTCGCCGAAAACCTCCACAGCCCGATCATAATGATCTGGCTTCACGATGAGGAAGGATTTGCTGGCGTTTGGGTGGTACCCTATTTGTGGACCTCGCGATGTTACCAGGTCCCACCACTTTTTGATGTCCTCCACTTTTCCTGCTCCTGTGAGGTCATCAGCATATGCCACTTGTTTGACCCCAGTTGTTTCATACTTTATTTCTTGTTGGAGCACTGATAGGCCTATTGCATACATTGCCATTGCAACGGGGTCTCCCTGTGTTGTTCCCTCGGTCGACTGTAGGATGGTATCACCTCGTAGAGCCTTGTTGTTTACTACGTAGAGGTCTGAAGGATTCCTATACGAATTTTCAACATACATCGCAAAGCTAGGACACTTGATCTTGATGTTGTGCAGTGCCGCCTTGCGGTTAAGTATGTTGAATGCGTTTGAAGCATCCACCAGGAGAACGGCCTCACAATCACGCTGCTCAAATATCAATCTCATGGCGTGAATGGCCGCCTCCCCACCAGCCTGGTGGCCAGCACACACTTGTAGGTTCCCTGCTGCTGCCCTGACATCATCCCTTACCACCTCCATTATACACTTTCCGATGATCCGCCTCAGCACTTCCCCCACCCCTATAGGTCTACATCCTGGTTTCTTTTCCAGAGGAATAAGGCGGCAGGCCGTCAGAGCCTGGAGGTGATGGCAGCAAGAGGATGCAAGCTTTCTTGCAAGGGTGGCAATGGCAGTGCAGAGATCGCTTGCTACAGGGCCAAACTTGTTTGTGCTGAGGATGACTCTCCAACCGTTTGCATCCAGACCTGAAGGGCCGGCTCCGCCTCGAGTCTTCAGTGCCTTTTTCCACACCATCTCTCCTGTTATTTTCTCGAACAGGACAGCGTTTGGTGGGATATAAGCACCCTGGAGCCTGATGCCTTCATCTTCGCTTGCAGGGGGATGTTTCTCTTTCAATAGTTTTAATGTCGCTCTGTTTATTGGCATCACTCCACCGGAGGATTCATGTGTGAGAGATCTTACCGCGAGAGACACTTTTCCCACACGCATTTTGTTTCCAAATTGTCTTGCCACGTCATCGGTGTTTTGCTTTCCGTCACCCGTAGATTTTAGTCTCTCCTGCAGTGTTCTTGCTTCACATAGGAGATCATCTAGGGCCCCAGTCTGCCACATTGTCAACCTTCTCTTCATTGCTGCCACATTTTCTTTGTGCTTAGCCTTTGTGTGTGTCCTCTGACAAAATAGATGTGGTATTATTGCCAGTATTTGAAGAGCTAGGGGGGCGAGGAAGCGGTCCTGAGTGTAATCAGTCATGAAGTGAGTCATCTCCCGAATCATTTCTTTGGTGGCCGCACACTTGGGTGGTTCAAATAAGTTAGCGGGCGACCACTTGACAATTTCTGAGTAGGTTTCTTTGACCCATACGCCTGCATTTTCCATCGACATGCCATTCCACTGAGGCGGCTGTCTCTCATTCTCCTCGTGGACACCTGCTACTGAGGGAGCAGCATTATCGGGTTGAGTAGACTCACTGCTATCATTTCGGATATCATCGGGTAGTTGGGTCCCGGCGATATCCACTGTGGCCGCCTGTGTCGGCTCCCTGCGACGTGGGTTCCGACACTGGTCTAGCTTCCTGCAATTCACACATGGTCGGTTATTTCTCGCACAAACACAATTTGTGCAGTTTTGGTTCGGGCTAGCACAGACGCAGCAAGGAATGTTACCAGGCATAGTGACCAGCACCTTGGGCGACGGTAACGTCCGCCTCCGGACATCTGATTTAGTCCCAGGCACAAGATTATACTGGTTCTTATGAGGGAAGGGCGGAGAGCTGACAGGCTGGACTGGTGTGTCCAGGTAGTAGGGGCATACGTGCGCGCGTGGGTGTGTAGGTTACCCCCCCTAATAGCGACCATCCATACATCAGAATGATACACTATGGACAAGAGTTTGTCACACCAGGCACTAGTTTATATTTCCTTGGCACAAATAACCACTATTTATATGGTCTCACTGGTGTAATATCAGTTATGTATACTCACTAGGTTCGTCGAGACCCTACATTAAGAGTCCGTTACTATGGTGGTGGGGGCGACCGCATGGGCAGCACTCTCGGCCCCATAGGGGCGATAGTCTCGGGACCACCCCTGTCACAGTAGGCCTAACGACACTGACCTTGGCGCCGAGCCTTCTCATTATCCTACCACTGACCCAGCACAGGTCACCACTCACTTGGTGAACGCCGGTGAACACACGGAATATTTATAATTTATGCCGTAAGGGATGAGGAGAAACCTTGGGTGGCAATGCTTAGGGTGACATCCGATATTCACGGACACATTGTCAAATTCCCGCTCCCACACAACGAGTATGTCCCCACCAATAACACTTTAGATCAGGAGGGACGGTCCACGACACCCACGCTGCGCTGGCTGCCCATTACACTACTGCAGAGGTTTCTCTTAGGGCATCATTGATAAGAATTAAGGAGCAGAGCGGTCAAATCTTGGTGCCTTGGGGGACGTCACAGGTGAGTGACTGAAAAGTGGAGACAGCCCTCGGAAGCGTATGGCTTTGCGTCGGTCACTAAGGAAGTCTGTAAGCCATGATATAAGACTTCTTCGAAACCCGAGGTCGATAGCTTTGTTGATGATTAAATTCTAGTCAACTAGGTCAGATGCTTTGATGAAGTCATTGAAGGCGACAGCCGTAGACGTCTTTCGTTTTTCCAGATGGGGGTATATGTAGTCTAGAAAGTTGATGGAGGAAGTTTTCATATTGCCAAATTGCTGAGGATCTATGGCGCCTGCAATATCAGCATAAGCCCAGTCACACACGAAACTTTCGCAGATTAAGCTGGGTATTGGGGTGATGGCAATAGGTCGTAGCTCATTTAAGGATTTGGGCTGATTGGCTTGGGCACTGGGGACACATATGAGGTTTTCCATTCAGCTAGGCATCTTGCTTGGCTGAGGGAAGCATTGATGATGGAGCAGAGGGGTTTAGCTAGTTCCGGGGAGAACTCCTTGTAGAGTTTCATTGGTAAGTCAATGGGGGTGGTGCAGCGCTTTAACTCCAGTTTGTCCAGACGTTTTGCTGCTTCAAATTCAGTGGAATAGGGGGCTGGTAGGTAAGCAGGGAGACTGGTTGTGTCAAGCTGGGGGAGCGCTTGGCATATAGCTGCGAAATAGTCTGTCTGTCTACCTACCTACCTACCTACCTACCTACCTACCTACCTACCTGCCTGCCTGCCTACCTGCCTGCCTCTATATCTATATCTATATCTATATCTATATCTATCTGTATCTACCCCAGTAATATATTCTGTCTGTGTGTTTGTGTTATCGTATGCACTTCTACAATACTAAAGTTATTGTAGAAACTGAAATTTGTTAGGGAGATGCGGGTGGCCTAGGGGAGGGTTAGGCATCGTTTTCACGAGAGGTGGATCGAGATTTTGTTTCATTACTAACCCGTGAAGATGGGTACCACAGCTAGTGTGTGTGTGTGTGTGTGTGTGTGTGTGTGTGTGTGTGTGTGTGTGTGTGTGTGTGTGTGTGTGTGTGTGTGTGTAAAAATGCGTGAAGAAATATTCTCATTACGTATAAATTCTAAACTGTCACAGAGGGTCTGGGTCATAACACATAAACCAAATGCTCACACGTGTTTTTGGTTTAACCTAACAATGTATACTACATCCAGGTGGCAGATGGTCCTGGTCTCTGATGATCACCGGGCCACACCGAGGGTCACATACATTAATTCTTACTCCTCTATCTCCTTGTCAACTGATCTTCCAAGGCTTCTCTTTCTCCCAGATGTGCATTCTTCAGGATTTCTTCCAAAATTTACAGTCAGTGTTGATGTTGCTGCTACTTAGTCAACAACAACCTGTGTGGGGTACATAATGAGGCGACACTCAACAGTAACCTCAACTTAAGGGTCATGGTGACATGTCTCTTGTGATGTGACAACAACAAGCTCAATTTAGGTATATCGTTATATTGTGGCTTTTATGCCATTGAAAACCCCGTAATTTCTAACACATTAAAGCTCGTATTAAGCTCACCGATGGATTCGTTTTAACTCCTTATTTAAATTCTTTCGAAACTCAATTTTAAATTCTTTTAAAGTTCAAGTGGTTTAGCGTTTACACGATATCCCAAAGATAATTTCTCACTTTATTCCGCATGATAATTTTGTCGTGATTTTTCTCTCCATGTTAAAGGAACTTCTTAGTTGGTTGTAAAGTGAGCGTCGCCAAGACTCCTTCCTCGTCGCTAATCAAGATCAGTCGATGAACAAAGTCTTCCAACAAGCGGAGGAGTGTTGTCCTCGTCACCATCACGGCTGCGGCTGGAGATGACAGCTTCTATATTCCAGGAGATCACCAGCAAAAGGGACGTGACCAGACGAAGGTGAACAAGGGCCTCTGCTGTGTTCCACCACTTCCTCCACACAAACTTTTAACAGCGTGTTTGTGAATATGGCACGAAAATTTAAAGTTTTATTTCTTCTTAATACAAAATTCAGGTATAATGGTATGGCAGATGGTAACGTTCTCAATAACTTAAGAAACCGTTGACTATTCTGGGAAAATTTCTCGAACTTTCACTAGTGTTTTCTTTGAATATAAAATTAAATTTTGAATATTAATTATGTTAACTATACCATCGCAATTTTCAATCAGTACTAGAGATCCGTGATGAAGGTAGATGTTAACTGTAGACAGTGTAGAGGATGACAGAGGGCCAAAGTAAGAAACAAAATACTATATAAGTTCTGACGATTTTCCAGCGAGCGCCGACACTAACACGACTATGAGCAGCCACACAAATCCCTTTGTTTTCAATCTCGTCACCTCGTAATCTCTCGGTGCTGTGACAACACCATAGATATTTCCCTCCTTTTGCAGTATCAAACCACAAAAAAATATGAGTAGAATGTTTTTGTGATTTATTGGGCGAGGAGCTATACCTGTAGTATTCTTATTTCTATTAATACAGTATGTCACTCTGATTAATATGCAATAAAAAGTAAGTACAATTTATTCAAGGAACATCAAACACAGCGCTTTACCCAAAACAGCTCATCAATTTCAACATATATTTAAGGTAATACACTTCGACACCTGGATCTTGAGAGAGTATGTAATTCGGGTGGTGGTGGTGATGGCGATGACGGCGGCGGCGGTGTCTTCATCTCCACCAGAATGTGGCTCCAAATGGACGGTTGTGGCGTGGTGCGATTGGTGTGTTGTTGTTGTGGGAGTGTTAGTCGTGTTCAGCTGTGTTCCAGTGAGTCTGGGACCACTGGTGGAGAGCAGTCGACTTGCATTGTACCTTCCTCTAATTGTGGTGGGCTGCTGGCTGGGGCACACACCGGAAGGAGGGAGGGAGGTAGGGAGGGGGGGAGGTTGTCCTGCACAGATCTGTCTGCCCCATATACTGCCTCTTGTCATAATACTCTTTTGTGTACTTTGCTCATGTTAATTAACACAGGAAGAGAGAGTTAAGTTGTATTTATGTAGGGAAGAGAACGAGCTTCACATCCATCTGTTCCTCTAGAATTCAAGGCACAAAATCCAACATGGCCATCGACTGATTACGGAATCGAAGGAAGAATTATTACTCGGTTCATAAAACCATGAAGCGGCCATGACCGTCCGCGTTCATGCTTAATGAAACAACAACAACAGCAGTGTTGGGTCATATTCTAAGCAGCCCCCCCCCCCCAAAAAAAAAAAAAATAAAAAATCGACTAGACAAGAACATCGATGCATTAAGCAGCAAATAAGAAGGGGATATTCTAAAATGTCTTAAGGCTCATTCAAGGAACCGTATTCGTAAAATATAAGTGTTACCAAGTTAATGGTCTACAATTGAATCATTTATAATTTTTACTTGTATTCATCAAAAAATTCCTATGGGGCACGACTTTTGGTATACTCATCGTACCAGGCTATGTAATCCACTTTTCCCCTTTGTGAATAAAATATAGTTTATAATGATTAATTTTGTAACTTAGATTACATCATAAAAATGTAATTTTTGCTTTACTTCAAGAAATGACGTTTGACAGTATGTAGGTTATTGTAACAAGGTAGAATAATATTAATGTTGAAAAAAAAGGGACGAAAGACTACATGTGGGACCGACCAGCTGACCCGAGCGGTTGACCCAACACATCCGGCAATGACTCTCCCCTGTTACTGTAATGTTGACTCCAGCTCTTGTATTAACCTCTGTGAGGGTGTGACGGTAAGCAAGGGAGGGTGACTGTGGGAGGGAGGGTGAATGAGGGAGGGAGGGAGGGAGGGGACAGGGAGGAAGGAAGGTGAGGGGGGAGGTGGAGGAGAAAGGGTGATGGGGGAGGGACGGGGGAAGGAAGAGGTGGGAGGGAGGGGTGAAGGAGGGAGGTGAGTGAGGAGAAGTGATGAGGGCAGGGGAGGAGGAAAAGTGAGAGGGAGGGTGAAAAATGGAGGAAGGTAAAGAGGGAGGGTGAATGAGGGAGGGAGGGTGGGTGACTGAGGAGGAAGGGGTGAGTGACTGGAGGGAGGAAGGGGGTGAGGGGAGGGAGGGAGGGAGGAGGGAGGAGGGAGGGAGGGAGAGGGAGGGATAGGGAAGGAGGGGAGGAAAGGAGGAGGACTGAGGCAGGAAGGTAAGGAAGGAAAAGTGACTAAGGGAGGGAGGTGTAGTGGAGAGGGAGGTGAATGAGGGAGGAAGGGGTGAGTGAGTGAGGGAGGAGGATGGGCGTAGGTTGTTGGGGGAGAGAAGGAGAGAAGGAGAGGGCGAGAAGGACAGTGGGGGGTAACGAGGGGGGAGAGGGAAGGGGGGGAGGGTAGATGAGAAGGATGGTGGGAAGGAGGGAGAGAGGGAGGAAGGGAGGGAGGGAGGGAGGGTGGGTGAGAGAGGGGGCAGGGAAGGAGGAAGGCTGAGAAGGAATAAGGGAGTGCAGGGAAGGAAGGGGGAGAAGGAAGTGTAGGTAAGAGGAGGGAAAGAAGGGAGGGTGAAGGAAGGGAAGGGAATGGGTGAAATTAGGAGAGAAGAAATGTGGAAAGGTGGGAGCGAGGATAGGAAGAATGGGAGGAGGGAAGGAGAGTTAGAGGGAGGGAAAGAAAGGGAGAGGATGTTCAAGAAGGAGAGGGGGAAGAAGGAAAGAGAAAGAGAAGTAGGGCGGGAAGGTAGGAGGGAAAGTAAGAAGGAAGAATTGATGGAGGTTATAGGAAGAGGAAAACATAAACAATCAAAAGAGAAACACTGAAATAAGTAAAGAAACAGATAAATAAAGATAGAAAGATATACATAAACACAACAATAATTATCGAATTTTCTTATACTTTATAACTTACACCTCAACCAACAGTTATAAGGGTCACATCACCTTCAGTACGATGACTTAACCTTTTGAGTACGATGACTTAACCTCTTGAGTACGATGACTTAACCCCTTGACTATGATGACTTAACCCTTTGAGTACGATGACTTAACCATTTTAGTACGATGACTTAACCTCTTGAGTACGATGACTTAACCCCTTGACTACGATGACTTAACCTTTTGAGTACGATGACTTAACCTTTTGAGTACGATAACTTAACCTCTTCAGTACGATGACTTAACCTTTTGATACGATGACTTAACCTTTTGAGTACGATAACTTAACCTCTTCAGTACGATGACTTAACCTCTTGAGTACGATTTAACCCCTTGACTACGATGACTTAACCTTTTGAGTACGATGACTTAACCTTTTGAGTACGATAACTTAACCTCTTCAGTACGATGACTTAACCTTTTGATACGATGACTTAACCTTTTGAGTACGATAACTTAACCTCTTCAGTACGATGACTTAACCTCTTGAGTACGTTGACTTAACCCCTTGACTATGATGACTTAACCCTTTGAGTGCGATGACTTAACCATTTTAGTACGATGACTTAACCTCTTGAGTACGATGAGTTAACCCCTTGACTACGATGACTTAGCCTTTTGAGTACGATGACTTAGCCTTTTGAGTACGATAACTTAACCTCTTCAGTACGATGACTTAACCTCTTCAGTACGATGACTTAACCTCTTCAGTACGATGACTTAACCCCTTGAGTACGATGACTTAACCTCTTCAGTACGATGACTTAAGCCCACTAATACAATTTCATCATACTCAAGGGGTTAAATATTGTTTGGTGTAAGAGAGTAAAGACTAGCGGCCGACCCTTACTAACCTCTCGGACCTAGAGTCTAGGTCATATTCTCCAAGGTTCTTACCACAAGTATTTCTTGTGTGTGATGGTGTAAGACTGCACAAACATAACATCCAAATAACAATAAGACTCTTAACTTAACTCGCTACATTTTCTCTTACCAACTGTTAGGAGATAAATTTTAAGCCGACTCTTTTCCAATAGTTTCTCTAGCTTAATTCTGGTCTTATTTGGGGACTTTTTTTGTGTCTGTTAATTAACTAAGCGCAATCAATTGTTAAACCTTTAGTTACGAGGAACATTCATCTTATGAATATTTTTGAGGATTCGACCCCTGGCATTTGACACATCAATATCTAATATAGCCACAGAACCAACTATCATCATTTTTACCACAATAATAGAAGTATATTCAATTATATTTTAATATCCAATGGGTGCTAGGTGTGACCTCACCCCGCCCCGGCCCTTAATCTTAATCTTTCGCTTTTAATTGTACTTTATAAATTAACAAAGCTTTCAGTTTACTAGAGAATTTGGGTTCACCCACTGAGAGATTTTGGCCGCTTCAGGTAATGTTGGTATGTTTTGTTATCCAGGTGGTCATAACCTCACCTTCTTCGTTAAACATCTCAGCGGGCAAATCGTTATTGTTTTGGGACGCTCCGGGCGAGAAGGTGACAGGCGACAAAAGTACAAAACTCCAGAAAATATTGTTATACTTTACAGGGAAGTTTGAAGATTACACTTATAATAAACACATCCCAAACATGTATTGTCCTCACCGGAGCGTCAAGCTTGTGTTGTCCTCACCCGGAGAGTCGAGCTTGTTTTGACCTCATATTGGTTCTCACTTTACTGCATATCTGGTGATATCTTCATTATTTGATTTGATTTATAATTTTAATTTTGTTCAGTAATATATATATATATATATATATATATATATATATATATATATATATATATATATATATATATATATATATATATATATATATATATATATATATATGTATTACCATTGATGTTCATGCTGATGTCTAGGGTTCGTTATTAGTACCTTAGCCATGTCTTTTGTCTTCATAGGAACTGACAGCAGAACTCCAGAGTTGGTTAACTGCTCCCAGAAACTGTGGTGCCATTGCTAACAACTGATGACTGTGAGTGTCTTTTCTTTTCAGTGTTTTGTAGTGGATTAAGTTAAAGGTAATATTAAAAGAAAATAGATTTCCACTCCTCTGTGTTCCATAATTGTTTAATTGTATGATTTAGGGTGTTACTATACCTCTGATATATATATATATATATATATATATATATATATATATATATATATATATATATATATATATATATATATATATATATATATATATATATATATATATATATATACAGGTGTATATATCACTACTCGGAATCGAACCCTGCACCTCTGCGTGAGAACAGCGATCACTACCGCCGCCTAAATATATCTATGTTGTCCTTGTGGCGCATTGGAATCGATCCCTCTTCTCACATAGAGTTCTGGGGCTCGATTCCTAACTATTGAGTTATTGTTTACAAATTTAGTTATCGTCAGTTGTTTATGATTAAAAAAATGTAAGGCCAGTTGCTTGTTGTTCTCCGAGACGAGTATTAGAACATTATTAACCCCATCTCTGGACGTTGCCTCTGGTACATAATATTAACTTACTTAATTCTTCCTCAATTAAATTTGCTGGAACAAGCGCTCGTTGCATCTGAAATGACTCAGGAGACCCTGACATTTTTTTTATTCCACGACACACGAGGTGACGTAATTACCTGATGCCTTTTGGTTCTGGGGCTACGAAGGTGACTGTAATAACCTTACTGGAGTATGCAGCTCGAAGCGAATTTCTTGAATACCCTCTGGTACTCAGTTTTTGTACTCATGCTAGTAATTACTCCTTCCTGTACTCTAAAATTGGCCAAGTTACTTTGATGATGCTTACTCGTTTCTAAGTCCTGGGCACTCGAGGTTTCTAAGTCCTGGACATGTGATAGTTGTTTTGGTATCACATTAATTGTTTTATCTAAGTTCTGGAACTCTTTAAGTGGCAGAGCTTGATGTAAACACTTCTTGTTGTTTACCTTTTATTGTTGAAGCAGCTATATATGTACACAGATATAATATGAGAGAATAAATTATGAATTCTCCCCAGAGAAGTGTTGTGTTGTTGAGTTACGCGTCTGACTTCCCTGTCCAAGTGGTGTTCGTATACTTCTGGCCTCTCTCTGTCTGAGAGAGGCGTGGGAGCGAGTCGGCTATTTTGATTAATCAGCTGACCTTCTCCCGACCTTTGATAGAGTTACAAGCCCAGCTGTCTATTGTCGCTAACAACATGTTGACTCACTTGTTGAATAACTTGATGAATAAGTTGGTGTTATTCATTTGGGTGAATATTTATACTGTATAAAGCCAATGTGCTGTTACAGACACCAGAGGTTCCTAAGTCCTGGACACCCGAGGTTTCTAACTCATGGACACCTGAGGTTTGTAAGTCCTGGACATCTGAGGTTTCTTCACACTCCTGGTATCCTAACGTTTCTTAATTTAAAACCGCAATAAAAAAATATCACAAAACTTACTCTAACACCAAAAGACAACTGTTTATTATATATTCAAACTGTTTTTTTTATTTATTTTTGCCCTTTTCGATTTTTCTTACCATGAACTTTGCCCATCGTTAAGGCCACTCAGTCATCACAAACAAAGTCTTTCTAAATTTCCATATTACGCTATCATGTAATCTAAAAAGAGTTTCTGTAGGATAATATGAAACTTAAGATAATGATGGAGACTCAATATATATACATGAAACTAGTCTTTTTTTACAGACTTATATTGTAAAGTGCTTAGTAGCCCATTGCTCTTATAGAAATACAGGGTAATTTATTCTTAGTTTTTTAATATTATATCTTCATCAGTGTCAGCACTTATCGTTTACGCGTTTCCTTCCTTTTTATCGTTATTAATATATTATTAGTTTTGTCTCCTGTCTTGTGTTTGATAGTTCGTATTTATATTTCAGTCTTTCGTCTAATTAATTTGTTTTTTATGTCCGTTTTTTTGTCAGTCAACCAATCACGAATAATAATGTATACAGATGAATCTTTCTTGCACTTAAAGAGACTTACGTAGCATTTATATTCCCCTCTTGTCTAAATTTTGAATTTTTATTTATTTTTTCATCTAGTTTCCCATATTAATTAACTGGGGACTGGAAAATGCTGTTAGTTATCACAGTATATTCGTGTAATTTTGCTGTAATTTCGACAACCGTCTTAACTTAGTGTCGTAAGGTGAATAAGTGAGAGTTAACGGCTCATCTCACCAGGCAGCGTGTTTTTAACTATATTTATTCTCCTTATGTGAAGTTCCGATTTTATCCGTAAGTATCTTTTTGTTTTATCAACTATTTTTCACCTTTCTTAAGAAACAACAACAAAAAACAATACACTTTAATTCTTCAGCTAACATTATGTCATTCCCAAGGTATTACTTAATATCTTTTACAGTAATGCTCGGAGTATTTATGTTACTTGCTGACTTCACTAACTCGTGATCAACCTCCCTAAATTACTCCGTGTCTTAGTAACACCAAACTATATTTATCAAGTATTTTATGAGCTCAGAATCTCGATAATATAATTTATCGACACATCAATAGTTCCAAGAAGTTTTCAGTAATTTCGCAAAATATCACGATAATTACTCAAAATCGTTCTTTGTGATTATCTAAGACAAACCTGGAAAACTTTTTTCGGAAACTTTTAGGCAATTTTTCAAATACTCAATATTTTTTTCACGAACAGAGATGTAAAGAACTCGAGCCTGGACACGTCCTACTGAGAAAACACCGACTTCTTGCTTCCTTGAAACTTTTCTCTGTTTTAAATCACAATCCGGTCTCAAGGCTGTACGAAAATTAGGAACAAGAGGTCTCACCTCCCTTGCTCATCCTGCAAAGTAGCTGATCACCACTGGCGGGCGTACGACGTAATTTTTAACTTCTCATAAAAGCAACCGCCTCCTAATGTCACCGCCTCAGAATTATGGCCAGAGACGCGGGAGCAGACCACTAAACTATCAGATCCTTTAGCCTGAATTGTATACAGTCGCCGAAAAATAAACCCCAGATTTAAATATAAAAACATTGAATATCTGGGTATTCTTTGTTTATTAAACCTAAATTTACTAATCCTTTTTTATTTTAAGTTTGGAAGACATTTTTACCTGGACAAAAAATCATTCCACCTCTTTATAATGTACTCATTGGTCCTTGCATTACCTCTTGACCATTACTATATTCTTATGTTTCTGGTAGATCTTTCGTGTGTATTGTTACTTTATAATTTCTTGTGCATTTTTTTTCAAGTGTATCATCGCTCTTTGAAATATTTCCTAACAATTTCTGGAGAAAATTCCACAAATAATGTAAGTGAGTAATTAAAAAAATAATAATTTATACGAGGACATTTTAACCTTTAAGGCAAGTTATTTAATTTAATTTATCCATTTAGAGGGAAAGACAGAAAAGTGTGTGTGCGTGTGTGTCATGTGAAGCAGGAGAGCGACAAGTGGAACAGGACGGTGACAAGTGAAACAGGACGGTGATAATCTAAATATGACAGTATTAAATGAAACAGGTTAGTCACAAAACACTGAATTCAAACATAACACTGTCAACCAAAAATTGAAACACTGTAATACGAAACACAACACACTGTCAAATGAAACACAACACACTGTCAAATGAAACACAATACACTGTCAAACGAAACACAACACACTGTCAAACGAAACACAACACTGTCAAATGAAACACAACACACTGTCAAACGAAACACAACACTGTCAAATGAAACACAACACACTGTCAAATGAAACACAACACACTGTCAAATGAAACACAATACACTGTCAAACGAAACACAACACACTGTCAAACGAAACACAACACTGTCAAATGAAACACAACACACTGTCAAACGAAACACAACACTGTCAAATGAAACACAACACTGTCAAATGAAACACAACACACTGTCAAATGAAACACAACACACTGTCAAATGAAACACAACACACTGTCAAATGAAACACAACACTGTCAAATGAAACACAACACACTGTCAAATGAAACACACCACACTGTCAAATGAAACACGATACACTGTCAAATGAAACACAACACTGTCAAATGAAACACACCACACTGTCAAATGAAACACAACACTGTCAAATGAAACACAACACACTGTCAAACGAACCACAACACACTGTCAAACGAACCACAACACACTGTCAAACGAACCACAACACACTGCCAAATGAAACACGATACACTGCCAAATGAAACACACCACACTGTCAAATGAAACACACCACACTGTCAAATGAAACACAACACACTGTCAAATGAAACACACCACACTGTCAAATGAAACACAACACACTGTCAAACGAACCACAACACACTGCCAAATGAAACACAACACACTGTCAAACGAAACATAAAACAAGACAGTATCGAACAAAAAGAGGCTCAGTGCCGGAAGAAACGAGGTAGTACCGGACAGTGACAAGGCTTAAGGACCCCCAACAGCTCTTCGAGAACGGATATTGCATGTGTGTGTTTTGTGTGGCGAAGGGAGTGACGTCATCCTGCTAGTGTTCTCCCCGATAATACCCAACCTCCCTCCCCCGTGTGTGTGTGTGTGTGTGTGTTAGAGTGGTTTGTGTAAATAAATTAAGAGAGAGAGAGAGAGTGCAGTAAGGCAGCTACAATCAAAGGTGGGAAAGAGTATGAGGAGAGGCAGGTGTTACCTCCCCGGGGTCCACTTGGAGATAACAGTGTACCTTGAGGGAAGGAGGGAGGACAGGTGGGAAGGAAGAGAGGAGGGAAGGGTGGAGGACAGGTGGGAGGCAAGAGAGGAGGGAAGGAGGGAGGACAGGTGGGAAGGTAGAAAGGAGGGAAGGAGGGAGGACAGGTGGGAGGGAAGGAAGGTGGACAGGTGGGAAGGTAGAAAGGAGGGAAGACCGGTGGGAGCCTTTTTAGGATATTTTTAACCTTGGGATCCTTAACAAATCTTGAAAATATCCAAACATTGATTCCTGTAGGCGAGCTAACAGAGTAGGTAATCTTTCAGTAGCATTCGGCACACACACACACACACACACACACACACACACACACTACTACTACTACGACTACTACTACTTTGCTGTCACTCGTAATCGTATGACGATCATCCAGCTATTATACAATGATATGAGTTGTTAGGGATGTCACCAGCAGAGTTGTTCACAGATTTTGCACATGTGGAGGGCTACATCGAGTGCGGGAGAGGCGGTGGCAGCGTCTTTCCGGCGTTGGCGCTTGTCTGCCTCGGTTTGCAGTCGGGCTAACTCGATAGTATTGACACCTTCTCGTGTGGTACTCCTCCAAGCATTACGATATCGGGTAATTGTTTCCCAGGCGAGGGGATCGATTTGGCACTTTTTTCAGGTTTGTCTTATGACTATCCTTACACCTTTTCAGCTGCCCGCCGGCGTTACGTTTACTATTCGTTAGGTGACTGTAAAGTAGCTTTTTTGGCAGTCTTCTGTCGTCCATACGGGTAACATGGCCAGTCCAGCATACAGTAGTTGTTCATGGATAATGGTAGCCTCGATGCACCTACAATTGGCGTCAGCAAGAATACATTTGTCCTCTTGTCTTCCTAGCGAACTCTTAGGATGGAACGTAGACTACGTTGGTGAAAGTTTACAAGTGCCTTGAGGTGCCTCCTGTATGTGACCCATATTTTGCTGCCATATAGCAGGGTGAGAAGGACCACTGCTCGATATACGTGTAACTTCGTAGAGAATTTCAGCTCCCTACAGCTGAAGACACGGTTTCGAAGTGTGCCAAATGCTTGAGTTGTACATTTAATCCGATGCTGAATCTCTTCATCGCTGTCCGCGGTGGTGAACAGGTGGGAGCCGAGATACCGACAGTGGGTAACATTAGAGAGGGTAGGAACGTTAAGATGGATGGATGGTGAAGGTGTCTGAACCAGGTGCAGGTTGGAAAAAAAATCTGAGTCTTATGTACATTCACCTCAAGGCTAAGGTGTGCAAACGCATCTGCATAGGTGTTCAGGATTTCCTGTAGGTCGCGTTCAGTGTGAGCAACAAGAGTGAGATCATCTCCATACTGAAGTTCAGTAATGGAAGCTGCCGACACCTTTGTTCTTGCCTGGAGTCGTCTTTTGTTGAAAAGACCCTTCATCCGGTACTCGATGTCCACCCCACCTGCTAAATTGGCACTGGCACGAGTAAGGAAGGCAGCCAATAAAATGGAAAAAAGAGTTGGTGCCAGTACACACCCTTGTTTAACCCCCGTTTGGATGGGGAAGAAGTCACACTGGGTGCCATTGTGCAGGACACTGCCGTTCATGCCAATGTGGAGTTGCCTCACAATCTAGATGACTTTTGGGTGCATCCAAAGCGGCTGAGGGTCCACCAGAGGGTTTCCCTGTTGACTGAGTCAAAGGCTTAGGTTAGGTCGATGAAAGCCACGTAGAGGTCACGACGCTGTTCTCTGCACTTTTCCTCTATCTAGCGTACAGCAAAGATCATATCAGTGGCGCTGCGTGATGGCCTAAAGCCATATTGAGATTCTGGAAAGAAGTTGTCCGCCTCAGGGCGAACTCTGTTTAGGAGTACTCGGGCGATAATCTTACCAGCTACGGACAGCAGCGAGATCCCGCGGGTAGTTCCCACAGTCTAACCGGTCTCCTTTATTCTTATAAATATTGACGATGGAGGGGTCTTAAAGAGCTTGGGGATTTCCTCATTTTCCCATATATTCTCCAGGAGAGAGTGGAGGTGGCTGGTAAGCAAAGGACCTCCTGCTTCATACACCCAGGGTGGGATTCCATCAAGCCCTAAGGCTTTGTTATTTTTCATCTGTTTGATGGCAGTATATCTACCTCATCCAGGGATGAAGAATAGCTGAGGTGGGTCAGCTCTGGATGCTGAGGGACCTGCTGGGTAGTCAGGACATCCACATCAGTGCTTCGGTTGAGCAGTGAATGGTAGTGCTCTTTCCAGTACTGAAGGAGGCCTTCATCATCTTCAATTATGGAGTTACCATCGGATGAGCGGAGGGGGGTGCTGTGCCACGAGTGATTGACCCATAGAATGTTTTGGTGGAATTGAATAATTCGCACATCTTGAGCTGATCTGCAAATCTTTGTGTTTCACATGCTTTGTTTTTAAACCAGTCATTCCTCAGATTGCGAAGTTCCCGCTGAGCCACACCTTTCTTCTTGCGGAAGGTATCAACTTTTGACCGAGACTGAGGGTTATTCTGCCAGTCAGTTAAAGCAGCGTGTTTATCATTGATGAGTCCATTAATTGTCGGGTCATTTTCATCAAACCAGTCCTGGTGTATTTTTTCGATCTTGCCGAGGGTTTCTCTGCAGGTTTTTGTCGTTGCAGTGTTGAGCATATCTCATTCGGCATTGGGATTTGGGTTGTTCATTGTTGGGTTGTTTATCAGCTCGTGTTCGAGCTGCTCTCTGAAAGCATGTGCTACCGTTAGATCCTCCAAATGCTTTGTGTTTAAACCTCTTCTAGAGTCTTGCTGCCTTCGCCGTTTTGGGGTCCTGTGAAGTGAGAGCTTCGCTCTGACGAGCCGATGATCAGTGTGGCAATGGTCTGAGCCACGCATGGCACGGTTGATGAGGACATCTCGGCGATCTCATTCTCTGACAATGATGTAGTCAATGAGATGCCAGTGTTTGGATCGTGGGTGTTGCCACGAACCCTTGAACTTGTGTGGTTATGTGCAGCACACATGCTGAGGAGGAGTAGGCCATTGGGATTACACTTGCTTCGTCCATTTCTCCCTATGGTTCCCTGCCAAATGTCAGCATCTCTGTCAACTCTGGCATTGACGTCACCAAGGAGCACAACCCTATCTTCTCTGGTGATAGAGGTTAGCACTCTGTCGAGGTCGGCGTAAAAGGCCTCCTTGATGTCATCCTCTGCATCCAGTGTTGGGGCATATGCATTGACAAAAAAGGCATGACGTGGGTGATTCATTGGGACTTGGAGCGTTATGAGGCACTCGTTGATCCCAATAGGCATTTCAGTTAGCCTGTGTAGTAAGATGCGTTGGTAGATGACAAAGCCAACTCCATAAATGCGGTTTCTCTCCACAGCATGCTTACCCTTCCTGAAAAAGATATAGCCGGACCCCCGTTCTGTGAGTCGAACCTCGTCTGGGAGATGGGACTCACTAATGGTCTGCTATGTCGATGTTATACCTAGCCAGCTCATTTGCGACAAGGGCTGTTCTTCTTTCAGGACGCTCATTTGTGCCAGTATCCAGAAGGGTCCTGACTTTCCATGCAGCGACCATAAGAGATTGTATAGTTTGGTTTTATTTGGATCTGTAATTTCGATTGTGTTTTTGACCGCATAATGATGGTCTTACTGCGTGCGGTTGCCCAGTCAGGTTGGTTTGTTAGGCAAGCTATGTTTAGGTCACCTTTTCTTGCCCCTCACCATGTGGGTTATAGGGGTTTTGATGATGATTTGAGGTATGATGAGGTGGATGATGGCTGCATGTGAATTGATTTATGTGGTGAGGCGGGAGCGCAGGCTGCAACCACACATCGTGGGTCGCCCTTTTCCTGATCCAGTGGTGCAAGTGTTGCAACGAATGGGGAAAGGGAGAGTTGCAATGGACTGCCGATAGCCCAGGTTGTTGGGTTTCGCCTTAGTAGCCTGTCCATCATGCACTGCCTTCATCCGTCGGTGTAGTTGTTGGGTTTCCATGGTGGTCACCTCTTCCACCTATACCGCTGTTGGGGTCTTGTTGGAGCTCTATAAGCATGTCTGCCTGATGCGGTGCTCCACAGCAGATTTTTCGTCCGGGGTTTACTCCAGCAGCCTTATACCTACCAAGGTTAATCCTCAAGGCAGAGGGGCAATGGTTGGTAGGCGCCAGGACGTGTCCACATGCCAGTGGGCCTGTGTACCGTCCCTCTGGGGCCTACTGCTACTCCGAGATCCCCTGCTGGTCTAGCCTGCACCCATGAGCCACCCATTTACTGTGTGTTGCCATGAGGAAGCACAGCAGGAGTCTTGGTGGTGAAGAGGCTGTGTACTGGCAGAGGAAGACTTATGCAAGATGCTTCTGTGTTCGCCATGAGGGCTAGCCGGCGGCGGTAGCCGAAAGCGAAACGGAACAAGTAATGCCTGCACCTTAACACTAACATAATGCTTCCACACTAGACGCATTACACCTTCCTGTGTGCACACACACATACAAAAAAAAATAAATAAATAAATAAATAAATAAATAAATAAATAAATAAATAAATAAATAATAAATATATATATATATATATATATATATATATATATATATATATATATATATATATATATATATATATATATATATATATATATATATATATATATATATATATACACACACACACACACACACACACACACACACACACAGGTCCAGCCCGACATGCCTTCCGCCACTGCTTCCAATTATTCTAATCCGATTTACCTTCGAAGGTTAAACTGATTTTATAATAGTCCATCTATTTCCCAGTGGATGAGAGAGGTAAGGTGAGGGTGACAGCTAGGATGATACGGAGCAGTAAGGGTGACAGCTAGGATGATACGGAGCAGTAAGGGTGACAGCTAGGATGATTCGGAGCAGTAAGGGTGACAGCTAGGATGATTCGGAGCAGTAAGGGTGACAGCAAGGATGATACGGAGAAAATAGGTGACAGCTGGGATGATATGAAGGAGGGTGACAGCTAGATGATACGGATAAGTAAGGGTGACAGCTGATAATATGGAGAAGTAAGGGTGACAGCTAGGATAATATGGAGAAGTAAGGGTGACAGCTGGGATGATAAGCTGGAGAAGTAAGGGTAGACAGCTAGGGACATACGGAGCAGTAAGTGTTGAGCAGCTGATAATATGGAGAAGTAAGGGCGACAGCTGGGATACGAGAAGCTAAGGTGACAGCTGGGATGATACGGAGAAGCAAGGCAGACAGCTGGGATGATGTTTTATAGCTAAGGTGACAGCTGGGATGATACGGAGAAGCAAGACAGCTGGGATGATACGTGAGAAGCTAAAGGTGACAGTCAGATAATATGGAGAAGTAAGGGCGACAAAACAGATGATACGGAGAAGCTAAGGGTGAGACAGCTAGGGATGGTAATGGAGAAGTCAGGTGACAGCTGGGATGATACGAGAAGCTAAGGTGACAGCTAGGGATGATACGTGGAGCAGTAAGGGTGACAGCTGGGATAATATGGAGAAGTAAGGGTGACAGCTAGGATAATATGGAGAGGGTGACAGCTAGGATGATACGGAGAAGTAAGGGTGACAGCTAGGATGATTCGGTGCAGTAAGGGTGACAGCTAGGATGATACGGAGCAGTAAGGGTGACAGTTAGGATGATTCGGAGCAGTAAGGGTGACAGCTAGGATGATTCGGAGCAGTAAGGGTGACAGCTGGGATGATTCGGAGAAGTAAGGGTGACAGCTAGGATGATATGGAGAAGTCAGGGTGACAGCTAGAATGATACGGAGAAGTCAGGGTGACAGCTAGGATGATACGGAGAAGTCAGGGTGACAGCTAGGATGATACGGAGAAGTCAGGGTGACAGCTAGGATGATATGGAGAAGTCAGGGTGACAGCTAGAATGATACGGAGAAGTCAGGGTGACAGCTAGGATGATACGGAGAAGTCAGCTTGACAACTAGGATGATATGGAGAAGTCAGGGTGACAGCTAGGATGATACGGAGAAGTCAGGGTGACAGCTAGGATGATATGGAGAAGTCAGGGTGACAGCTAGGATGATACCGAGAAGTCAGGGTGACAGCTAGGATGATACGGAGAAGTAAGGGTGACAGCTAGCATGATATGGAGAAGTAAGGGTGACAGCTAGGATGATATGGAGAAGTCAGGGTGACAGCTAGGATGATACGGAGACGAGAGGGTGACAGCAAGGATTACAACAAGAGGGGATAATGGCAGCCAAGATGGCAGTCGAACCGATGGATGACGGTGAGGTAAACCCCAGACTGGAAAGACAAGTGGATGAGAGATGGATGAAGAGGTGAGACTCGATGCTCCCCTCTCTCTCTCGGACGATGATCCATTTGACGTACCCTAGCGAGTACTCCAAACCAGATTACTGATTTTCACAACACTGGAGATTAACACTATTTTGCCCCCGCATACCTTGTTAATTGACACAACAGGAAATAATCACTAGTTTGGTCCATTGAATCTTTGGGCGAGTTGAACATTTTGGTCGTCAGATTTAGCGACAACGGATTAGTGCTGACACTGTTACTATTGTGTAGCAAGAGTTACTAACATGGTATTATAGCGTAGCGGTAGTCACTAAATTAGTCTCATAGCTTAGCGAGGATTGCTTAATATGATGGAATAACACACACACACACACACGAACACACATTCCTAACACTATATATATATATATATATATATATATATATATATATATATATATATATATATATATATATATATATATATATATATATATATATATATATATATATATATATATATATATCTTAACTGCAAATTTCCATAAAAAATAATGAATCTTGCTGCTACTACAACTACTACTAGTGCAACTTTTTTCCCTCCGAATCGACCTTTTTTCAATGAAAATCGCAAAGTCGTGTTAAAGCCACATTTATTGTCTGAGACCAAGTAGAATATTTTTTTTCATTTAATGGAAACTTTCCTCATACTCTTATAGTATATGAGTCGGCAATTCACCAATTAAAGTGACAAATGACCAAACAAATTCGACAATTATGGTCATTAATAGAAAAATTCGAAGTTCATCGACTTGCAATTTTTATTGAAAAAACTTCGATTTAGAGTGTTAAAGGGTGTAATAATAATATTAATAATAATAATAATAATAATAATAATAATAATAATAATAATAATAATAATAATAATAATAATAATAATAATAATAATAATAATAATAATAATAATAATAATGATAATAATAATAATAATAATAATAATAATAATAATAATAATAATAATAATAATAATAATAATAATAATAATAATAATAATCATCGACTTTTTAACGTTTTCTCACCTTGTACTATTTGTGATTTTCGTATAAGATTAATTTACTACTTACTACTCCAAGTCACATTACCCACATTGATTTACAATTAAAATTAATAACTTAGTTTTGTTTCTTTGTGCAAGATTGATCACAAAACCTCATTGGAGCCATGGCGTGTTGCCTTGAGGGTAAACAAGATCAAGTAAGTGATTAAGGGCAACTCCCTAGTCCATGAGTTGCCATGTTCATCATTAACTTTCTCATGATATAAGGTAAACCTCGTTAAACCAAACTAATTGGGGAAGGAGGGTTCCGGATTTTGTAAATTTACAGATTTTCCGACAAATATTTCCCTGGCCAAAATTTCTGTAAATTCGTCCCTAATCGATTTTACTAGAGTGTCGCTAGTCTGGCTAAGAAAACACTCCTGTGACTCGTACAATCTTGATTGTATATATGCAGTTGCTGAAAAAGACTTAAATTCATGGCTTGGAGTCAATCAGGCCTCATGTCTTAATATGATGCAAGTTCAATGGAATATATACAATGAGTCATAATCTCAATGTGCCAATAAATTTAGGAATCAATAAGTCATGGGGCTCAATGGGCTCTAAATTACGACGAGCCCCAGTGAGCCCGAAATAGTAAGAGACGCCAACATTATGACATTACCTTGATCTTTGTGTAGAAAATTCGTATCAATCCTAAAAGGTTCTCTCTGGTGTGGCGAGATAATGTCCGATTTATGTAGAATTCTAGTTTAACGGAGATTTACTTAACTCGGTGCGAGGGATGTCTTACTCACATTCTCAAATATATGTCAACTGGTTTGCAGCCTTTATGTGTAAGTCTACCATAACAGTCAAAGAATCTTTGACAGTCTATTGTAAACCTAATTTTGAAACAGGACACAATTTACAGATATAAACTGGCTAATATAGATTCTGTCACAAAACTTGTTTCTACTGTATTGTACGGATTTTCACTCACTTTCCTCCTCTGGATGTAAACAAGTTTGGGATTACATTACCGTCAACCTCGCGATCACCATAGCTCTAATATCATTCCAGTTTTGAGGAATATTTGTTGCTGAAACATCATATGCAGCACTCAAGACAGTGAATGGACAAGTCTGCAGAACCTATCAGGAAGCATGCAATCTCCTTGGCCTACTGGAAGATGATGGTCGCTGGAATGACACATTAGAAGAGGCAGCAGCTACTCAATCGCCAATGAGAATGAGGAACCTGTTTGCCATCATGATTGCTACATGTGGACTTTCCAACCCAAGCCAGCTCTGGAAAAACCACCAAGAAAGTCTTTCAGAGGATCTGCTTCATCAAGCAAGAAGAGAACATCTTGGTCAAGAGATTGAGTTCATGGATGACATGTTCAATAGGGCTCTGATCATGCTGGAAGACAAAGTGATGGAGCTATGCGGAAAAAACCTGACTGATTTTGGATTGCCTTCCCCAAACCGAGAAGAACCAGTAGTTGCAAACAGGGAGTTGCTCAGAGAGACAGACTACTCAGTTGAAGTTCTGGTGAATTTTCTTGAACAAAATGAGCCTCACCTGGTGCCTGATCGAGCAAATGCTTATGAACAGATCTCGCAAGCGATACAAGCGGAGCAGGGAGGTATGATCTTTCTCGATGCACCTGGCGTGACAGGAAAAACATTCCTGATCAACCTTCTGTTGGCCAAAGTGCGTCATCAGGGGAAAATTGCTCTTGCTGTGGCATCCTCAGGCATTGCTGCAACACTACTAGAAGGAGGACGTACTGCACACTCAACTTTTAAACTGCCTCTCAACCTCGCTCACAATGAGAATTCAGTGTGCATCATCAAAAAAGGATCGGCAAAGGCAAAACTCTTAGAAAAATGCAGCCTCATAGTCTGGGATGAATGCACTATGTCTCACAAGTTAGCGTTTGAAGCATTGGACAGGACCTTGCAAGACATACGAAAAAATGACCAGCTCATGGGTGGCATTACAATGGTCATTGCTGGAGACTTTCGCCAGACCCTACCTGTCATTCCTCGAAGCACTGCAGCTGATGAACTGAATGCGTGCCTCAAGGCATCATACCTTTGGAGAAGTGTTCAGACACTCACCCTATCCACAAACATGAGAGTACATCCACAAGGAGATCAGGATGCTGGACGGTTTGCAAACCTTCTACTACAGATTGGGAATGGAACTTTCCCTGTTGATTCAGAAGGACAAATAATCATTCCTCAAGGATGTGGAAATGTTGTAAAGTCCTCAACTGAGCTCACTAACATGGTCTACCCAAACATTATCCACCACTACAAGGATCACAAGTGGCTGCGTGAACGCGCAATTCTGGCACCAAAGAATGAAACAGTGGCTGAAATCAACATGACTCTACTCAGACAGCTTCCAGGCAGTGAGACCTCATTCAAATCTGTTGATACAGTAATCGACCAGGACCAAGCAGTCCAGTACCCTGCAGAATTCCTTAATTCTTTGGAGCCCGCTGGAATGCCTCCTCACCACCTCACTCTTCAAGATTGGAACTCCTATAATGCTCTTAAGAAATCTTGAACCACCAATCCTCTGCAATGGCACAAGACTGGTGGTGAAGAACATGATGCCACATGTACTGGAAGCTACAATACTGACAGGAAAAGCTAAAGGAGAGGACGTTTTTATACCAAGGATACCTCTCATCACCACTGACCTGCCATTTGAGTTCAAGCGACTTCAATTCCCGGTTAAAGTGAGCTTTGCCATGACCATCTACAAAAGCCAGGGACAGTCCCTAAAGATGGTTGGCCTAAACCTGGTGTTTCCTTGCTTCTCTCATGGACAGTTCTATGTTGGATGCTCCAGAGTGGGAACTGGCAAAAATCTGTACATACTTGCTGCTAATGGCAAAACCAAAAATGTGGTCTACCTTAATGCACTACAGTGAGACAATGTGGAGCCTCCCAGGGCGCGATTCCGCTAGTATATATATATATATATATATATATATATATATATATATATATATATATATATATATATATATATATATATATATATATATATATATATATATATATATATATATATATATATAATGTGTGTGTGTGTGTGTATGTGTGAGAGAGTGTGTGTACACTCAAGGCTTAAGAATTAATAACATACAAAACCCACAGGCTCTTACATTACCAGAAAATCTGATGTTATCTGGATACCCAGTATAATTGTTTAATATTTAATAAACAGCCTTTGTGTGTGTTCCAGATAAGGTATTTCTATGGCAGGGAAAAAATCCGTTTTGATATGAATATGTTGTGTGGCGAATGGCATTCCCATTAGGTACAGTGAGATAGGTGCCTTTATATATATATATATATATATATATATATATATATATATATATATATATATATATATATATATATATATATATATATATATATATACAGTATATTAGATCTGTGGCTCAGCCGTCAAAGTGTTTGTATCACAAGTTAATAGTCACGGGCTCCATTCCGGACCAGAGTGGAGAATTGGATACCATCCCTTTACACTAACTCACGTGCACTCAGCGATAGATGAATATAGTATAGGGTGTGTTAGTTATTGGTGGAAGAACCATCTACCAGAGGGCTAGGTAGAGGATCCTTCCAGCTGATGAATGCTGGCGGAACAACCCTGGGGTGAGTTTGCACAGTAGCTGCCGGTTGCTGAGAATCAGATCATCCCTGCTGCAGCACATATGTGTATTAAAACTCTCTCTCTATATATATATATATATATATATATATATATATATATATATATATATATATATATATATATATATATATATATATATATATATATATATATATATATATATATATATATATATATATATATATATATATATATATATATATATATATATATATATATTCAGTATATCGAAATTCCACTGTAAAAGAAGATAAAACAAAACTAAGGTCACTGTTTATTTCAACAGTAATGTCTTACAGTGGTATTTCAGTGTTATGATTATGTTGTATTAATTAAATCAGATAAATAAACATAAATTATAATCGCTCTTTCTCTCTCTCTTTCTCTCAGAGTCCGTTTTTAGGAAGAGCTTTAAGTAAGGGACGCCGTGTACTATATAAGTAAGAGCTTCAAGTCTTACTTATATATCTTAAGTTAGATATAAAGTCAGCGTTTTCTAGGAGAGAAATAAGGTTAATAACTAAAGTTAGAGATAATATTTCAATCTTAGTTAAGGAAGAAATATGGTCAACATTCCTTGCCGGTAAAGATGTAGTCAGTTTTAAACGTGGTCTCCCTCCATGTCTCACCCAAATTAAGATGACCCCTAATTTACCACCCCTCCCCCACCCTAATTTCTACCACAATTATACGGTATCATCTACATATCACAGGGTAATTCTACTTAATACACTCTTATTACATGGCAGGAAGCTACTCAATAACTGTATCCTCAGGACCTGTTTAATGTTACAAGTTATGTGTCCAGGAAAAAAAAAATCATTTAAAAAAGTGTCATTGATATAATGTTGTGTGTGTGTGTGTGTGGATGACCAAAGAACGTTGAGGGGAGGAGGATTTTACCAGTAATTGAGAATAGATTGGCATAATTAACGATAACGAAACATTATAATGTTATTTGATGTTAAACATAATACTGCAGTTTGTTTGTCGAGTAAAATGTCCATTATCGTTGTCATTATCATCTTCGTCATCACCTCTCATCATTTCTACTCTACTCCCCAACGATACAAATATTTACGAAAGCACTTGGATATTTTCGTGTTCCAGTTTCGTAAATAGAGAAGCATACTGTTCGCATCACTCGACAGTATATACCAGTATCGACGTAGCAAATATCCATACATAACGAAAAATGATCCAAAAATACACCTGCCACAAAAACGTATGGTTAATTGATAAAATACCTGAGCTGTCATGTTACCTGTGTACCAGTGGGGCGGCTCCTCCCCTGTCCACCGCCACCCACCCCACATGCCTGGGGGGACGTCGGCTCTGCACCACCGACATTTGCCTAAAAGATATTGTACACGAGTGATGAAATCGGTCAATTTATTAACAAATTCCCAGCAGAAGAGAAACGGTGCTTGGGGTTGAATGCAAGTTTGTTTGTTAATGACCACGCGAATATATCAGCGATTATATCAGTCAATCTGTGATGTTGCTGTGGAACATTTATTGATAAGGCCCAAACATATTTGCTTATAACGCGATGTAAAATTTAAATATGGACATAAATATTAAATTAAACTCATATTCAAGAGTGTACTAATAAATGTATAAATAAATATAGAATTGCAGGAAGTAGACTGCACTCCGAGGAAGGGCCAGCTTACGATGGTTAAAGTCCCTTTTCAATACTGTGACCTTGACCCTTGACCAAATGGCTATGAAAAGCATAGATGAAGGGTAAGGGGCGGGGGGACGGGGGTGTCCTGGTAAGTGCTTGGGTCAAGTGTTAGCGTCGTAACCCAACCGTCCAGGAGTTGGCACTGCTCGAACCTACACCCGCAACGCGGTCAGTGTAAGTGATAAATTAAGCTCTTTATTATTGCTCTCGTTCGTTTGTGTACGTCAACATTACTTAAAAACCTCTTTAGTGAATTACACACACACACACACACACACACACACACCAAGATGGGACCAAGATGGCACCAAGATGGGACCACTCTGCTTCCTTATGCTCATCAATGATGCCCTAAGAGAAACCCCTGCTCGCTGGAAATATGTCGACGACTCCACCATTGGGATCAGCGTCAACAATTCTGCTCCCAACTATACCGCCCTTCAGGATTTATTGAACAGTCTCCAAAACTGGGCCACCAACAACCATGTCACCATCAACCATACCAAGACCATGGTTATGCACATCAACCTCTCCTCCGACATTGTCCCACCTCCTTCCATTACCCTAGGTCCGAACACACTCCAGGTTGTAGATTCCACGAAGCTCCTCGGCGTCACCATAGACAACAAACTAAATTGGAAACCACACGTCAGTGAAGTTGTCAAATCCTCCAGTTTCCGTCTCCACCTCCTCCGCCGACTCAAGTCCCTCGGAGTTCCTGCACACGAGCTCCTCAGTGTATACACAACATTCATACTTCCCAAGCTCACCTATGCCTCCCCCACCTGGTCTTCCTCCCTAAATGCCACACAACGTAAACACCTAGAAAAAGTGCAAAAGAGGGCATGCAAGATTATCCTCTCCCCTTCCTACTCCACATATCAAGAAGCGCTCAACAAACTGACCCTTTCGACTCTCACTGACCATCACCACGGCCTCATCTGCAAATTTGGTAAGAAGCTTCTACACCATCCCCGACACCGGCCCCTACTACCACCTGAGATCCCCTGTCCGAGAATTGCTGTTCGACACCACAACCGCATCCAGCCCATACGTGCACGAACTGATCGCTATAAGAACAGCCCAGTCCCAACCATTGTAAAAATTATCAATAACATGTAATAAATCAGTGTATTCACTCCCAGTAAACACTGCTCCCTACACTGTCACTATGTTGAAATGAACTGTAGTTTGAGCTGATCCCCATCTAAGTTATTATATGTCTTATTTGTGTCACTTATGTCACTTGTATATTATTTGTAATTCGTAACCCATTCCCCAATTATGTAACTGTATATTTTCAGCCTTCTGGCTGCCAAGCTCTTTCAATAAACCGTTAATTATTATTATTATTATTATTACACACACACACATATTATACAGCAGCTTTATAGCGTAATGATGGAAAGTTTTAGGGTGAGTAGAAGCGGTGCTGGTGGTAGACGTGACGGTCAGCTCCCTCTTCCACATAAACTGCCACTTTCAATGGGTGGGTTACCCTCACCTCCTTCCCCTGCATCTATCCTTCTCATTCTCCTCCTCTTTCTTCTCCGTGGCTCTTGCACCTCTTCTCCTCTTCCCTCCCGACAACACTTGTCGCCTCCACTTTCATCTCCTCATCTTTCCTCTTCGTCTTCCTTCTCCCCCTCAGTGCCTTCTAAATAGTGTCCTCCAAATTCTTCTCTCTAGCCTCTTCTCCCCACTCTTCACCTTCTTCTCCTTGACCCTTATCTTCTCCTCCCATCTTTCTTTCAATTTGTTCTCCCTGTTCGTCTCGGGTGTCCGTGGTGGTGCTGGTGGTGATACATCACATACACACACACACACACACACACACACACACACACACACACACACACACACACATCGAGTGTAGGACAAAAGTCCCCCAGGAGAAATAATAAGAATTTTTAAAATAATTATTATATTTTTTTACAGTTTATGAACACTTCTCAAACCTAACCTAACCTAACCTAACTTAACTTAACTTAACATAACTTAACCTAACCTAACTTAACTTAACTTAACTTAACTTAACTTAACCTAACCTAACCTAACCTAACCTAACCTAACCTAACCTAACCTAACTTAACTTAACTTAACTTAACTTAACCTAACCTTCGGGAATCCTGTTATAGTTATAAAGAAGTATACAAGGGATGTTTATTAAATCTGCAATGACGTATGTTTTGTCTACTGGGGTAATTACTCCCCTGACATTCAGTGACCTCACTGGGCGCTAGGATCACCTCAGTAAATACAGAATGAACATGAACGAAAAATATGTCTTCTTTTTTCTTTTCTATTTATTTAATAATGTTCTATATCAAAATTGAAAGAGTTATAATATTCTAATTTTTTAAATTGTAATAATTTCATATTTAGATCTATATATTTTTAATGTTTCTAATGACCCTCTCTTTAACATAAAAATGGGGGGCTTCTGTCCTATTTTGCACTTTTACTGAGGGGCTTTTGTCCTAGGGGCTTTTGTCCTCGGGGCTTTTGTCCTAGGGGGTTTTTGCCCAGGCCCCCACACATCACATATCAAGAAGCACTCAACACACTGACCCTCTCGGCTGTCACTGACCATTACCACGACCTCATCTGCAAATTTGGTGAGAAGCTTCTGCACCATCCTCGAGACCGGCTCCTACTACCACCTGAGATCCCTCTCCCGAGAATTGCTGTTCGACACCACAACCGCATCCAGCCCATACGAGCACGAACTGATTGCTATAAGAACAGCCTGGTCCCAACCATTGTAAAAATTATCGATAATTTGTAATAAACCAGTGTATTCACTCCCAGTAAATCCTACTTTTTGCACTGTCACTATGTTGAAATGCCCTGTAGTTTGTGCTTTTCCCCACCTAGTTATTATGTGTCTTATTTGTATCACTTATGTTACTTGTATATTATTTGTAAATCTAAACGCATTCCCCAATTATGTAACTGTATATTTTCAGCCTTCCGGCTGCTATGCTCTTTCAATAAACCGTTAATTATTATTATTTTCACACACACACACACACACACACACACACACACACACACACACACACACACACACACACACACAGAGTTGAAGAGTCAGGTCACAAGTAGGCAGAAGCGCCATTTTCTCACACACTGGTGAACTATGACACAACTCTCCTAACTACATAATCCAGCTGATATTTGTCCGGTGAACGCTTGAAAGGTAGGGTAGGTTGCGTTAGTCAGCATACACTACTTCCCTCCCTCACTCTCTCGGACTGTGTTGTTGAAGCCAACTCCTCCTTCCCCCACTCTCCAGGCTGGTCTGAATTACGAGTTGTGTTCCTATACCCGTGTTTCTCCCTACCTGGACTGGGAGCACCAAATATTCGTATAACAATAATTTCTCTCTTCCCTAAATTGGAGCCACGAGAAGGCATCTGTTCATATCAGAGTCTTAGTGATAGTTTTGAAGATGTCATTTCGTGTAACCATCCTAGTAATCAGAGCTTTAGATTGCGTCAATTTATTATTATTACCATTATTAGTATTCTAATATTAATCACTACTGTATAATCATTCGATATCTTGGATTATGTTTGATTATCTGTCGTCCCCACCACCACAGTCCTGTCAACCGGCGGAGGGAGAAGGTCCTCGTGGGGTCCATTGCCCCCAACTCGACAATTCTCCAGGGAGGAGGTAAGACCGCATCAGGTGAGCGGCCCTGAGGTGGTGAACCTCTGAACTGTTGGCGAGTCTGGACGATCACCTCAGTGTATGCTGGGTGGTAGCGGGCTGGGGGGAGGGGGGTTGAAAGACAAATGGTAAAGGGGTGGAAGAAAACGGAGGAAAATGGGAAGTGTGAAAGAGGAAGGGAAGGTAGGAAGAGGAGGAAAGGAAGGGCAAAGGGGGAATGGAAGGAAGGGAGTATCGGGTACGTAGATGGAGAAGAAAACGAGAGGTGAAGCAAGAAAGAGCGAAAAGTTAGGACGAGAGAGAGAGAGAGAGAGAGAGAGAGAGAGAGAGAGGTGTGTGTGTGTGTGCGTGTGTGTCCCAGTTTATGAACTCACTATACAGTATAGTCAGTGGGGTGTCAACCGGTTAGTGGTGTTCACTCACTGACAAAATGGAAGCGGAGGGGCAGAGAGAATTTATAAAAAAAAGTTGGGAAGAAGTTACACTTAACTGGCAGTGAAGGACGGTGTTGGAGGGTCGGCCGCTTAGTTACACTCCTTTGTAATTTGTAAACTTGGGGAGGATTTGTATTCCATTCCCTAGCTTTTGTTTCACCCTTATAAACAATGTTATAATTTCATCTTAATTCTCTTGATCTTGATATTCAGTTCTATTATTTATTAATGAAATGGATATTATCTACTCTGAGCTATTATATCTACTTGTGAACTCGTAATGAACATGACATCATCTAATACTGAACGGCTACCACTGAACTAATATAATCTACTATTTGAACTTACAATAATTACACTGGTCTACAAAAACTATTTTTTTTTCTGGCATGAAACCTCTTAACTGTTTTTTACTAACTTTAAGGTGCTGAATCCAAATCTGATCTCAGATTTGCTCCATCACGTAACGTTTTTGCGCTATCGGTATTCCCTATTTTGATGGATTTCACCAAAAATTCCGTTTTCAGAGTTTTTTGCAGGTTCGTGTCTAAAAATTGTGGTGGTTAATTTATATAACATAGTTATTTTGAACTTGTAATAAATCTAACTCCTCTTTTTTATCATTTTCAGGTGAAAACTGATAACCTGGCACTGGCTTCAACATCCCAAAGACGGAATTGCTGCAATGACCCAGATATATTCTGCTACATCTGTGGAAGCTTTACTTTGAAAAGTCAAAGGCGCAACATCACCAGTTTTGTGAAGAGAGTGTACCTCGCTTACTTTAAAGTACCACTTGGAGACCAGGACAAAAGTTGGGCTCCTCACAAAGTGTGCAAAACCTGCCTAGAAACTTTGCGATCCTGGTCTCAAAGAAAGAATGCTAGACTTCAGTTTGGTGTGCCTATGGTTTGGAGAGAACCAACGAATCATTCAGATAACTGCTACTTCTGCCTCGTCAATGTTAAAGGTTTCAATAAGAAAAACAAACAATACCTGCAATACCCAAATATCCCATCAGCCATACGACCAGTTCCCCACAGTGAAGAAATACATGTACCAGAATTTACTGAGCTACCAGAGATTGAGGATATAGACCGGAATTCACCTGTTTCTACCGATGAAGATGAAGAGACTGATCTTTTCAAGCCATCTGGTGAAGATTGTGAAAAGCCAACGTTGTTTACTCAGTCAGAATTGAATGATCTGGTCAGAGATCTAAATTTGCCAAAACAGTCTGCTGAATTGTTAGCTTCCAGGCTTCAAGAGAAACGACTCTTAAAACCTGGCACGAGTGTCTCCTTTTATCGCAACAGAGAAGAGCAACTGCGGAAGTACTTTCATTCATATGACCAGCTTGTTTTTTGTAATGATGTAGAAGGACTTCTTCTCTCCATGGGACTACCAGCATATGATAGTAAGGATTGGTGCAGAACTTCTTAGGGAACAAGAAAGCGGACAACTATCAAGAAATTGTGGAAGAGCTGCTCTTGAGTTTACAAGCACTTGGATGCAGAATGAGTATCAAGGTTCACTACTTACACAGTCACTTGGACGAGTTTCCAGAAAATCTGGGAGAAGTGATCGAGGAGCAAGGGGAGCGCTTTCATCAAGACATTAAAGTAATGGAAGAACGTTACCAAGGTCGATGGGACTCGAACATGATGGCGGACTACTGCTGGAGTTTGATGAGAGACATTCCAGAAGCTGTACATAAGAGATCGGCCAAAAAGAGGAAGTTTATGTAACTGTAACTTGATCTAAATACTTGCACTATTTCTACCGTACATTAATTGTTTTTTTTCACCCTTCAATGTTACATTTAAATATTATATGTGCATTAACTTTCCAATTTGATATTAACAATTTTTGGTTATAGAAAAATACAAATTATAATGCTGAAAAAATTTATGTATACATGTTTAAACCGTCAATTTTGATCCAAAAGTTTACTTTTCCCAGCAAAAGTGCAATATGGTATATCTCAAAAACCTGATGTGATAGACAAAAACCAAAGTCATATTTGGATTCTGCACCCCAAATTTACTTAAAATCCGTTTAAAAACCTTGTGCCAGAAAAATTGTGTTGACTGGTGTTATCTACCATTTGATCTGATACTGAAAGCTTTGGATAATCTACTATTGTATATTACATTATCAACAGTTGAATTTAATATTATCATTTATTTATCGTTACAACATCTATAATTGAACTCAAATTATAAGAACATAAGAACATAAGAAAGTGGGATACTGCAGGAGGCCGACTGGCCCATACAGGGCAGATCCCTTTCACACCCATCCCAGCACTTCCATGTGCCTATCCAACTTCGTCTTGAAGCTCCCTAGCGTCCCCGATCCTACTTCTGTTAACCATTACACTGCCCTTCATAGTTTTTGAGGTTTGTGTATTATTAAGCTTTTCTGGGTGTATTTTGCATGCTGATCTCAAAAATTTTATCCATTTTGCTCAATCAGGTCAGAATTTTGTGCTATAGCATTTTAAGTGGAGATTCAGGTAAAATATTGGCATTTTTCGCTCAAAATGGGGTCCTCATATTCGTTCATTAAAAAAATCATCCGAGACATTGGCAAGCCTCACAGAAAAGATTTCGGTCAGTTTTAATGCCCTTACGATGCATTTAAATACACCCACGTGCTCGCCGGCCATTTAAATGTCCGCCGTGACGCAAAGGAAAAGAGTATATGTCCGTGTTTTTTTACATATATTTTTTCACAATTAAATTTCTTGGTTACACCAAGTTTCCATGTTTCCTCTGTCTGTGGGATAGTCGAGCAGACAAGCAGCACCACATGCAATGTGACTGGCCTGCAAGAAGTGGACTTACTCCAGGTTCTCACAATGTTGTTGCCCATGCTCTGGTGAATCCGCAGAACATTCTTCTTCCGTCACTGCACATCAAGCTCGGTCTGTTCAAAATCTTTGTAAAGGCACTGGACAAAAAAAGCCAGGCTTTCAATTTTCTGAAAGAAAAATTTCCAAAAGTCAGTGAGGCAAAGCTGAATGCATGAATTTTTGATGGCCCTCAGATCAGAGAGCTTTTCAAAGATCCCAAGTTTGATTGCAGCATGGATGTAAATGAGAAGAAAGCCTGGCATGCCTTTAAGTCTATTGTCTCCAATTTTCTTGGCAACTACAGAAGTCCAGAGTATGGACGAGTTGTTGAGGACCTACTTCTGAGCTACAAAGTTCTTGGTGCACGCATGTCCATCAAGATGCACTTCCTCAGCTCCCACTTGGACTGCTTTCCAGAGAACTGTGGTGATCTGAGTGAGGAACAAGGAGAACGCTTCCATCAAGATATCCGTGTAATGGAGGAGCGGTACCAGGGTCGCTGGGATATCAACATGCTCGCCGACTACTGTTGGTGTCTGAAACGGGACGCCCCAGACACCAACCACCAAAGAAATTCTCTGCGACAGCCATTTATGCATGTCTAACTGTAAAGGCATCTATGTAGCTGACATATTTTGGTCCTATGTGTTGTGGTTACATTTCTTATGATATATTTTGCATAAAAATTTTGACATCATATTTAAGAATTTCGATTTTTTCCTAATTCCCATAGCATAAAAATCTGACCTGATTGGGCAAAATGAATGGCATTTTTGGAATCAGCACGCAAAATACATAAAGAATCAGCTAAGAAACCCCGCACCTCATGAATTTTTTTTTCAAATGCAGCCCAGTGTTATATAATTATCTAGTACTGAACTTTATATGATCTACTGTTGAACTTTACATTATCTCAAGTTTAGAATGTATCTGAACAGCAGGAAAACAAGCTTAATGGTTCTTATTGAAATATGACGCAAGAACCAATTGTTGTGTGGTGAGTGGGAGTGAGAGTAGGGGTGAGTGGGAGTGTGTTAAAGTGAGTGGGAGTGAGTAGGCGTGAAAGTGAGTGAGGGTGAGTGGGAATGCGTGAGAGTGAGTGGAGTGAGTAGGGGTAATTGAGTGTGTGAAAATGAGTGGGGGTGAGTGGGAGTGTGAAAGTGAGAGGGAGTGAGTGGGGGTGAATGGAAGTGAATGGGAATCGGGGCGAGTAGGAGTGAGTGGGGGTGTGTGGGAGTGAATAGGGGTGATCAGGGGTGATTGGGAATGAATAGAAGTAAGAGGGGGTGAGTGGGAGTGAGTAGGAGTGAGTCGGAGTGAGTGGGAATGAGTGGGAGTGTGTGTGAGTGAGTGAGGGTTAATGGGGGTGAGTGGAAGTGAATTGGAATAAGTGGGGATGAGTGGGAGTGTGTGAGAAAAAGTGGGAGTACGTGAGAGGGAAAGGGGGTGAGTGGGAGCGATTAAGGGCAAGTGGGGGTGAGTGTGAGTGTGTGAGAGCGAGTGGGGATGAGTAGGGTTGAGTCGGGGTGAGTGTTGGTAAATGAAAATAAATTGGAACAGTATATTACATGTTTTAGGTAAATTAACAATTTAATTCTGTAGTGAAGGCGTGAGGAGGAATAAAGAACAAATGGACGATTATATAAAAATGACGCAAATTATCAACAAAATACCTACAATAAACTTTAACTTCATAAAAAAAATTGAAAGTACGTCACAAGTTGTAAATAAAAAAGGTTGGTCTTATTATTTGTAAATTTAATGGTTGGTTGATGCGGGTCGGGACAAAGTTGTGGCTCTGTGTGGAGTTCTTGTGTTACCGCCTTTTAAGGATGGCGGCCTCTGGTGGGCTACACTTCACGTCGACTTTTCCTCTACATGGCGCACCTGTCTGAGACGCTGGCACAAAGAGGTCTGTGTGTTTAACTTCCTGAATTGATTTAGTTTTCATTTTATAATACAACTAATGACGACAAATCTATCTGTAAGTAATGTGTTAGTATCGATAATTATACTGGATAAACGAAAAATTAAATGTAATTCTAAAGTTTTATAGCCAGTAGTCGTTAAATTAGTTATTAAATGATATCGAAATGTTTCTTCGTTACACTTACGATAGGGGACAGGGGGCAGTGGCAGGGGAAGGGGGGGGGGAGGGGGAGGGGAAGTTTGTGTTGAGGTAAAAGCAAAATGAGGAAGTATTATGAAAAATATAGTACAGCTGATGGTGATAGGGAGATCATATAGAGAGTAAGAGAGATGGATCATGTGTATTATCATGTAAGTCAACCATTGGTGTCTCTCCTAATACTGTATGTAAGTTAGCCAATTGCATCCTACACAATAGGTAAATCAGCTAAGACATCTTCTTCAGTAGGTAACTCGGTCAACCAACAGAGACTTCCCTTACGAATAAATCGGCCAATAGCGAACTCCCAAATCAGTAACCTCCACCAATAGCGAGAGTCCTCTCCTCAGACTTCCCCATCAATAACAATGCTTCTTAGGATTATCACCCAGAATACCTTACGATCCGATCACAACCTTTCACGTAATTGTCGGTGACGGCGATACGTCGACACACAACAGAACAAGAAATACTATAGTATGGAATGTTGTGTTAAAATTTTCCTCTCGGTGACGCTTTGGAACAAATGTCACGTACGACAAATTATATATATATATATATATATATATATATATATATATATATATATATATATATATATATATATATATATATATATATATATATATATATATATATATATATATATATATATTATGGAACGATGGCTCCTGAACAGAACCTATTTAAAATCATTAGTTTCTTCTTGTTATGTGATATGGTGTTATCTTCAAGTATTCTGGAACACCACCTACTACCTTATCAACACCACCCACTACCACACAGCCCCTTCTTCACTACCTCACCACCATCCACCTACTCCCTCACTACCTCCTCCTACTAAACATCCACTCACTCCCACACCACTATATGCTACCAATACCGTCACAAGCACAGCTACCACACCACCACCTACTACCACACCACTAGCCACCATACCACCACTTAATATTGGAAGAACAAATACTGTCAATGTATACAGCCTTAACAACATCAACCTAGAGAAGTCGACTTGTGAAAGAGACCTAGGGGTACTTGTAAGCCCGGACCTACGGCCTAGAAAACAGTGCGTTAATGTTCGAAATAAGGCAAAGAGAGTATTGGGTTTTATATCTAGAAGTGTAAGTAATAAGAGTGCAGAGGTCTTATTGCACCTATATCTTGCGCTAGTCAGGTCGCACCTCGATTATGCGGTTCAGTTCTGGTGCCCTTATTATAGAATGAATATCAATTCACTAGAGTCGGTGCAGCGAAGAATGACGAAAATGATTCCGGGACTTAGAAACCTTCCATATCAGGATAGGTTAAAGAAACTAAACTTGCATTCCCTAGAAAGACGAAGAGTGCGGGGAGATATGATAGAAGTATTCAAGTGGGTGAAAGAAATCAATAAAGGTGATATAGATAAAGTTCTTATAATATCCGAGCAGGATAGGACTCGGAACAACGGATTCAAGTTGGATAAGTTTAGGTTTAGGAGAGAGATAGGAAGGAACTGGTTTACAAATAGGGTGGTGGACGAGTGGAACAAGCTTAGCAACTTTGTAGTAAGTGCTGGAACGCTGGAAAGTTTCAAAGGGAGGCTGGATAGATTCATGGATGATAGAGAGTGGTAGTAACTCTCGACAGGAGCTGCCATGCACAGGCCAACCGGCCTATTGCAGACTCCTTATTTTCTTATGTTTTTATGTCCTTATGTTCATACCACCACCCATTACCTCATCACTATCACCGAACTACCACGGCGTCATGAAGGAAGCAAGGACTGCTCTTGTGGTTGTCTGTCGGGGAAAGTTTTCTCTCTCTTACATGACATAAGAAACGCATTTGTCGACGAGGTGCTGGTGACCTGCCGAAGTATCCTAACTGGCGATGACGAGGCCTGGTTCTCGTGTGTGTGTGTGTGTGTGTGTGTGTGGATCATTGTTCAGTTCTAGCCTCGTGAAGGCGGCAAGTATCGTATAGAAGGCAGCATTACTCGGGACCAGCGCAGGTACAATATGTTCTCCACGCGCGCTATGACACATTACCCTTTACACAGCCACGCCTACCCGCCCACAGCACGGTGAGGCAAAGACAAAGAACGAGTAGGGTTGGTAGAAAATGGAGAGAGAGAGAGAGAGAGAGAGAGAGAGAGAGAGAGAGAGCTACTAATTCATAGCTTATAACTTCCCGCACCATCTGCGTCTACCTCCCACACTGATGTTTCTCTTTCAGTACAGATTAACATAGTTCAGTTGCGAGTGTGACATTTGAATGAAAGAAGCCAACACATTCAGGCAATGTAATATGTCTTCTCTATTCAGTCCCACGTGACTTGCTTGAGGCTGCAATGACAATATATATATATATATATATATATATATATATATATATATATATATATATATATATATATATATATATATATATATATATATATATATATATATATATATATATATATATATATATATATATATATATATATATATATAAATAAATATATATATATATATATATATATATATATATATATATATATATATATATATATATATATATATATATATATATATATATATATATATATATATTTATATATATATATATATATACATATTGTTTATTTTTACTCAACTCTGCTCTCTATAAGATGAGTTAAAATTTAATAAGCTTTATTTGTTTCTATATCGGTGTACTGTATTTATATATCAAGTTGCAGGTATACTGGGTGTCAGGTGAGGAAATGATAGATAGATAACACCATATTAAGTATTTTGGGTGACTTTCGACCCTTGTAGCATGGTCAAAAATATATAAATTCCAAAACTATTGATGTCATTGTTTGAGGATTTTACCAAGGTAAGTTTTTAAGAGGTCTTTTGTATTTTTTACTAAATTTCAGCTGCTTGGTGGATCCACACCACCCAAATTAGGTGTTTTGTGACCTCTGATCCTAAGAAATAACGGGAATTGCACAAATTTCACCATTTTTAATCTATGCATCTTTTTTGCGTTTTGTATATGTGTCAACTTTCATTTTACTTGGAAAACACAATTTCGTGTCCAGGATTTGGTAGACTAGACGAAGGTAAAACAGTGTCAAGTTTCAAATTGAGTGACCTAGGACTGGCGGGAAGACAATTGATTTTGATTCGTTGACAAGAAGGAAGGCACACTCAGCATCATCACGTCTCGCTTTTGTGATGGAGACATGATAAATTACATAGATAAGATGAAAAAGAATTTATGTCGAGAGTTCTTACCAGTAGAAACATTACACTATATTATACCAAAATAAAAAACATTATTAAAACGTTTTCCTGCTCATTCAACCTGTTTAAACTGATATTTTCCCATGTATAAAAAAAATTAACCTTGAAACATTTTGCAAAGTATACGGTCATGAAACATAACACATTCAAATGCGATTAATGTGACAGATAACTAATAACGTAATTATTTCACCATTACTTACACTATTATGCATCGTTACCAACTCTACGTCCCATTAGTTGTACAGTTCGGAAGTTTATCATGGTTTTGCTTTGATTTGGTAAAGCTGAATGTGAAATACCATCAGGAGGAGAAACACGATGGAGAATTTAATAAGAGTCCATCAAAATACCAAATACATGAGATCAGCCACTGTAAGGGAGATATATTTACAAAAACAAACAGAATTACCATCAAAATCATATGAAAGTTTTAAATTGCTTCTTAATTCATTTAGGGGAGGTGTAGCAAAGCTTAACACCAACACAGAGGGACGTTCAGTACAGTACACTAAATGACACCACCACAGAGAGTTGTTCTAATCTTTACATCAAACGAATATTAAGTAATGTTGTTCTGTGTGTTATGTTAGTGTGTTACTCCTATTGGCTTACCGCTGCCTCCTCTTTCGCTCCTCCTCTCTTACTGGCTCTTCCACATGACTCTTCCACCTGGCTGCTGCACCTGGCTGTCCCACCTGGCTGGTCCATTTGGCTACTCTACCTGACTGCTCCACCTTGCTGCCCCACCTGGGTGCTCCACCTGGCTGCTCCACCTGGCTGCTTCATCTGGCTGCATCAACTGGATGCTCCACCTGGCTGCTCCACCTGGATGCTCCACTTGGTTGCTACCTGGATACTCCACCTGATTGCTCCATTTGGCTTTTCCACTTGGATGCTACATGGGTGCTTCACCTGGATGCTCCACTTGGCTGTTCCACCTGGATGCTCCACTTGGCTGCTACCTGGGTGTTCCACCTGGCTGTTCCACCTGGTCGCCCCACCTGGCTGCTCCACCTGGTCGCCCCACCTGGCCGCCTCACCTGGATGCTCCACCTGATCATTTGCAACTTGACTTAGATTTCTGGCCCTCGACGTCGAAGGTCATCAAGACCGGATCTCTTTGTTTCTTGACTGTCGCCGTTGTCTATATTCTTCTTTTATCTCTTTCTTCTTCTTCCTCCGGCCACGAGGGGCTAAGCAAGTCTCGATCCATAAATAAAACAAGAAATATAATATTCTTTGTTTTTTATTGGACTTATGCTTTGAGTTTTCTTATTTATTTATTTATTTTTTACTTTTTTTCCCGATCCGAGTTCTATTTTAGTGTCAGGTGTTTTTGGACTTTCCTGGTCACTAATGAAGACTTGTGAATGAGGCTGACGGTGCAGGTAACTTTACAGGTTGGATCCCCTTAAACCAACAAGTGGGAATAAGAATAGACTTGGACAAAGCTCAGCCACCTTTGAGATCATTTTGTCTCTGTCAGCGAGTATAACATTCGATTTTTTTTCTCTCCGTTATTGAGTTTTTGAGTGAGTGATCGAGTAAATGAATGAGTGAGTGGGGAAATAAGTGAGTGAGTGAGTGAAGGAATGAGCGAGTAAGTGAATGATTTATTGAGTGAGTGAATGAGTGAGTGAGTGAGTGAAGGAATGAGCGAGTAAGTGAATGATTGAGTGAGTAAGAGAGTGAGTGAGTAAATGAGTAAATGAATAAAGGAATGATTGAGTGAGTAAGTGAGTGAATGGGTGAATGAGTAAGTGGGTGAGTGAGTGAGGTATAGAGCTGACAGCCACCAACAATATTCTCTATGATGTTTGACTTCAGCTTTGGACGTGGCTGTTGTGTTTGTCTGACATATTGATAAATTGTACGAGTGGCCTTTTTCCAATAGTTCACTACGTATGTATGTATAATATATTATTTTTAATACAGACGAACTATTATATATGTATTTTATTTTCCAACAACCGGAGGCAAAAAAGTAAAGGTAATTTAATTGACAGGTTTTTTGTGAACAATATAAAACCAAGAGACTATAATTCTGCTCTTAAATTAACAATCGGCAGCGCTTAGCAGGGAAAATTCAACCATAAAAACACATCTAAACGTTTCATGATTTTCCAGCAGGCAAACGTGTTGTGACTACTTTGCTGTAACTAATGGCTTTGCATATTTTATTATTTCTGTTCTTTTTGTTTGCTCAAGACTTTTGTTTTGCCTATTTAACCTGCAGATGAAGAACATAGTGTTAATTTTATTGTAGAACTGATATGTCGCGATGTACTTCGTCTGTCATAAATTTCCTACCGTGTGTGTGTGTGTGTGTGTGTGTGTGTGTGTGTGTGTGTGTGTGTCTCGGTCTACTTTTCGTCCGTATGTGCATCTGTGTGTCCGCTCGTATGTCTGTCTTTGTGTCCGTCTTGCCTTCTGTAAGTTTGTCCTGGTCAACTGTTCGTGAATTGTCCGTCAACTATCAACTAAATTTGATTGTACTTTACTTTCCCAATATTTAAAAAAAATAATATATTTTTGTGTAGACAAAAATGCTGCATAATTTCTGGTTGTCTGGTTTTCATATATATATATATATATATATATATATATATATATATATATATATATATATATATATATATATATATATATATATATATATATATATATATATATATATATATACATATATATTTTCACAGACACACACCCACAGAGATTTCAAAAACTTTTTCTACATTTTGCCTAAAATTTACAAACACATCGATGTAAGCTTCAACAGGAAAATATTGGATATTGTTCCAACTTTCTCCCGTATTGCTGACCCTGGGGGAGGGGTGACTCTGGTGTTACTGACCCTGAGGGAGAGAGAGGGGGGGAGGGGGTGACTCTGATGTTACTGATAGAAGGAAGGAGAGAGGGAGGGAATGACTCTCGTGTTACTGAACCGAGGGAGGGAGGGAAGGGAGTGATCCTGGTGCTACTGACCCTGAGGGAGGGAGAGAGGGAGGGAGTGACTCTGATGTTACTGATAGAAGGAAGGAGAGAGGGAGGGAATGACTCTCGTGTACTGAACCGAGGGAGGGAGAGAGAGAAGGAGGGAGTGACCCTGGTGTTACTGAACCGAGGGAGAGAGGGAGAGAGGGAGGGAGGGAGTGACCCTGGTGTTGCTGACCCAAAAAATAAAACTAACGATCAAAAGTAACCTCAAAGTTACACTGAGACACACCCTTAGCAAGACCACTTAGTGCAGTACTCGTATAGGTGAAAAGATCGGAAAAGAATCTCTACTTTATATTTGTATCGCAACTAGTGTTCAGTGGACGTATGTAGTCAAGGTAGAGTGTCGGTATAATTTTGAGGTTATTTTTGAACGTTAGTTTTGTGCTTTAGCTTAATTCAACCCGCTAGTTGTATTCTTACATCTTAGGTTACGAGGCTCACTCATTGTGCGATGTTTTGAGGATCTGACCCCGGTACGATATCCCGAAGCTGTAGGTCATTATCTTATAAACAACAACAACAACAACAATAAGAGTTCTTATTGTTGGAGAGGCGGTGAAGTGACCAGTCTGCGATGACTCCTTGGCTACCCAAGATTGTTTTGGAAAAAGCGCGAAGTTTAGTGTAATTTTTGCTTTAGTAAACGTGAGACTGGTGTTGGACGAAAGTATACTGTATGTTTACAGGTATTATTTTTGATCATGGTATTAGGAAACACTGACCACCGTGTGTCCTAAATACCTTCAAGAATTACAAGTGAAAAGGGTCCCAGTTACAATAGCCCCCTAGTCTTAACAGGTCCTGGCACTACCTAACCAAACCTAACACAACCTAATCAAACCTAACCTAACCCAACCCTAGCCACTGTGACAGGGTATCAAGAGTAGTGCGATTCAACAGGCTTGAGGATTATCTGACCAGACATTTTTTTTCGAATCCGAAACACTAGACCAGGTTAGGTGATGTCCCGATACTGTGTTGCTACCTCAGAATACAGACTACAGGTCAGGGGGTAGATACAGTTACACTTACTATGTACAGAAATGTAATACAGGGAACACTATGAATACTCTCCTTTGTCCTTTACTCTCAAAAAGGAAGTAATAGACTGAGAATAAGACGATGAGAGGGGAGTATCAGCACAATTTACTGTCCTAAATATTACAAGAAATTATCTCTCTACCTGAAAGTTAGGTGTGTCCATCCTTCCCCAACAAAGAAAGCTGTATTAATAAAACATGTGTGAGGATGAATGAGCGTCTCTGTAGAGCGTTAACTGACCAAATACTGAGACATCAAATAACCCTTTTGGAACTTATGACGAAGAACAAGAGAAAAATTCTAATGATATGTCAACATTAAAGATGATAATTGTCTGTCCTATATCAGTAGTTTTCATCACTTAAGAATTGAATATTTGGAAAGCAGGAATTTCCATCAGTGGCAGGCCAGCTGGAACACATGACTATAACATTATCATTTTCCCCTCACTCGTCCAGTAAATAAATTAGGTGTTTGTGGCGGCGGGGAGACACAGACAAGAGGTACAGGTTCACCTCCGCCCCATGTTGTGTGGTCACACCCGCCTGATGACAGCACCCGGGCCCACCGTTGCGTCTTGGAGAACTGAATGGCGGAGATTTGCATTATTTTTTATTCACGAGTTAAAAACAGAAAATTCGATGATTATGTGGTCTCGGGAACTACTCTATGGCAAGGAGTTACACAGAGTGCTGATTGGAGGTATAAAGAATAATAATGTAATATAGGAACCCTTCGTGCCAGGTAGGGAGTGACAGGGTGTTGGCCCGGGTAAAAACAAATTGTCAGAGATTATATGATATATGAAGACATTCTTTGGTAAGAGCTCCAGAGATTTAAAAAAAAGAGTTTAACGAGACAATGGTTCTGCAAGTTGGAAAAGTGACAGAAAAGTCAGAGGCTCCTCCAGGTGTTGTTGTATGCTGACTGTGGGTGTGAGGTGATGGTACTGTTTCGTGTAGCTCGTCAGATAAGTTGTAGTATTAATAATAATGACAAGGGTAGTAATAGTATAAAAATAACAAGTATAACGAAAACAATAAAAATTCTATTCTAGTTGTGGTTGAAATAAAGGAATAGCGGTATTAGTTCAGTAATAATAGTAACAGTACTCGGTGTAGTAATGGAGAGTAATAGTAGCTGCAATAACAGTAAGAATACTTGTAATATTTCTCTTGGAGTTATGAGTATCAGTAAAAGGTAAATAGGTGTTAGAGTTTTCCCAGGTCTGTGTATACCTACGTATATAAAGCAACAGGTGTGCAGCTGTAAGACACCCTCCAGGCCTCCATTGGTCTATGCCATCTGTCAAGTGTATGTAGATTACGCTGTCCTTAAAACCTTCATGTGTCACGTATAGTAACAGGTGTCTTACAGTCCTCAAGGTTCTCTTTTGAGGTCCTCTTACAGCACAGAGGGAGAAGCTCTCTGCAGTAAGTCATCCCTCTCCGTAATAACAATGAGGTAATGAAAGTCTCAGGAGGTCAAATTTGATGAAGAAATTCTCCGTCTGTCGAGTTCATGTTGATAGTCATCACGGTATGTCAGGTGAGGCGGACAACTGTCTCCTCCTCCACCTGCCTCGGTCTCTGTATTCACTAAACTCAAATTGACACTTCTTGCTGCTATCCTTCACTGTCAAACTTTTGCTCTTCCAAATGTTATTTCAGGTAATTTTATAATTTAAGAAATGTCAGCGTTTTTACAAGTACGGGTAGAGGTGTAGGTAGGGTGTGTGTATTTCACAATGATAACAGCAGGCAGGATACTTCAAGATAATATGCAACGCATATGAGGATATTTTTGTCATGGAGCTTAATTAATTAGTTTCCTTATTTTGATGAAGCCGTGGCGTTATTTTAATATATATATATATATATATATATATATATATATATATATATATATATATATATATATATATATATATATATATATATATATATATATATATATATATATATATATATATATATATATGATTAATACTGCTAAGAAGTCCCTTTAATAACTTACTTCAGTCTTTTCATAAGGCGCGAACGTTATTTTATTTAATAATATTATTCTTTTAATGTGGCTTTAATGTTCTGATGATGGATAGTACAGTTGTGTTAGATCGCCTTTTAATAGATACACCAACCTTTTGGTTTAATAAAAACTTTTTATTTAATAAATAACACCATCTTCCACTGACATTAATTTAACATTTTGTTAAATAAGGTCGTTCTTCTCATCTGTAAATAATATTAATACAGACAGTGTCAGGTAACATCAACAGAAAATATCATCCGGTATACAAACTTTTTACACAGCCTTTGATTATATTGTGTTATTCATCTATTTAGACAAACAACAAATGTACTCATTTGTGTTTTATTCCTGTGTGGAACAGGTGCTGTGAGGTAAGGTCAACAAGGACTTGACAAGCCAGAAACCTCTTGTTATTTCTGTAAGATTATTCTTCACATGTACTGCCACTCACCTTCATCACCTCACCACCGGTTTCTAACTTTTTTTCACAATTCACAATTTGTCCATTTGCGCTGGCCCTTGGTAATATATATATATATATATATATATATATATATATATATATATATATATATATATATATATATATATATATATATATATATATATATATATATATATATATATATGTATATATATATATATATCAATAAATGTTCTATGCTCTTTCATAAGAGTTTAGATTGAGAATTGGTGAATGTCACTGTAATTGCCAGAAAGGCAATACTTTTCCATTACTAGATCACACTCTTTCATGTATAGATTAAAAGTGGGGAATATGTTTTCGAATGTACTCTGCTGTTGTAGACGTTTCAATATACGTTCAGTTTTATTAAAAAGCTTTTAAGCAAATTGATAGATGTGGACAATATGTCTGGGTTTTGATAGTGGGTTGAGGTCAGAGTTTACAGCATACAGTATACATAGTAAAAAGGGTGGCACCAGTACGTGGAGTTGCACAACTCACCATAAACGTCGAGAGGGGCGTGTGTGTGTGGGCTGTGACGTTGAATAAACAAACCCAGCTGAGCGACCATTCATTCACCTGGCATCATGTTACCTCCACCTGGTTACCGTGATACAGTTCACAACATCGTGCGGTACATAGTAAAATATCCCTCAAGTGACTGTCCTCCGTAGCAGCTACTGGCTCCATATTCCATGTTGAGGAGAGAGCCAGAGGCGAGAACGGTAGCACCAGCGCGACCACCACCCCCGCGAGTGAGGGTGTGGCGAGGTGCTCGTATGAGTGTGTGTGTGTGTGTATGTGAGTGACGGTCGCACCGACGCACCAGCCTCCACGTATGCACAAGTCAGCGGCCCGAGCAACACTGGCATGTAGTGCACCGACCCGGGATATTTATACAGCAGTGAGGTGAGGGTCAGGGAGGAGGTGGAAGAGGAGGAGGAGGAAGAGAAGGAGGAGGAGGAGAAGGAGGAGGAGGCTCTTCACTCCTCCCATTCACTCATCATGTTTTTAAAAATAGAATCAATCCGATTCTGTCTAGTATTGTCACCGAAGAAACTTAATACTTTTTCTTGCATAAGTTGAACTGTTTTCCCCTAATTATTCTGCGAGATATAAAGTTTTAACTAATCATCCATATTTTCTTTTACTTTTTAAACAAAACTTCATTGTTGTCAGGAGACCTAACACTAGTGCAGGTCACTGCCTTCCCCTTACACCCTGCCTCACCTTGCATCACTAACTGGGTCAACAGCCAAAGTGTCATGACCCAGAGTTCGGTGGGTCATGACAGGGTTTGTAACTCCTCAACCTCTGAAGGAATTATAAATGTAACTAAATAAACGTCATGGCCACTTAAAAACGCCATATTACATTTAGGACGATGATAACAATTGTTCCTCTTCAACAAGCCCAGTTAGATATTGACCATTTGTTTTCTTTTGGTTTTAAAGATTTTCGTTCCATCATCATCATCATCATCACTAGAAAAATTAGCAAGAATAATATTAGGAAAAGTTCTGTAATACAATCGAAATGTAAAGAGACGTGGAGTGATGAATATAGTGGTGGTGGTGATGAATATGGTGGTGGTGGTGATGAATATGGTGGTGGTGGTGATGAATATAGTGGTGGTGGTGATGAATATAGTGGTGGTGCTGATGAATATAGTGGTGGTGGTGATGAATATAGTGGCGGAGTGATGAATATGGTGGTAGAGTGATGAATATGGTGGTGGTAATGATGAATATAGTGGTGGTGGTGATGAATATGGTGGTGGTGGTGGTGGTGATGAATATAGTGGTGGTGGTGATGAATATGGTGGTGGTAGTGATGAATAAAGTGGTGGTAGTGATGAATATGGTAGTGGAGTGAAGAATATAGTGGTGGTAGTGATGTGAATACAGTGACGGTGGGTGATGAATATGGTGGTGGTGCTGATGAATATGGTGGTGGTGATGAATATAGTGGTGGTGGTGATGAATATAGTGGTGGTGGGTGATGAATATGGTGGCAGGATGAATATAGTGGTGGTAGTGATGAATATATGGTGCAGGATGATGGAATATAATGGTGGTGGTGAATGGCGGTGGTGGTGCGATGAATATAGTGGGTGGTGGGGATGAATATGTGCAGTAAATGAATATGGTGGTGGTGATGAAAAGATGGTGGTAGTGATCAATGCAGGTACTGGAGAATATGGTGGGTAATGATGAATATGGTGATGTAGTGATGAATATGGTGGTGTTAGTGATGAATATGGTAGTGATGAAGATGGTGGGTGAAGATTAATATGGTGGGTGGTGGTGATGAATATGGTGGGTGATGGTAGTGATGAGATGGTGGTGGTAGTGATGAAGATGGTGGTGGTGGCGGCAGTGACGAAGATGGTAGGATCAATATGGTGGGGCACTGATGAATATGGCAGGTAATGATGAATATGGGATGGTAGTGATGAACTAGGTGTTAGTGATGAATATGAGGTGGTAGGAGATGATAGCTAAGTAAGTGATGATAGGTGGCAGTGATGAATATGGTAGTGGTAGTGAGTAACATGGTGGTAGATGAATATGGTGGTGGGTAGATGAATATGGTGGTGGTGGTAGAGATGAAGATGGTGGTGGTGATGAAGAAGGTGGAAGTGATGAATATGGGGGTGGCGATGAATATTGGTGGTAGTGATGAATATGGTGGTGTAAGATGAACAACATGCTGGTCGTAGTGATGAAAATGATGGTAAAGTGATGAATTGGTGGTGGTAGTGACATGGTGGTAGCATGAATATGGTGGTGGTAGTGAAGAATACGGTGGTGGTAGTGATGAATATAAGGTGGTAGTGACAACAAGGAGGTAGTGACAGAATGGTGGTGTACTGCGAATATGGTGGTGGCTGGTGATGAATATAGGTGTGATGAATAACAACGAATATGGTGGTGGTAGTGATGAACATAGTGGTGGTAGTGATGAATATGATAGTGGTGTGTGATGATATGGTGGTGGTGTGATGAATATGATGGTGGTGTAGTGATAACATGGTGGTAGTGATGAATATGGTGGTAGTGATGAATATTGGTGGTGGTAGGTGATGAATATGGTGGTAGTGATGAATTGATGCGGCGTAGTGATGATGGTAGTGAGATGAAAATGCAGGTGGTAGTGATGAATATGGAGGTGGTAATGATGAATATGGTGGTTGCATGAATTGGCGGTAATGAATAATATGGTGGTGGTGCATGAATATGCAGGCGGTAGTGATGAATATGGTGGTGGTAGTGATGAATATGGTGGTGGTGGTAATGAACATGGTGGTGGTGATGAATATGGTGGTGGCAGTGATGAATATGGTGGTGGTAGTGATGAACATGGTGGTGGTGGTAGTGATGAATCGGTGAATAATGAGTGTGGTAGCAGAAATGGTAAAAAATGAATGTGCAGTAATGAATACGGTGGTGGTGAAGTGATGAATGGCGGTGGTGGTGGTAGTGATGAATAATGAACGGCATTAATGAATATCGTGGTATTGATGAATATGGTGGTGGTAATGATGAATATGGTAGTGGCTGTGATGAATATGGTGGTAATGATGAATATGGTGGGTGGTCAAAGATGAATATGGTGGTGGTACTGATGAAATATGGTGATGGTAGCTGTGAAGATGGTGCCAGTAGAGATGAATATGGTGGTGGTAGTGATGAATATGGTGGTGGTAGTAATGCATATGGTAGTAGTGATGAATATGGTGGTGGTAGTGATGAATATGGTGGAGGTGATGAATATGGTAGGTAATGATGAAACAGTGGTGTCAGGATGAATATGCGGTGGTAATGATGAATATGTTGGTGGTAGTAATGAATATGGTGGTGGTAATGATGAATATGGTGGTGGTGAGCTGAATATGGTGGTGGTAGGATGAATATGGTGGTAATGAAGAATATGGATGATGGGCAGTGATGAATATGGTGGTGGCAGATGAATATGGTGGTGGTGGTAGCAATGAATAGGTGGTGGTAGTGATGAATATGGTGGTGGACGATTATGGCGGTGGCTGTGATGAATATGGTGGTGGTAATGATGAATATGGTGGCGGGAGTGTGAAGATGGTGCTGGTGGTGATGAATATGGCTGTGGTAGGATGAATATGTGGTAGTGATGAATATGGTGGTGGCAATGATGAATATGGGTGATGGTAGTGATGAATATGGTGGTGGTGGAATAAATGGGTGGTGGTAGTGATGAAGATGGTGGTAGTGATGAAGAAGGTGGTAGTGATGAATATAGTGGGGTGGCGATGAATATGGTGGTGGTAGTGATGAATGCGGTGGTGGTAATGATGAATAGGTGGTAGTGATGAATATGCGGTGGTAATGATGAACATGCTGGTCGTAGTGATGAAAATGATGGTGGTAGTGATGAATTGGGTGCTGGTAGTGATGAATATGGTGGTAACGTTTATTGCGGTGGTGGTATGAAGAACATGGTGGTGGTAGTGATGAAACATGTGGCGGCAGTGACATGGTGGTAGTGATGAATATGGTGGTGGTAACTGAATATGGTGGTCGCTGTGATGAATATGGTGCAGGTTAAGTGATGAATGGCGGTGCTGGTAATGACAACATGTGCGGTAGTGAAGATGGTGCTTGTGGACAAATATGTCAGGTATTGATGAATATGGTGGTGTAATGATGAATATGGTGGCAGTGATGAAATATTGTGGTGGTAGTGATGAATGATGGTGGTAGTAGTGATGAATATGATGGTGCGGTACTGATGAATGCGGCGGTGGTAGTGATGAATATGGTGGTGGTAATGATGAATATGGTGGTGGTAGTGATGAATATGGTGGTGGCAGTGACGAATATGGTGTGGCGGTAAAGCGATTTTGGTGGCGGTAGTGATGAACATGGTGGTAACGATGAATATGGTGGTGGTTGAGATGAATATGGTGGGTAATGATGAATGGTGGTGGCAGGTGAAGATGGTGCTCTGTGGGGACGAATATGGTTGTGGCATTGATACATGGCGGTGGCAACTGATGAATATGGTGGCAGCAGGACGATACGGTGGCGGCAGTGATGAATATGGTGGTGGTAGTGATGAATATGATGGCGGTGGTAGTGACAACATGATGGTGGTGGTAGTGATGAATATGGTGGTGGTAGTGATGAATATGGTGGTGGCAATGATGAATATGGTGGTGGTTGTGATGAATATGGTGGCAGATGAATATGGTGGTATTGATGCATATGGTGGCGGCAGTGATGAATATGGTGGTGGCAGTGATGAATATGGTGGTGGTGGTAAATGAATATGGTGGTGGTGGTGATGAATATGGCGGTGGTGGCGATGAATATGGTGGTGGTGGTGATGAATATGGTGCGGTAACGATGAATATAGTGGTGGTGGGTTGGTGAAGCGGTGGTGGTAGTAATGCATAGTGGGGGTGGTGATGAATATGGTGGTGGTGATGAATATGGTGGTAGTGATGATGAATATGGGGTGGTGGTGATGAATACGGTTGTGGTAGTGATGAATATGCGGTAGCAATGAATATGGGTAGTGGTGAAGATGGTGGTGGTAGTGATCAACATGGTGGTGGTACTGATGAATATGGTGGTGGTAATGATGAATTATGGTGATGGTAGTGATGAAATGGTGGCGTTAGTGATGAATATGGTAGTGGTAGTGGTGAAGATGGTGGTGCAGTGATAACATGGTGGTGGTGGTGATGAAAAATGGTAAGAAGGTAGTGATGAAGGTGGGTGGTGGTAGTGATGACGATGGTGGGGTGGTGGTGGTAGTGATGAAGATGGTAGTGATCAATATGGTGGGGGTACTGATGAAGGCAGGTGGTAATGATGAATATGGTGATGGTAGTGATGAATATGGTGGTGTTAGTGATGAATATGATGGTGGTAGAGATGAATAGTGGTGGCAGTGATGAATATTGTGGTGGCAGTGATGAATATGGTAGTGGTAGTGATGAATACGGTGGTGGTCGTGATGAATATGGTGGTGGTGGTAGAGATGATGATGGTGGTGGTGGTGGTAGTGATGAAGAGTGGTGGTAGTGATGAAGAAGGTGGTAGTGGGTGAATATAGTGGGGGTGGCGATGAATATGGTGGTGGTAGATGAATATGGTGGTGGTAATGATGAACATGCTGGTCGTAGTGGAGAAAAAATGATGGTGGTAGTGATGAATGGTGGTAGCGTAGTGATGAATATGGTGTGCATTGTTGCGTAGGTGGTTGTGAAGAATATGGTGGTGGTAGGATGAATGTTGGTGGCAGTGATAAGGTGGTGGTAGTGATGAATATGGTGGTGGGCAATCACGAATATGGTGGTGGTTGTGATGAATATGGTGGTGGCTGTGATGAATATGGTGTTCGTAATGATGAATATGGTGGTGGTAGGTGAATATAGGGTGGTAGTGATGAATATGATAGTGGTGGTAGTGACAAATATGATGGTGGTGGTTGTGATGAATATGATGGTGGTGGTAGTGATGAAATGGTGGTGGTAGTGATGAATATGGTGGTGGTAATGATGAATATGGTGGTAGTGATGAAGGTGGTGGTAGTGACGAATTTGATGGCGGTAGTGATGAATGGCGATGGTGGTGGTAGTGATGAAAATGGTGTCAGTGATGAATATGGTGGTGGTAATGATGAATATGGTGGTGGCGTGATGAATATGGTGGCAATGAAGAACTGGCGGTGGTGGTGTTGATCATGGCGGCGGTAGTGATGAATATGGTGGCGGTAGTGATGAATATGCGGTGGTGGTAATGAATATGGTGGTGGTGGTGATGAATATGGCGGTGAGTAATGAATATGGTGGTGGTAGTGATGAATATGGTGGTGGTGGTAGTGATGATTTTGCAGGTAGTGATGAAGGCGGTGGTAATGATGAAATGGTGGTAATGAATATGCTGTGTGGAAGGAATATGGTGGTGGTGATAGTGATGAATATGTGGTGGTGGTAGTGAGAATATGAACGTGGTATTAATGAATATGGTGGTATTGATGAATATGGTGGTAATGATGAATATGGTAGTTCTGATGAATATGGTGGCGGTAATGATGAATATGGTGGTGGTGGGATGAATATGGTGTAATGATGAATATGGTGATGGTAGTGTGAAGATGGTGCTGGTAGTGATGAATATGGTGGTGGTAGTGATGAATATGGTGGTGGTAGTAATGCCATGGTGCAGTAGTGATGAACATGGTGGTGGTAGTGACGAATGTGGTGGCTTGTGATGAACATGGTGGGTAATGACGAATGATGGTGGCTGTTGATGAATATGGTGGTGGTAATGATGAATATGGTGGTGGCAGTAATGAATATGCGGTGGGTAATGATGACGGCGGTGGTGGTAGTGAAGCATGGCGGTGGTAGTGATGAATATGGTGGTGGTAATGAAGAATATGGAGGAGTGGGAGTGATGAATATGGTGGTGGTAGTGATGAATATGGTGGCGGTGGTAGTAATGAATATGGTGGTGGTAGTGATGAATGCGGTGGAGTGACTGATTAATAGGTGGTGGCTGTGATGAATGGCGGTGGTAATGATGAATATGGTGGTGGTGGAGTGAAGATGGTGCTGGTGGTATGAATATGGCTTTGGCAGCATGAATATGTGGTGGTAGTGATGAATATGGTGGTGGTAATGATGAATATGGTGATGGAAGATGAATATGGTGGTGGTGGCAGTGATGAAGATGGTGGTGGCAGTGATGAAGATGGTGGTGGTAGTGATGAAGAAGGTGGTGGTAGTGATGAATATAGTGGGGTATGGACGAATATGCGTGGTAGTGATGCATGGTGTAATGATGAATAGGGTGGTGGTAAGTGATGAATATGGTGTGGAATGATGAAACACGCTGGTCGTAGCGATGAAAATGATGGTGGTAGTGATGAATGGTGGTGCTGGCAGTGATGAATATGGTGGTAATGTTTATTGCGGTGGTGGTATGGAAGAATATGGTGGTGGTAGTGATGAATATGTTGGTGGTAGTGACATATACATGGTGGTGGTAGTGATGAATATGGTGGTGGTAACCGCGAATATGGTGGTCGCTGTGATGAATATGGTGGTGGTGATGAATATGGTGCTGGCAATGATGAATCATGGTGGTGGTGGTGAAGATGGTGTTCAGGGGATGAATATGGTCTGGTATTGATGCATATGGTGGTGGCAATGATGAATATTGTGGTGGTAGTGATGAATATTGTGGTGGTAGTGATGAATGGATGGTGGTGTAGTGGATGAATATGATGGTGGTCACTGGTGAATATGGTGGTGGTATGATGAATATGGTGTGGTAATGATGAATCGGTGGTGGCTGGTGATGAATATGGTGGTGGCAATGACGAATATGGTGGTGGCATTGATGCACGCGGTTCACGGTAGCGATGAATACTGGTGGTAGTGATGAATATGGTGGTGGTAAATGAATATGGTGGTGGTGGTGATGAATACTTGTGGTGGTGCTGATGAATATGGTGGTGGTGGTTATGAATTGTGGGTGGTGAAATGATGAATATAGTGGTGGTGGTTATGAATATGGTGGTGGTAGGTGATAGTGGGGGTGGCGGATGAATATGGTGGTGGTGGTGATGAACATGGTGGTGTTAGTGATGAATATGGTGGTGGTGGTGATGAACACGGCTGTAGGTAGTGATGAATATGGTAGCAGCAATGAATATGGTGGTGGCTGTGGGTAAGATGCGTGCGCACAACATGGTGGTGGTACTGATGAATATGGTGGTGGTAATGATGAATATGGTGATGTAGTGATGAATATGGTGGAACAGTGATGAATATGGTGGCGGTAGTTGTGAAGACGGTGGTGGTAGCGATGATCATGGTGGTGGTGGTGATGAATATGCGGTGATGCAGAAGTGATGAAATGGTGGTGGTGGTGGTGATGATGACGATGGTGGTGGTGGTAGTGATGAAGATGGTGGTGGTAGAGATCAATATGGTGGTGGTACTGATGGAAGGTGGTGGTAATGATGAATATGGTGATGGTAGTGATGAATATGGTGGTGTAAGTGATGAATATGATAAGGCAGAGATGAATATAGTGGTGGCAGGATGAATAAGGTAGGCAGTGATGAATATGGTGGTAAAGGTAGTGATGAAATATGTGGTAGTGATGAATATGGTGGTGGTAGTGATGAAGATGGTGGTGGTGAAGTGGTAGTGATGAAGATGGTGGTGGGAAGTGATGAAGAAGGTGTGTAGTGATGAATATAGTGGGGTGGCGCGATGAATATGGTGGTGGTAGTGATGAATATGGTGATGGTAATGATGAATAGGTATCAGTAGAGATGAATATGGTGGGTAATGATGAACACATGCTGGTCGTAGTGATTAAAATGATGGTGGTAGTGATGAAATTGGTGGTGTTGGTAGTGATGAACACAGTGGTAAAATGTTGAATATGGTGGTACAGGAAGAATATGGGTGGTAGTGATGAAATATGTTGGTAGAAAACAAAATAACAACAAAACTGAACCAGCCATTAG
>NW_024741901.1:11934151-12021789 GCF_018991925.1 Homarus americanus | reverse complement strand
GAAGAAGCCACGCATTGCCTGAAAGAAGTGTCGCAGGATGGTAATGGCAGCAGTGTTGGTGGTGGTGGTGAAGGCAAGGCCGCATTGTTGGCTGGTGGTGGGATGGCAATGGCAGCATTGGTGGTGATGGTGATTGTACGGCATTATGTGTGATGGTGATGGCATGGGCAGTAGTGCTGGCCGTGATGGCGATAGCAACGGCAGTAGTTTGGTGGTGGCGATGGCACTGCGGCAGTGTTGGTGGTGATGGTGATGGCACGGCAGTCTGGGCTGGTGGTGATGGTGATGGTAACGGCATTAGTGTTGGTGATGGCAATGGCAGCTGTGTTGGTGGTGAAGGCTAGGCAATGGCAGCAGGTGCTGGTGGTGATTGTGACGGTAATGGCAGCAGTGCTGGTGGTGATGGTGATAGCAATCATATAGCGTTGGCGATGGAATGGTAACGGAGATTGGCACTGCAGTAGGTGCTGGGTGGTGATGGTGATGGTAACGGGCAGCACTGCTGGTGGTGGTGGTGATGGTACGGTAGTGTTGGTGGTGATGGTGATGGCAACGACAGCAGTGTTGGTTTTGGTGATGCAAGGCGGCAAGATTGTTAGCATGCAGTATTGCAGCAGTGCAGGTGGCAATGGCACGGCAGTGGTGCTAGCGATTTTAATGGCAAACGCGGGTAGTGTTGGTGGTGAAGGCACGGCAGTAGGGTGCTGGTGGTGATGGTGATGGCAATGGCAGTAGTGCTGGTGGTGTTGGTAATGGCAGCGTGCTTGGTAGATGGCGATGCATGAAGCAGCATTGCTGGTGTGATGGTAAGGCAACGGCAGTAGTGTTGGTGGTGATGGCACGGCAGCATTGTTGGTGGTGATGGCAATGGCAGCAGCAATTTGCGTGATGGCAATGGCAGCAGTGCTGGTGGTGATGGTGATGCAATGGCAGCAGTGTTAGCGGTGACGGCAACGGCAACGACAGTAGTGTTGGCGATGGCAACGGCAAGAAGTGCTGGTGGTGGTGGTGATGGCAATGCAGTTTTGTTTCACGTGATGGCAATGGTAACGGAAGCTAGTGTTGGTGGTGATGGTGATGGCACGGCAGTAGTGTTGGTGGTGATGGCAATGGTAATGGCAGTAGTGTTGGCGTGATGGTAATGGCAGGTGCTGGTGGTGATCGTAATGGCAGTAGCGTTGGTGGTGGGTGATGATGGCAATGGCAGTAGTGCTGGTGGTATGCTGATGGTAATGGCAGTAGTGTTCGCGGTGATAGGCAATGACAGGCAGTGTTGCTGGTGGTGGTGATGGTAATGGCAGTGTTGCTGGTGGAGGTGATGTTACGGCAGCAGTGCTGGTGATGGTGATTGGGTAATGGCATTAGTGCTGATGGTGATGGCAACGGGGTAGTGTTGGTGACGGTGACAGTAATCGCAGCAGTTGGTGGCAATGATAACGACAGCAGTGTTGGTGGTGAATGTTGGCGGTAACGGCAGCAGGTGCCGGTGGTGCGGTGATGGCAATGGCAGTAGTGCTGGTGATAATGGCAACGACAGTGGTGCTGGCGATGGTAATGGCAGTATGCTGGTGGCGATGCGATGGTGATGCAAGGCAGTGCTGGTGATGGCAACGGCAATGGCAGCGTTGGTGTGGGGGGATGGCAATGGCAGCAGTGCTGATGCGATGTGCTGATGGTAACGGCAGCACTGTTGGTGGTGGTGACGGCAACGGCAGTGTTGGTGGCGATGGCGTGATGGTACCATTGTTAAGTGCAGGTTGCGGTGACGGCAATGGCAGCATTGTTAGCGGATGGTGACGCAACGGCAGCAGTGCTGGTGCAAAGGTAACGGCGGCGTGTTAGCGATCAATGGCAGCAACGGCAGTGCTGGTGGTGATGGGAAACGGCAGTGCTGGGCGGTGATGGTGATGGCAACGGCAGTGCTGGTGCGGCTGGTACTACAAGCCAGTTGTTGGTGGTGATGGCACGGCAATAGCAGCATTGCTGGTGATGGCAATGGCAACGGGCAGTCAGCATTGGTGGTGATGGCAATGGCGCAGTGCTGGTGGTGATGGTGATGGCAACCGCGGCTGCGATGGCAATGGCAGCATTGTTGGTGACGGTGATGGCAACGGCAGCATAACGGTGGCGATGGCAATGGCAGCAGCGTTGGCGATATGATGGGCAACGGCAGCAGTGCTGGTGGTAGATGGCAACGGTAGTGGTGTCTGTGGCGATGGCAACGACAGCAGTGTTGCCGGCGGCGGTGATGGCACGGCAGTAGTGCTGGCGGTGCTGGCAACGGCAGCAGTGCTGGCGGTGATGGTGATGGCACAGCAGGTTTGCTGGGCGATGGCAACGGTAACGGCAGCAGTGCTGGTGGTGATGGCAACTACAGCAGTGCTGGGATGACGGCAATGCAGTAGTAATGGTGGCGATGGTAACGGCAGTAGTGTTGGTGGCGATGGTGATGGTAACGGCAGCAGTGTTAGTGGTGATGGGTAATGGCAATGACAGCAGTGTTGGTGGCGATGGCACGGCAGCAGTGCTGGTGGTGGTGGTGATGGCAACGGTAGTTTTGTTCATGTGATGGCATGGGTAACGGAAGCATTGCTGGTGATGGTGATGGCACGGCAGCAGTGTTGCTGATGGCAATAGTAACGGTAGTGTTGGTGGTGATGGCAACGGCAGTAGTGTTGGTGGTGACTGCACCGCAGTTTTGCTGGTGGTGGCGATGATGGTAATGGCAGTAGTGTTGGTGGTGGTGTTGATGGCAATGCAGGCAGTGTTCGTGGTGATGGTAATGACAGCAGTGCTGCTGGTGGTGCAGATGCAACGGCAGTAGTGTTGGTGGTGGTGGTAATGTTAACGGCAGTAGTGTTGGTGATGGTGATTGCAACGGCATTGTGCTGATGGCGATGGCACGGCAGGTAGTGTTGGTCGGATGGTGATAGCAACGCAGCAGTGTTGGTGGCAATGACGACAGCAGCATGGTGTAGGTTGCGGTAACGGCAGCAGGTGCTGGTGGTGGTGGTGATGGTAATGCCAGCAGTGCTGGTGATGGCAATGGCACGACAGCAGTGCTGGCGATGGCAATGGCAGTAGTGTTGGTGGGATGCTGATGGTGATGGTAACGCCAGTGTTGGTGATGCAATGGCAATGGCAGCAGTGTTGGTGGGGGATGGTAACGGCAGCAGTGCTGGTGGTGATGGTGATGGCAATGGCAGTACTGTTGGTGGTGGTGGTGATGAAAACGGCTGGCAGTGCTGGTGGTGATGGCGACGGCAACACGTTAGTGCAGGTTGCGGTGATGGTAATGGCAGTACTGTTGGGGTGATGCGATGCAACGCCAGCAGTATTGGCGGCAAATTTGCAATTTGCGGCGTTAGTGATCGGTAACGGCAACGGGTAGTGTTGGTGGCGACGGGAAACCTGGCAGTGCTGGGTGGTGATGGTGATGGCAACGGCTGGCAGTGTTGGTGGTGCTGGCACTGGCAGCAGTGCTGGCGGATGGTGACGGCACAGCGGCATTGCTGGTGGATGGCAATGGCAACGGGAGCAGTGCTGGGGTGATGGCAACGGCAGCAGTCTTGCGGGTGATGGCAATGGCGCAGTTTGCGGCGATGGCAACGGCAGCAGTGCTGGTGGCGGTAACGGCAGTGCTGGTGGTGGTGGCAACGTTAACGGCAGCAGTGTTGCGATGGCGACTGCATAGTGCGATGGCAATGGCAATGACAGCAGCATTGCGGCGATGGCAACGCACAGCAGTGCTGGCGGTGATGGTGATGGCAACGACAGGTGGCGGTGTTGGCGGTGACGGCAACGGCAGATTGCTTAGTGATGGTGATGGCAATGGCAGCAGTACGGCGGTGACGGCAACGGGCGTTGCGTTGGTGGTGGCGATGGCGACGGCAAAGAAAGGCTGGCGGCAGTATGACGGCAACGGTAGCAGTGTCTGCGGCGATGGCAATACGAGCAGTGTTGCCGGCAGGCGACGGCAACGGCGGCGCAGCGGTTGGTGGTGCTGGCAACGGGCAGCAGTGCTGGCGGTGATGGCGACGGCAACAGCAGCACTTGCTGGGTGATGGCAATGGCAACGGCAGCAGCGGTTGGTGGCGATGGCAACGGCTGGGTGCAGTGTTGCGTGATGGCAACGGCAGCGACAATGGTATGATGGCACGGGCAGCAGTGTTGGTGGTGACGGTGACGGCAATGGCAGCAGTTGTGGCGATGGCAACGCATGGCTGGCGGCGATGGCAACGGTAATGGCAGCAGTGTTGGTGGTGATGGCACGGCAGTAGTGTTGGTGGCGACTGTAACGCAGTTTTGTTGGTGCGGTGATGATGGTAATGGGCAGTAGTGTTGGTGGTGCTGGATGGTAATGGGTAGCAGTGTTCGTGGTGATGGTAATGACATAGTGTTGCTGGTGGCGGTGATGGCAATGGCAGCAGTGTTGGTGGTGGTGGCAATGTTAATGCGCAGCAGTGCTGGTGATGGTGATGGTAATGGCAGTAGGTGCTGGATGGTGATGGCACGGCAGCAGTTGGTCGGATGGTGATGGTAACGCAGCAGTGCTGGTGGCAACGACAGCGCTGCAGTAGGTTGGCGGTAATGGCAGCAGGTGCTGGTGGTGGTGGTGATGGCAATGCCAGCAGTGCTGGTGATGGTAATGGTAACGACAGCAGTGCTGGCGTGATGGCAATGGCAGCAGTGTTGGTGGTGATGGTGATGGATGGTAACGCCAGTAGTGTTGGTGATGGCAATGGCAATGGCAGCAGTGTTGGTGGGGGATGGTAACGGCAGTAGTGTTGGTGGTGAGTGGTGATGGCACGGCAGCAATTGCTGGTGGCAGGCAACGGGAAACGCGTAGTGTTGGTGTGATGGTGATGGTAATGACAGCAGTGTAGGTGGTGGTGATGGTAATGCAGCATTGTTAGTGATGGTGATGGCAATGGGCAGTAGTGTTGGCGGGCAATGGTAATGGTGCGGTGTTAGTGATTGCAATGGCAATGGCGGGAGTGTTGGTGGTGATGGAAACGGCAGTAGTGTTGGTGGTGATGGTGATGGCACGGCAGTAGTGTTGGTGGTGATGGTAACGGCAGCAGTGTTGGTGGTGATGGTGATGGCGGCAAGCAGCATTGCTTGGCGATGGCAACGGTAACGCAGCAGTGTTGGGGTGATGGCAACTCGGTAGTGTTTGGTGGCGATGGTAACGGCAGCAGTTCGGTGGTGATGGTAATGCAGCAGTGTTGGTGGTGGCAAGGGCAGTAGTGTTGGTGGTGGTGGTAATGTTAACGGGCAGTAGTGCTGGTGATGGTGATTGTACGGCATTAGTGCTGGGATGGTGGCGGTAACGGGCAGTGTTAGTGTGATGGCAATGGCAGCAGTGTTGCGGTGATGGTAATGGCAATAGTTTTGCGGTGATGGTAATGGCAGTAGTGTTGGTGGTGGTAATGGCAATAGTGTTGGTGGTGGTGGTAATGTTAATGGCAGTAGTGTTGGTGATGGTGATTGTACGGCATTAGTGTTGATGGTGATGGTAATGGCAGTAGTGTTGGCGATGGTGATAGTAATGGCAGTAGTGTTGGTGGTGATGGTAATTGAAGGTTACTAGTGTGCCCTGAAGAATGCAGTGATGGTAGGAAACGGGAGCAACACGAGTTGGTTTACGTGAATGATAGGCAAAGTGGTGACGTGCAGCCACGGAATGACTGAAGTGCCTGCCATATGGCAGCCGGGGCAATGTTACATAACAGCAGTGCTGCTACGTGATAATATATATGAATGTTACTGGCACAGTAGCAGTATACAGTGGTTACTTGGAAACAGTAGCTTATATATATGCCGACAGTAATGGTAGTCGTGGGTGACGGTAAGGCAGTAGTGTTGGTGGTGATGGTAATGGCAGTAGTGTTGGTGGTGATGGTGATGGCAATGGCAGTAGTGTTGGTGATGGCAATGGCAATGTCGCGTGTTGGTGGGCTGGTAATGGCAGTAGTATTGGTGGTGAAGGTTGGGTAATGGCAGCAGTGCGTTGGGTGGTGATTGTAACGGCAGTAGTGTTGGTGGTGATGGTGATGGCACGGTAGAAATGTTGGTGATGGACAATGGTAATGGCAGTGTTGGTGGATGGTAACTAGAAAGTGATTGTGGTGATGGTGAAGGGCAATGGGCAGTGTTGGTGGTGATGGTAATGGCAGTAGTGTTGGTGGTGATGGCAATGGGCAGTAGTGTTGGTGATGGTAATGGCAGCAGTGTTGGTGGTGATGGCGATAGTAATGGCACTATGTTGGTGGTGATGGTAATGGCAGTAGTGTTGGTGGTGATGGTAATGGCAGTAGTGTTGGTGGTGATAGTAATGGTAATGGCAGTAGTGCTGGTGGTGATGGTAATGGCAGGTGTTATGTTGATGGTAATGGTAATGGAAGCAGTGTTGGTGGTGATGGTGATGGTAATGACAGTAGTGCTGGTGGTGATGGTAATGGCAGCAGTGTTGGTGGTGATGGAACGGCAGTAGTGTTGGTGGTGATGGTAATGGCATTAGTGGCGTTGGTGGTGGGTGATGGCAATGGCTATGAAGGTTGGTGTGGTGATGATGGTAATGGCAGTAGTGTTGGTGGTGATGGTAACGATTGGTGCAGTGTTGCTGGTGGTGGTGATGGTAATGGCAGCAGTGTTGGTGGTGGTGAGTAATGGCAGCAGTGTTGGTGGTGATGGTAATGGTAATGGCAGTAGTGTTGGATGCTGATGGGTAATGGCATTAGTGGGATGGTGATGGAATGGCAGTAGTGTTGGTGATGGGTGATAGCAAGGAGCGTTTGGTGGTGATGGTACTAAGCAGTGTTGGTGGTGATGGTAATGGCAGAAAGTGGTGGTGATGGTAATGTTGCGGTGTTGCGGTGATGGTGGTGATGGTAATGGCAGTAGTGTTGGTGATGGTAATGGCAGTAGTAATGGTGGTGATGGGAATGGCAGTAGTGTTGGTGGTGATGGTGATGGTAATGCCAGTAGAGTTGGTGATGGTAATGATAATGTCAGTAGTGTTGGTGGTGATGGTAATGGCAGTAGTGTTGGTGGTGATGGTGATGGTAATGGCAGTAGTGTTGGTGATGGTAATGATAATGGCAGTAGTGTTGGTGGTGATGGTGATGGCAGTAGTGTTGGTGATGGTAATGCTAATGGCATTAGTGTTGGTGGTGATGGTAATGGCAGTAGTGTTGGTGGTGATGGTAATGGCAGTTGTGTTGATGATGGTTATGGTAATGGCAGTAGTGTTGTTGGTGATGGTAATGGCAGTAGTGTTGATGATGGTTATGGTAATGGCAGTAGTGTTGGTGGTGATGGTAATGGCAGTAGTGTTGGTGGTGGTGGTGTTGGTTGTGTCTTAAATGTTAATACTGGTGCTCGTGTTGGTAGTGGTGGTGAGAAGTACACTAGTATTAGTAGTAAGTCATTAGTGAAAAAGTATGGCGACCTGAGGACCGTTGTGGAGCAGCTGGAACACAACACTCATATCGATGTTAAGAGCAAAGCTATATGGTGGTGATGACTGAGACACGGTGGCTGGTGACGCACCTCATGAAGATTGAGTGTTGTCCTCTGTGCTTCCTCATGCTGATTCCAAGCCTACAACCCCTCTTATAACCCACACCACAAGCCACCATCTTAACACGCCACCAAAGAACACCCATTCAATCCATCCCTCACCGCCCACCCCTCTCTACACCTACCCCTCTCTACACCTTCTTTCTCTACACGTCCACCCCTCCACCCATCATCTCATTACCCACTCATCTAAAACCCACCCAACCTCCCGTCCGCCACCCATCCCGCCACCCACCACCAACTACGACACAGATCATCCCAGAGGGAGGTCAGGCTCCAGGAACAATGACCCGGTCAATAATTAAGATTGTGGCAGGTGTCGCCAGGTGGAGCCTTTACTGAACATATGCTACCGCGCACCAGGTATTAATGACCTCCAGTGCCATGGCCCAGAGGATCCACCTGGCTCTAGGGGTCATGTTCATTCTTTCCCATCCTACCTCCCCCCTCTTCTTCATCATCATCCTTTCCTACCCCTCACTCATCATTATCCCTTCTCTTCACTTAAATCATAATCGACTTATCTTTACTTTATCTTGCCATCATTCTCCCCCCTGAATCCCTATATCACCATTAATCTCCCTTTCCCTTCTCTTACCACCATACTCTCCTCGCTCACTTCTATTTCCTCCTCCACTCTCCCTTTCCCCCTTCTTTTTCCCCGTTCGTAATCTTCCCGTTCCCCCCTTCCCTCCTCTCTGCTCTCATCACACCTCCTCAACCTGAAGGGTATTGATGGCAGTAGTCTTTCACGTGATCCACAACACCACCTACTTCTTAACCTCTTCCTATTGAGCTTCTGCCTCTACTGTATATGCAACACTGAAGAGGAAGAAGAGGCACCTGGGTGTGTGAGGGATGTGTCTTTATGGTGTTGGGGGGATCCACTTAGTCTATGACACTAAATTAAATGTGGTTAAAAACGAGTTATGTAGACGTGTTTAATGCTCTTTGGGCGAATCTAAGTAAAATAAAGTAAGATGTATTCAGTAGACCTTCATGATGTGAAGCCACTCTGAGATCCTGTAATGTTGTAATTGTTACTATGGGAGAATTCTAAACTTGCATCCCAGTTGAACATTTGGAATTTTTATCTATCCAAGAATATATAACTGTCCAAGGATGAATTGCAGACATGTAGTGGATCAGGTGTCAGTGATGTAGCCACTCTACTGTCATGATGATGCTCTGAGGAATGTTGTCTCTCCCCGCGGCAACATCTCCCAACTGTTTGATGACATCTATTAACTCGTTCTCAGTGACAAATTCATTATCTTGTCTGACTGAAGATATGTATCAAAATTATTATGAAACTCAGGAACAGTTTCAAAAAGATGCGTGACGACTTTAATAGATTATTAATGGCGGGGTGGGCAATGGGCATTTTCTGTAGGTTCAGTTACATTCGTACCACTTACCCTTGAGACATGGAAGTAATATCTACCCTGTACTGTCTAAGATTGGATTATTAACTCCTCAAGTGTTCTTGCTGCTGCCTGCATGTTTCTCTAATATAGTTTCTTAATACTCTGTTGTAGTACTCGGGAGATATTTTACCAAACAATTAATAAGTTAAGTGTATTCTCTGGAGTTCATTTCTCTGTTTTCTTATTACAATGAGTTTAGTTGTTGTAGAGTATGAGGCCTAAAAACTGTTTTGTAAATTGGAGGAGTTTCAGAATGAGAAGTTCGATCAGATAAGTGTCATACATAAATGCCTTAGCCACCCTCGATGTGAAGGGGTGAGGGGGGATAGAATGAGGTACGAAAGTGATGGGGTGAATGGGATAGATGAGAGGTTGAGAGAGAAAGTGAAGGGTTGAGGGAGAAAGGTAGGGGGGGAGGGAAGAAAGTGAGGGGGAAAACGAGGAAGATGATAGGATAAGGTAGGAGGGTGAGGGGGGGGGGGCGATGGAGGGGATGAAAGACTGAGCTAAACTAAATTATTCAGGATGTAGTTATCGTCGTCAATGTAGGTGAGTGCTAATTAGTATTTCTTCTCCCCTTCTCTCTCTCTCTCTCTCTGTTATAATGACGGCCAAGGTGTATATATATATATATATATATATATATATATATATATATATATATATATATATATATATATATATATATATATATATATATATATATATATATATATATGGTTCCTCTGTTGTGCGTTAACGAAGCAGAACCATTAAAGAAACACACACTAAAGAAGACAGATCTAAGACTTCTAGGGCTAAGCATATTAATTAGAAATATGCAATGGCACTGTCCTCATAAGAGTCATTTTAGGTTCCGTATAAGGTGAACAAAAGAACCAGAACAATATGTTTTTCTTAACGCAGTTTTTTTGATCGTCTCATTACTCGCCAAGCCATATAGGTAGTCAAGACTCCCAGTGCTAAGAAGTTTGGGTAAATGAAGTTGACGTGGCACAATGGGGTCGCCGCTGTGTTCAGTATTTACTCGGTGATAATGAGGATATTGAGTGGTGTAGTGAGCCATTTTTTTTGTAACGAGGTGGAGCGCTTTGAGTCACCCCTTTGTTTACACGCTGATGTTCTTTTGTTTTGTTGGTGTCAGGTGCTATTTACCTCCTTTTTCTCCCTCCGCTTCTGGTGCCCCAGTGAAGGAGAGGGGTTGTCGGATTCCCTGTTAACGGAAGGATATTTATTTTATTTATTTCGTATTGTAATTTTTAGGAAACTTATATATAAATAATCTTTACTTCCTGTTGGACCAGATTTTGCAATGTTTACTCCTGATCAGTTCTGTTATAAATATCTTCATCTATACAATTAAATATATATCTACTTATCTTTTGTTTTCGTTTTTTATTATATCAAAGGATATTTATCCATTTAGAACACTTAACTTCTTTCCTGATCAAAAAGTTAGGGCTGTGTATCAATCTCTTCTGAGTCAAAGCAATGCAGACCTAAGCAGAGAGAAGGACAGTCAACATCTCAACCAGGCTGTAACGAAGCTTCTGTTCAGATATCGCCTCGGCAAGTCTTGCATAGAAACATCTTTCCTTTGGTCTAGGGTTGCCATATCTGAACATTAAAAAAAGGGGACGCTTCAGAAGACATCCTGCCCCCCCCCAGCACACAATTTCTATGTAACCTTGAAGCAGCCGTGACAATTAATTTTGCATATTTTGCATAATATATATATATATATATATATATATATATATATATATATATATATATATATATATATATATATATATGCCAGTATCGGTGTACTGTATTGCATTGTGTTTTTAATGTAGGCTAATATACAACATTCATGGTAAAGAAATCTTAAAAATAATAATAAAATTACCTTTGCTTAAGGCTGAATATCTTCATTCCCTTAGCTGCAGTCTTCTTCCCCCACTGTGTGTGTGACTTGATGTGCCCATGCACATCAAGATTATGGTTGAAAATTGCTAAAATGCCTTAAATGCAGGACAAGAAAAACAAATGCTACAGTGTAAAAAAAACATAAGAAAAATATGGTATACTTTCAACATTTCATTTATGGCTGTAATAGCACTAAATACAAAAACAAATTTAATAATGGGCGTGGCTGAAGAACAAGGAAAAGCAGTACATGGCACTACATGCTAGCCCAAAAATTTTTAGCAGCTAAGTTGACAACACCGTACAGGCGTACACGTGACTTATCAGCTGACGAAAACTGAACGAGATCTCTACGGTTTCCACCTCCCCTCTCTGACAGCCTCTCTCTCTCTCTCTCTCTCTCTCTCTCTCTCTCTCTCTCTCTCTCTCTCTCTCTCTCGTCATTACAGTTTCATGTTTTTTTTTCCGTGGAGAAAATGATGGAAGCTGAAATTCCGGACTTTTAAAGAATTTTAAAAATTACTTCCGGACGAAGATTTCAAGACCTAAATGGAGGACATGTCCGGGAAAATACGGACGTATGGAAACCCTAATTTGGTCCCATCCCGCTAAGAGGTTGTGAGCACCATAGGAGTGAAGCTGCCTTGATCAACATTCTGAATTCTCTTCCCATACGGGCTCTTCTTGTCATTCTCGTTCCTCTCGTGTGAAACTTCGAGAGCTTCACCCACAGCCTGGTGGCCGGCACATACTTGCAGGTTTCCTGCCGCTGCCCTGACATCATCGATGACCACCTCCACTATGCAATTTCCAGTGATCCATCACAACACTTCCCCCACCCCTATAGGCCTACATCCTGAGTTTTTATTGAGGGGGATAAGGCGTCAGGCCGTCAGAGCTTGTAAGTGATGGCAACATGAGGTTGCTAACTTTCTTGCAAGGGCGGCGGTGGTATTGCAGAGATCACTTGTTGCTTCGCCAAACTTGTTAGCTGCTGAGGATGATTCTCCACCCTCCTGCATCCAAGCCTGAAGGGCCTAACCCTCCTTGTGTCTTCAGTGCTTTTTTCCACATCATCCTTCCTGTTATTTTGTCTAACATGACAGCATTTGGAGGGATATAGGCACCCTGGAACCTGATGCTTTCCTCTGCACTCACAAGGGGATGTTTTTCCTTCAGGTACTGTAACGTCTCTTTTTTTTACTGGCAGCACACCACCGAAAAATTCCTCTGTGAGACATTTTACCGCCAAGGACACTTTTCCTACACACATATTGTTACCAAACTTTCTGACAACAACCCCAGTGGCTTGCTTTCCGTTTCCTGTACATTTCAGTCTCTGCTGCGGTGTTCTTGCCTCACTTAGGAGATTATCAAGAACCCAGTTCTGCCACATTGTCTGTCTTTCCTTCATTGTAGGTACATTTTCCTTGCACTTTCTCCTTGTATGTGTTCTCTGGCAAAATTGATAAAGTATTATTGTCAGTATGTGGAGAGCTATTGGGGCCAGGGAGCTGAGTGTACATTGATTTTGCATGAGGTAAGTCATCTCCCGGATTATTTCTTTGGTGGCTCCACATTTCGTTGGTTCAAAGAGACCACCTGACAACTTCTGAGTAGGTTTCTGTGACACCACTTCTCTACATCTTCCCCCGACATACCTTTCCAATGTGGTGGCTGTTTATCATTCACCTCGTGTACACCTGCAATTGTTGGAGCAGCATTTCTTGGCACTTCATTTTAAGACTGAGTGGACTCACTGCTATCATACAGGATATCGTCAAGCGGTGTTGTCCGGGCGATATCCTCTGTATCCTCCATTGAAGGATCCCTGCCCGGGGAATTCTGACAATTGTTCCCCCCTCCTGCATCCCATACATACTCGGTTATTTCTCACGTATTCACAGTTTGTGTAATTTGGGTTTTGGCTTTCACAGATGCAAGGACAATTACCTGGCATAATGCTCCAGACTTCGAGCAACAGGAGTAACTAGTGAGGGAGGCAATAGATCATTAGATATACGTGGTGGGTGAGGAGACACAAGTACATGAGTGACGTGAATCTCCGATCCGAAGTATCCGGTGACAAGGAGCAATTTTGACCTCAGGACCTCAGGATACTACTACTACTATTACTGCTCCTCCTCCTCCTCCTCCTCCTACTACTACTACTACTACTACTTTTTCTTTTTTAACGTGTCCTCCAGCTTCCCCCAATAGCCACACCTTCGCCGCCATTTTATTACCTTAAAATTAAATATCCTAAGTAGCTATCCTAGCTGTGTTAATTTAGTTGAGCCGCAGATCTATGCTGCATTCAGTGACTGTTGCCTCATAGTCAATATCTGCAACTCTTGTCGGCTTTGGGGCCTATGCTCTCGTTCCCCTGAGGCAGAGCAAAGCAGACCTAAGGAGAGAGAAGGACAGTCGACATCTCATCCAAGCTGTAACATAACTTCTGGGCTGCTGCATCCGTTAGGATAACACCTCCGAGAGTCTGGCGTAGGAGCATCTTGCACTTGGTCCCATCCCACCAGAGGTTGTGAACACTAGAATTCTCTCCCCATATGCCCTGATCTTGTCATTCTCGTTCCTCCTGTGTGCAGCATCGAAAGCTAGGTTACGGTGACATGCGGCCATGGGATCGAAAATCCTTATGTAAAAGAAGGCTCGCTGTCCCCGCATCCAGAATCCTCGAGCACTGACGTCCACACGGGCTTCGTTGGACGTGTTTTAAGTCCTGTGATGGAAATTCTCACAGTCTTATGGAAGGAGGGTCTGTTCTACCCTGACAACATGACAGATTTCCTTCAACATATTTGCTGTGAGATCCCTTACTTCGTCGTGCCTCATGCATACGAAGCCCCCTTTCTTGCACACCATGGCGTGATCGATTATATAGGAAGAGCCACACACGCATTGGGAGGGCAAACCTACCGGCCTACCGTACTTTAGATCAATGGCATCTGTAAATTCTTGTTTATTAAGATTGAAACCTTTTTCCTTATCGGTAACTTTGTTAGCCAGTTCGAGGTGCCCACCTCCTACGCTATAGCTACGTTTTTTCAAGTTCTCTGGCACGTGCAGCATCAGTTGCTGCAGTTTATCACTTTGGCTGTGCTGTCGTTCTATCGTAATGGACCGTCGAATCTTGTTTAATTCGCTAGTATCCATCTCACTTGCTGCATTCTGAGCTATTATATGTTCAGTGAGGGCTGCCGTGTGCTTGACTGAGTTCTGATGTTCAGTGGCAGCAAGCTCCTCTGGGTTGGTCAATCCCATTCCTCCTAGTCTTGGTGGTAGTGCAAGGATTGACCTTTCTGTTGGGGTTAAGTGAAGGTGTTTCACAAATTTGGGAATAAAATTGATACTGATGGCTTCTACTATTACTACTACTCATACTTTACTTCTACTACTGCTACTACTACTACTACTACTACTACTTTTTTTTATCATGGCCTCCAGCGTCCCCCAATAGCCACACCTTCGCCACCATTTAATAAACTTAATATTAAATATCCTAATACATAAGTAGCTATCCTATCTGTGTTAAATTAGTTGAGCCGCAGATCTATGCGGCATTCAGTGACAGTAGCCTCATAGTCAATATCTGCAGCAGTTGTCGGAGTTGGGGCAGAAGCTCTCGTTCCCCTGAGGCAGAGCAAAGCCGACCGAAGGAGAGAGAAAGACAGTCGACATCTCATCCAGGTTGTAACATAACTTCTGGGCTGCTGCTTCTGTTCGGAGATCACCTCCGTGAGTCTGGCGGAGAAACATCTTGCACTTGGTCCCATCCCACCAGAGGTTGTGAACACTAGAGGAGTGAAGCTGCCTTGATCAACGTTTTGGATTCTCTCCCCATATGCCCTTATCTTGTCGTTCTCGTTCCTCCTATGTGCAGCATCGAGAGCTAGGTTACGGTGACATGCGGCCATGGGATCAAAAATCCTGATGTCGAAGAAAGTTCGCTGTCCCCGCATCCAGAATCCTCGAGCACTGACGTCAACACGGGCTTCGTTAGATGTGTTTGAAGTCCTATGTTGGAAGATCTCACCATCCAATGGAAGGAGGGTCGGTTCTACCATGACATCCCGGCAGATTTCCTTCAGCATATTTGCTGTAACTACTACTACTACTACTGCTACTGCAGTACTGCTGCTGCTGCTGTTGCTGCTGCTGCTGCTGTTGCTGCTGCTGCTGCTGCAGCAGAGGCACAGCAGAGCAGATCTGAGTAAAGAGAATGATCGGCGACACTTCAAACAGGCCACAACAAAATTTCTAGGTAGCTGCTTCTGTTCTGATAACACCTAGTCAGCCTGACATAGAAGCATTTTGAACCTGGTCTCATCTCGCTCATTGTTGTGAACACGAGAGAAGTGAAGCTTCCTTGGTCTAGGTTCTGGATTCTCTTTGAATATGCTCTGCTCTTTTCGTTCTCGTTTCTCCTGTATAGTATGCATCTTCTGGAGTCAGGTCACGGTGACATGCGGCCAGGGGGTCGAATATCCTGATATCAAAGAAGCCTTTCTGTCCCCTTGCCCAGAAACTTTAAGCACTGACCTTCACATGGGCTTTGCTAGTTTTGTTTACAGTCCGGTGAAGGAAACGCTTGCCAGCCAGTGGGAAGACAGTCGATTCCACTGTGACGACAGCATATTTTCTTCAACATATTTGTTGTGAGGTCCCTTACTTCTTCGTGCCTAATACAAAAGAATCCCCTCTTCTTGCACACCATGGCATAGTTGATATCATAGGACGTTCTACGCGCGCATTAGGCGGGCATGCTTTCCACTGGTTAACCACGCCTTAGAAAACATACGTAAGTGAATTCTTGTTGTTTGCTCTTATTGGTAAAGTTGTTAGCTAGCTTGAGGCGTCCACCTCTTGTGCAACCTTTATTTTTTTCTTCACATTCTCTGGCAGTTGTTCCATCAGTAGTTGAAGTTTTCTCTTTGGGCGCGCTTCCGTTCTGTCGTAAAGGAGCATTGAATTTTATTAAGTTCGCTGGTGTCTACATCATTCGCAGCGTTTTGGGTTACTATGTGCTCAGTGAGCGCTGCCGTGAGCGTGACAGAGTTTTGATGTTCAGTGATTCCAATTTTTCATTGTCTCGGTGGTAGTGCAAGGAGTGACCTTTCTGTTGGGGTAATGTGGTGGCAATTTACTAGTGTTGGAATAAATTCGTTCCTTATGGCTTCTTCTAGACGACGGAGGAGAGGTTCGATGTCAGGGATAGTGCGCATCAGGTAATTCCAGCTATGTTTGATTCCGTGAATGAATGCCGCAAACGCCGCATGTGGCTCTGTTTTAGCAGTTTCTGACAGAGTTTGGATTTCCTTCACCCACTCATTCACCTTTCCATTTATGTATTCGGTCTTGAAATTATGCATGGCGATTACTGTGCATAGGTGTCTTTTGCCCCCCTTTGTTATTTTGACCTCACTTCCATTGAAGATCTTTCTAACCAATCGCAATGTTCTGGGTTCACAAAAGGGAAGGATTTTCTGGCATTTGGGTGAGATCTTATTTTTTGACCTCATGATGTTACCAGATCCCCCCACTTTTTTTATATATCCTCAACTTTTCCTGTTCCTGTGAGGTCATCCATGTACTCTACCTATTTGGCCTTACTTGTCTCATAATTTAATCTATGTTGGAGCATGGATAGGTCTAATGCATACATACCCATAGCGAGTGGGTCTCCCTGTGTCATTCCACCAGCTGACTGTAGGACAGTATCTTTAACTAGGGCTTTGAAGCTCGTTATATAGAGGTCTATCGGGTTCTTGTGTGTATTTTCCACATATATTGTGAAGCTTGGACACTTAATCATAATGTTGTGCCTTTCGGTTGAGAACGCTGAAAGCATTGGAGGCGTCTACCAGGAGTATAACTTCACAGTCATGCTGTTCAAATAACTTTCACATGGCGTGAATGGCAGCTTCTCCACCAGCCTGATGGCTAGTGGCTAGCACATACTTGCAGCTTCTATGCTGCTGCCCTGACATCATCATTGACCATCTCCATTGTGCATTTACCAATAATTCGTCTTAGGGGATGAAGCGGCTGGCCATTAGAGCTTGTAGGTGTTGGCCGCAAAAGGTTGTCAGCTTTCTTGCAAGGGCGACAATGGTTTTTCAAAGGTATTTCGCTGTATTGACTCCCGATGATTTATTTTTCTCCCAATAAGTAAAACTTAAATATCACTTTTATTATTTAGGAATTATTCTGTTAAAAGTATAGGTTTCACTCTAAGAGACCTGAGATGTTAGCGACACCATTGGAATAATAATAATAATAATAATAATAATAATAATAATAATAATAATAATAATAATAATAATAATAATAATAATAATATTAATAATAATAATAATAATAATAATAATAAAAATAATAATAATAATAATAATAATAATAATAATAATAATAATAATAATAATGGTTTCCCCTCGTGTAACGAGGATAGCCGGCCCAAGGGCCACTCAGACGTGGATTTGTTTAAGGTGGAGAAGCTGTCGACAACACAACAACCACACCCTGAGTTAATGAGCTGAGTGACCCAGTGTCAAGGAATTGTCCGAGGAGAGTGGATAACTCGCCAACTGCACTGGCTAACCATTACCCCGGAACACGATCTTTAACACCAGGTTCCCAATTACTGCTGGGTAGATAGAGGCAAATGGCGCAAAGAAACTTGCCATAGTTCCACCCTGCTCCGGAGTCGAACCCGGGTCCGCTTGCATGCGAGACGAGCATGTTGACCATTACACCACAGGTCGCCATTTGGAATATTATACAGATTAACACACAGTAACTCTCTCTCTCTCTTTCTTTCCTTCCCAAGTTGCCATTATAAAAGACAAAATACGCCAAAAAAAAAAAAAAAAACATTAATTAATAGGATAATTACACAACAATTTTGTTAAGTTATGTCACATTAACTCTTACCCATGGGCCCCATAATTTAACAGACGGCTGCTTTTGAATGGAATGGCTCGATCTGTGACCCGCAAAAATCAATAGGGTCGTCGTTTCCGGAGAGGGCCAGGAACAGTGTAAAGCTCACTTCGGATTCGTGGAGACTCGTGTTACCGTTCCGAGACCAGGATTATATTTTTTAGTAGGAAGGACCGACACTTTTGACCTACTGACGTCAGAATCAATAGTGAACTTCCTGTCTGCAGATAATGTCTCGTGCCTTAGGTGGTGTCTCGTCCCCAGCTGGTATCCCGTCCTCAGCTGGTATCCCGTCCTCAGATGGTATCCCGTCCTCAGATGGTATCCCGTCCTCAGATGGTATCTCATATTCAGCTGGTATCCCGTCCCAGCTGGTATTCCGTCCTCAGCTGGTATTCAAATCTTCAGCTGGTATCCCATCCTCAGTTGGTATGCCGTCCTCAGCTGGTATCCCGTTCCTAGCTGGTATCCCACCCTCAGCTGATATTCCTTCCTCAGCTGGTATCCCATCTTCAGCTGGTATTCCGTCCTCAGCTGGTATCCCACCTCAGCTGATATTCCTTCCTCAGCTGTGAATCCATCTTCAGCTGGTATTCCGTCCTCAGCGGTATCCCATATTCAGCTGTGGTATCCTGTCCCAGCTGGTATTCTGTCCTCGCCAGCTGGTATCCCATCCCTCAGCCAAAATCACATCCCAAAGGTATCCTGTCCCAGCTGCATCTGACCCCACATGGTGACCCGGTCCCTCAGCTGCATCCCCGGTCCCCAGCCGGGTATCCTTTCCTAGCTGCTGGTGTGTCCTGTCCCCATGGTATACCGTCCTCAGCTGGTATCCCTGCCCCCAGCCAGGTCCCCGGTCCCCAGCTGGTGTCCTTTCCCCAGCCAGGTCCCATCCCCATATGCACATCTCGTCCCTCAGATGGCATCCCATCCCCGCTGGTATCCCCATCCTCAGCTGGTATCCCGTTCCTAGCTGGTAATCCGTCCTCAGATGGTATCCCATCCTCAGTTGGTATCCCGTCTTCAGTTGGTACCCCGTTCTCAGCTGGTATCCTGTCATGTCCTCAGATGGTATCCCGTCCTCAGATGGTATCCCGTTCTCAGCTGGTATCCCATATTCAGCTGGTATCACGTCCTCAGATGGTATCCCAACCTCAGCTGGTATCCCGTCCTCAGCTTGTATCCCATATTCAGCTGGTATCCCGTCCTCAGATGGTATCCCAACCTCAGCTGGTATCCCGTCCTCAGCTTGTATCCCATATTCAGCAGGTATCCCGTCCTCAGATGGTATCCCAACCTCAGCTGGCTTCCCATCCTCAGCTGATATCCCGTCTTCAGCTGTATAATGTTATCTATCAGACCAACGCATCCAGGCCAGTAGAATAACTTAGACAGAGCAGTAACCAGGGGAGCAGGTGTTCACCCACGTAAGTTGACCCACCCTACAGTGACTAAGGTGAGATTAAGACCTGACCCAACAGAGGTCACAGTCACAAAGGGAACCAGATTTCTCACCGATATTCGATTAGTTAAACCGGAGTCATGGCCTTGTTAATTCAAGGAACTGCTATCCAGCCAGTACTTATGATACCTGACCAAACAAGCCGGTCTAGACACACCCAGATTGGTGTTAATTAAGAGAGGACATCTGCCGACCTGAAACCTCCAATATAAGGGGCCTTCAGCTCCTTCCACGCACCATCATTATTATATCCGTGAAGGGGCCAGCAACACTCGCTCCCCATCCCGCTCGTCATCTCACCAGCTGCATCCAAGAAGTCCGTTAATACTGTACTGTAAGTGCAACGAGGTCTCAGCCCAGATCCATTAACGGTGTGCTATCTACTCATCGTGACAGATGGTGGTAGTGCGGTCATCCTGAACCTCCCCAACGATCGACATGGTGGAAGTGCCCATTTTACTTGTTAGGTAATAGGAATGTATCATAGTCTATTATATATTGTGTACAAACCCCCATTGATCTCCTCCCCGTTGAACTAGTCAAATAAAGCTGTAACATGCATCTATGTTTTATATACTACACTTGTACTGAGCCTGTGTTAATATATAATAATATCTTTACACCCTTGAGTCACGCTATCAACTTTCCTCACTCTACAAGTCTACTACTATAAATTCTTACCTTACCTCTTCATCTGAGATTTAACCTCATTATAGCTGGTATCCCATCCTTAGCTGGTACCCCAACCTCAGCTGGTATCCCATCCTCACCTGGTATCCTGTCCACAGCTGGTATCCCGTACGCAGTTGGTATCCCATCCTCAGTTGGTATCCCATCCTCAGCTGGTATCCCGTCACTAGATGGTATACCGTCCTCAGCTGGTATCCAAATCCTCAGTTGGTGTCTCGCTAATGATAAAAAAAATTCACCATGAACTAACAACAGTGAACTAAAGACCTGACTTCAATGACACAAATATTCTTCGACTAACTCTATTACTTTCCTATAAAACCTTCAGAGAGACTAAGCGATGTATTGGAAGAGAAGAAGAGTATATTACGACTCCTCCTTCTCCTTCTCCTCTTTTTCCTCCTTCTGGTGCTGTCAGTACACGAGTAACAAAACACTGACACAGGGTAAACAGTTCTGTAGTTCTCGGGAGGTTCCTTCTTGGTCTACTTCTCTCTTCACTTGGCCGTCAGATAAACCAATCTACATCTATATTAACGGGAACAAGACAAAAAACCAATCTCTTCTGTTTTAGTTTAACAAATTTATTGGCAGAGCTTGTAGTACAGTTTGCCTATTCTGAGTAATTCAGTCAGGTCTTGACACTGAGGGTGGTATCACTTCTCACTGCCACGCAGGACAGAGGTTCATACACAAAGAGATGCATCATATTCATTGACAGTACATATACATATATGTGCACACACACACACACACATATACATACATATACACATATACATACACATATACATGTACATATATATATACACATATGCACACATACACACATACATACATACATATACGTCGGTCAGATTCATGTGGGTAATGTCACTCTTCACTGCCATACAGGACAGAGGTTCGTACACAAAGAAGGAACATCATATTCATTAGCAGTATATATAGGTCAATGGTTCACCTACATTGGAGTCATATTCTAATTGAAGACTAATCAGTGTGGGCTAGCAAATTTGGGATAAACAGCAAGAATGTCCTCAAGCACACCTGATTCAATGAAGTAATTACATAGTTCAAGATACAATAAGTCAGGTGGCCTGAAGTCTTTGACAGTGTCACATTCAATAATATAGTGTTCAAGTGTATGCTTTACAGGTTTATCACAAAGTTTACATGCTGAGTGTTCCGGTATGGGTACAGCGTTACTAACTTGCCAGATGTGTCTGTATCCTAGCCTAATTCTGGCCACGACTACATCACATTGTCTGGTTCTGTCCTTATGCTGGCCATACCGGTACCTCTTGCCACAAAATTTGTCATATTTACTAATGCTACAACTGTCAGGTCTCTCTGCATTTCTCATTTCTTCTAGATCAGAGTTCATGATTCTGACTTGAATGTTTTTAATTACAGCATTGGACAGGCCAAGGTCACGGTCAACATTTTCTTTCTTACAATCTCTTCTGGGAACGACAGTGAGAATGAAATTAGATCAAAGGTGCTGTCGATGCTCTCTCTCTCTCTATCTCTCTCTCTCTCTCTCTCTCTCTCTCTCTCTTTCTCTCATTTGGGCGAATGAGGGGTATCTAATCACTGAGTTTTATCTAAATATTGTTGTTGGGGATGGAGGGGGAGGGTGGATGGGGAGCGGAGGGGGAGGGTGGATGGGGAGCGGAGGGGGAGGGAGAGGGGACTTACGTGACCCAGTGTTCTTTTATCATCTAGTTAGCAAACAGAAACAAAATATTCCAATAAAAACAATAAAATGAAGATAATGTTTCCTGTTGGTGTTTTATTCACTAATATAATCTGTTTTATCTTGAACCCGCGCAAAAGAACGTTGTAGAATGCTTAAATCTGTCTGCTTGTCTGTCTCCTCCATTGTGTGTATGTGTGTGTGTGTGTGTGTGTTTGAGTGTATAGTATATGCATCTGTTTATACGTGTGATTTATTTACGGAAACACAAACACTGCTGCTGGCTGCTGTTATTGGCCACGTAACACTAACATACAGTACTCAACGTAAGGTTAAGGCAGAGTACAAAACATGTACTCAGTTGGTACTGCAGTAATGAGTAATTTCTGTGAGTAAAATGATTTTTTACTCGTCCATAAAGCTAAATTTTTGAGTGAATGTATTTTTCTCAAGTAATGACAATTAACTTTTTTATTTTTGTTTGAATCATTATACTGAGTGAAAAACCTATTCCTGTATGGTAATTTATTTTTGTGATATATAACACCAACAGTAGCGTCGCGGTATTAATTTCAAAAACTCGTATTTACCGAAATAAAAATTTCTTGGCAAAATACTAAAAACGGAACAATGATCATGATAATGATGACATCAGAGTCAGCTGTTACAATAACCGTGAAAAAGTGTACATAAAATTTTTCATTTACATGTAAAAATATGTTCACGGTAACTAGATTAATGAAAACACAAGTGTTGTTTATCAAGTCGCTGGAGTGATCCCCCGCGTATAATCATATATTTCCGTATTCAAAGTGCTATAACTGTCAACCATTATCGGGATTCACTGAAACTGGAACTCATCAAGAGCTTAAACACATATTGCACTCTAGAAATTTGGTCATAATCAGATCTCATTTGGTAAAGTTATTGTATGAACAAGGAAACGTTAACAAAGGAAGAGCGGATGGACGAACAGACGAGCCCACTGTTACACCCTGGCGGCGAGGGGATGAAATGATAGACAAGATATAGGAGTGAAATAATTATACCGCCATCTTTGCAGCCAAGCCCGGAGAAAGACAGTGCGGTCGGTCTTCGGTGCTTTGACTGTGGAGCCTACCAGTAAAAGTGTTGACTCCAAGTTGTTGAAGACAGAGGTGTGTATATCGCAGTGCAGGTGTTTACTCCTAGTTGTTGAAGACAGAGGTGTATATAGCAGTACAAGTGTTGACTCCTAGTAGTTGAAGACGGAGGTGTGTATATAGCAGTATAAGTGTTGACTCCTGGTTGTTGAAGACAGGGGTGTGTATATAGCAGTACAAGTGTTGACTCCTGGTTGTTGAAGACAGAGGTGTGTATATAGCAGTACAAGTGTTGACTCCTAGTAGTTGAAGACAGAGGTGTGTATATAGCAGTACAAGTGTTGACTCCTGGTTGTTGAAGACAGGGGTGTGTATATAGCAGTACAAGTGTTGACTCCTGGTTGTTGAAGACAGAGGTGTGACAGAGGTGTGTATATAGCAGTACAAGTGTTGACTCCTGGTTGTTGAAGACAGAGGTGTGTATATAGCAGTACAAGTGTTGACTCCTGGTTGTTGAAGACAGAGGTGTGTATATAGCAGTACAAGTGTTGACTCCTGGTTGTTGAAGACAGGGGTGTGTATATAGCAGTACAAGTGTTGACTCCTGGTTGTTGAAGACAGAGGTGTGTATATAGCAGTACAAGTGTTGACTCCTGGTTGTTGAAGACAGAGGTGTGTATATAGCAGTACAAGACAGAGGTGTGTATATAGCAGTACAAGTGTTGACTCCTGGTTGTTGAAGACAGGGGTGTGTATATAGCAGTACAAGTGTTGACTCCTGGTTGTTGAAGACAGAGGTGTGTATATAGCAGTACAAGTGTTGACTCCTGGTTGTTGAAGACAGAGGTGTGTATATAGCAGTACAAGTGTTGACTCCTGGTTGTTGAAGACAGAGGTGTGTATATAGCAGTACAAGTGTTGACTCCTGGTTGTTGAAGACAGAGGTGTGTATATAGCAGTACAAGTGTTGACTCCTGGTTGTTGAAGACAGAGGTGTATATAGCAGTACAAGTGTTGACTCCTGGTTGTTGAAGACAGAGGTGTGTATATAGCAGTACAAGTGTTGACTCCTGGTTGTTGAAGACAGAGGTGTGTATATAGCAGTACAAGTGTTGACTCCTGGTTGTTGAAGACAGAGGTGTGTATATAGCAGTACAAGTGTTGACTCCTGGTTGTTGAAGACAGGGGTGTGTATATAGCAGTACAAGTGTTGACTCCTGGTTGTTGAAGACAGGGGTGTGTATATAGCAGTACAAGTGTTGACTCCTGGTTGTTGAAGAAGGAGCAGTACAAGTGTTGACTCCTGGTTGTTGAAGACAGAGGTGTGTATAGCAGTGCAGGTGTTGACTCCTAGTTGTTGAAGACAGGGTGTATATATGCTCCCTGGTTGTTAGTACAGTACAAGTTGTTGACTCCTGGTTGTTGAAGACAGAGGTGTGTATATAGCAGTACAAGTGTTGACTCCTGGTTTGTTGAAGACAGGGGTGTGTATATGGTGTTGACTCCTGGTTGTTGTATAGGCAGGGAGTACAAGTGTATATAGCAGTACAAGTGTTGACTCTGGTTGTTGAAGACAGGGGTGTGTATATGCAGTACAAGTGTTGACTCCTGGTTGTTGAAGACAGAGGTGTGTATATAGCAGTACAAGTGTTGACTCCTGGTTGTTGAAGACAGAGGTGTGTATATAGCAGTACAAGTGTTGACTCCTGGTTGTTGAAGACAGAGGTGTGTATATAGCAGTACAAGTGTTAACTCCTGGTTGTTGAAGACAGAGGTGTGTATATAGCAGTACAAGTGTTGACTCCTGGTTGTTGAAGACAGGGGTGTATATATAGCAGTACAAGTGTTGACTCCTGGTTGTTGAAGACAGGGGTGTGTATATAGCAGTACAAGTGTTGACACCTGGTTGTTGAAGACAGGGGTGTGTATAGCAGTACAAGTGTTGACTCCTGGTTGTTGAAGACAGAGGTGTATATAGCAGTCAGGTGTTGACTCCTAGTTGTTGAAGACAGTGGTGTATATTAGGGTGTGTCATAGGAGGGAAGATCAGCTAAAACTAATGGCCCATCACTTTTTTGGTAGATTTTAGTGTATATAAGCAGAAAATAATTTCAGTTTCAATATTTTGCAACCTTTTGCTAGGTAAGTTTTAGCGTGAAATTTATCGAAAATCTAACGTACAGCTGCATTAGTGCATTACAATTAAATAGTGAACATTGCTTTCTGACTTCATTCTTTAACAACTCAACTAACAATAGTTTTTTCTGTTTCAGATTCTGATGCATTTATAAGTTGATAATATTTGCGATGGCTGCTTGTGTCAGGACGAGGAACCAAAAATCCAGCCATCTCAGTCACTATCTTGGGTCTGGGAGAGAGCTCCTGAAGTCGGAGTTGCCTACATTAAGAGATGCTTTGAGATACGGTGTTTTAATCAGGCAAATCAGTGAAAAACCAAAGAACTTACACAAACAAAGACATTGCCAGTGATATGACCAAAGCTGTCTTGGCACAGTACACTCTGGCTAACGCTCAGTTCAAGCCTCCAGTCATAACAAGTCAGAAGAAGATTATGGTGAGACTGCTAGCCAGTTGGGGGAAAAGGCAAAGATATCTCTTGGGAGAGGAAAACTTGCAGTTAAGGACAGCTTTGCCAAGCAACTGGACCAGTTATTTGACATAATTACTTGCAAGTGCCCAATTGTTTTCTGTCCTGAGTTTGGATGCGATCGTGACTGTAAATCCGAGGCCCACATCTCCTGTATTTGCAAGCGTGAACTGAAGATTCCTGTGATCGAACTGGCATTTGTCAAAGCACAGAGAGAGAAGACTGGCAGTATAGGGGCTCTCATGATTTCTAGCCAAGATATTCTGGAGTCCAAGAGACAGGAGGCTGCCACAGAGAGACAGAAGAGGAGAAGAGTTGCCGAGGAAAAGAGACTTGGGAAGGCCCAGGGTGAGGTAAAAAGGCCGATGATTGGAGTCAAGCTGATTCAGAGTTTAATGACTTCCCCATGGCTGATCCGAGTGCTGACCAGGAGAATGGTGACTTTGTCCCTAACCCAGAAAATAATGATCCCAAACCTTCCAGGCATAAGATTCGAAATAGGAAAGATATCCCGAGCATAGCTCTGGCCAGCATGCGACACCACACTGGTCTCAGAGAAACTGCAAAGATAGCAACAGCTGCCTGGACTGACGGTGGTTTGATAACACCTGATGATGTTCACCTGGTGATAGATCATAACAAAGTAAGAGAGCTCAGGAGAAACTTGTCAGTAACCTAGAAGAGGAGTTTGATAAGGGATAAGAGAAAATGGAATCAATTGTTTGTTCTTTGATGGGAGAAGGGATGACACTAAAGTGTTCATGAAAGTTGGAGATTCTGACAAGTTGTTCCCTGCCATGGTGAAGGAGGAACACTACTCCTGCTGCAGTGAACCAGGAGGGAAGTATTTGTGGCATTTCACTCCAGAGAAAGATGACATCAGGAAACCAGCTGAGATAGTGGCAGATAACATTGTGAACTGGCTCAGAGAGAGGAACGTAGACCAGACCCTGCAGGCCATTGGAGGGGACAGCACCAACACGAACACAGGGTGGCAAGGGGGGTCATACAGTGGATAGAGCGGAAGATTGGGAGGAAGCTGGTCTGGATTGTTTGTGACCTCCACACTCAGACATCTGATCCAGGAGCTGGATGGCAAGACTCCTTCAAACAACAGATGGTCTGGTCCTCTTGGCAAGATGCTGGACTCTGCCACTGAGTTAGAAATAAATCCGAGCTTTGAAAAAATCACAGTTGGCCCTCCACTCGTTGAGCTTGCACATACTGTCATTGACGACCTGAGTACTGACCAGTACTATGGTTACATGATTTGCAGTGCCATCAAAACTAGGGTCATGCCTGATAGACTTGCTTACCTGCAGATAGGTCCAGTCTCATTCTAGGTGGCTCCTACAACGGCTCTCAGGTTCTGCAGAATTTGGGTCGCTCATCATAAACTGAAAGGGAACCAACACAACCTGAGACTTATTGTCCAATTCATCGTGAGTGTCTACTTGCCAAATTGGTTCAACACCAAGGTCAAGTCATCCGAAGGTCCGAGGCATGTTCTCTTCCAGCTTGAGCTCCTGAGGAGTCAGCCAAGGAAGGTTGTTCAGATTGTGGAGCAGACTGTGAGGAGATCTTCCTGGTATGCTCATCCCGAGGCAGTTCTGCAGACAATGCTCTGCAGTAAGGATGAGGAGGAGAGAAGAGTGGCAGTCAAAAAGATCTTGGATATGAGACTTATGAGAGGATCTGGGCATGACGAATCAGTTTGGTGACGATTCCTTCAGGGTCAGGAAGACTCCTGAAGTCAATCTAGGTGCCAAGACCCTCACTGATCTCATAGATCTGGATAACATCCAGGCTGGCAGTGAGCCCCTCATACCTGCAGCCTCACCAATGTTCAAGTCAGAGCTTTCCTGGACAACCCCATGCATGTCCTGCCTGGCCCTCGCACACCCAGAGTATAGAGCGTTGTGTACAGCAAGTGAGCGAGGCCAGCAGTCACGTGTGCCAGGAGAGGAGGGAAGGCTACATCCGAGCTCAGGTGGTCAGCAGGGAAGTGATGAGTAGAAACAGAAGCAAGAAAGACATGTTCTCTATGGTGTGCAGCAACACCGGTCGTAGTAGTAAAACCGGTTTTGTATTTGATGATTTTGTTTTCTAAAGGAATATTAAATTTAATAAATGTGTCAAGATCATTCGTTTCACTATTCTGGATCATTTTCATCCTAATAAATTAACCTGATACATTTACTTTACTTTAAATAAGCTATTTAGTGGTGTTGGTAAAAGGGTGGGAATAATGAATTTTCATAAGATTTCAAGTTAAAATTTACCTAGCAAAAAATAAAAACTTTTTAAATCTGAAGATATCACATGATTCTGCACATAGAACTACATCATTAATACCATGGGCCGATTTTTCAAACTCAAAAAAAAAAAAATATTCGCCTCCGTATGACACACCCTAGCTGTATATAGCAGTCAGGTGTTCTCTCCTAGTTGTTAAAGACACAGGTGTACATAACAGTACAGGTGTTATCTCTTGGCTGGTACCATAAAATATGGGTCACCGTCGTCACCATAGAGGACCATTTAATATTGCTCTTGGTTGTTTACTTTTATCTGTTTCTTTCTGCTCCACCACACGTAATATCAACACTCCTTGATCTACCCCATACATTATTCATCTCAGCTCCCATCTGTTAGTTAACAATAACTTTCATTACAAACTCCACATATTATCACTTGAGGGAAGGTGGACGCTGTCTATACACGCTGTTCTAAGTCGAAGTCAAATTCTGGCTATATTTCACTAACTATCTCAGCTCCCATCTGTTAGTTAACAATAACTTTCATTACAAACTCCACATATTATCACTTGAGGGAAGGTGGACGCTGTCTATACACGCTGTTCTAAGTCGAAGTCAAATTCTGGCTATATTTCACTAACTATTTTTCTATCTATGTATATCTTTTTTTTCTGAAATATCATAGAGCAATTATTTACCTCTTGTGTAAGTTTTTGGAGCATATAACAACCCAGACTGAATTTGGTCGATCAAAAAAACAACAATATTTACAGACACGTAACAAAGCCTAATATGCTTTACAGGTCAAATAACCTAACATTAACCTCACTAATAATTTTACGTTAACTGACTTACTGTGTTGATGTTCTTTTGACAGTCCAGTTGTATTGATATTTTTGGGGGAGGATTTTATCAGATTTTTTTTCCCTCAGCTTTATCATTCCACTTCTGTTCTGAAAGGGGAATTTAGAGTCGCCAGGAGAATTAATTCCCAAGGGAGAGGAGCTGTGTTGTGTTGGTATGAAACTCAGATTTATAGAAGTTCATAATTGAATTTTCACTCTACCTGTTACATGAACACGGATGTTCTCTATAGTCAACGAAAAACTAAGATATTTAAAAATAAATGCAGTTAACAATGCCCTGAGACGTTCCTATAATGAGAGACTGGCCATCATCATCAGGTGGGAAATAACGTGGGGATCTTAGGGAATTTTGTTAATGCTTTTCCCCCGCAGCTTCAGTGGGTCGCTCGCTCCTTCTGTTGTTAGCTGGCTGGGAGAGAGAGAGAGAGAAGATTAGAAACAAAGAGAATACACAAACCGAGAAGCACATACTGTACATATTCCCTGATCTTTTCAAACACTCATAAATAATTCCAGTTTTCAATTACCATTCAAAGTAACAAAAAAAAAAACGAACAAGACAGAGAAAATAAGCAGCGTATTCTACTCCCACTTTATTTCACACCTGGACATAATGAAGCAGTGTGCAAAATTACCGTCGCACTATAAGCAATTTGCAACTCTGGGACCCACGTTTTCGGAAATTCGTAAGTTTTTTTTATTATTTTTTTTATCCTGTAGAAAACATATTTTCTTATGACAGAGCCTCAGTTAGTCTAATGTCTTATGGTTAATATTATTTTCATTGTTCATTTGTTTATTTTGAAGGAAGAATAGTCAAGACTTTATGTCCACTTCAGAAAGGAATTATTATTTAACGTAGGAACTTTTGAGGATAGCTGTGCTGTGAGCTTGGGTGGCCTCCACGTTCGCCAGGAACACTTAATTACAGACCATAATTGTGCAGGATAACAGAATTTCATATTTGGTAACGAGACCCCGCCCAGTGCTGCCTCATCCTCCCGCCCAGTGCTGCCTCATCCTCCCGTCCAGTGCAGTCTCATCCACCCGCCCAAGTGCTGCCTCATCCCTCCCAGTGCTGCCTCATCCTCCTGCCCAGTGCTGCCTCATCCTCCCGTCCAGTGCTGTCTCATCCACCGCCCAGTGCTGCCTCATCCTCCTCCCAGTGCTGCCTCATCCTCCCGTCCAGTGCTGTCTCATCCACCCGCCCAGTGCTGCCTCATCCTCCTCCCAGTGCTGCCTCATCCTCCCTGCCCATTGCTGCCTCATCCTCCCGCCCAGTGCTGCCTCATCCTCCCTCCCAGTGCTGCCTCATCCTCCTCCCAGTGCTGCCTCATCCTCCCTCCCAGTGCTGCTGTCTCATCTTCCCTCCCAGTGCTGCCTCATCCTCCCTCCCAGTGCTGCCTCATCCTCCTCCCAGTGCTGCCTCCCAGTGCTGCCTCATCCTCCCGCCCATTGCTGCCTCATCCTCCCGCCCAGTGCTGCCTCATCCTCCCTCCCAGTGCTGCCCTCATCCTCCCTCCCAGTGCTGCCTCATCCTCCTCCCAGTGCTGTCCCAGTGCTGCCTCATCCTCCCTCCCAGTGCTGTCATCCTCCTCCCAGTGCTGCCTCATCCTCCCGCCCAGTGCTGCCTCATCCTCCCGCCCAGTGCTGCCTCATCCAACCGTCCAGTGTTGACTCATCCATCACCCAGTGCTGCCTCATCCACCAGCCCAGTGCTGCCTCATCCTCCCGCCCAGTGCTGCCTCATCCTCCCGCCAGTGCTGCCTCATCCTCCTGCCCAGTGCTGCCATCCACCCGCCCAGTGTTGCTCATCCATCCACCCAGTGCTGCCTCATCAGTGCTCCATCCCGCCCAGTGCTGCCTCATCCTCCCTGCCTCATCCACCCGCCCAGTGCTGCCTCATCCTCCCGCCCAGTGCTGCCTCATCCTCCCGCCAAGTGCTGCCTCATCCTCCCGCCCAGTGCTGCCTCATCCACCCGCCCAGTGCTGACTCATTCATCCACCCAGTGCTGCCTCATCCACCCGCCCAGTGCTGCCTCATCCTCCCGCCCAGTGCTGCCTCATCCACCCGCCCAGTGCTGACTCATCCTCCCTCCCAGTGCTGCCTCATCCATCCACCTAGTGCTGACTCATCCATCCACCCAGTGCTGCCTCATCCTCCCGCCCAGTGCTGCCTCATCCTCCCTCCCAGTGCTGACTCATCCATCCACCTAGTGCTGACTCATCCATCCACCCAGTGCTGCCTCATCCATCCACCCAGTGCTGACTCATCCTCCTCCCAGTGCTGCTGACTCATCCATCCCAGTGCTGCCTCATCCATCCACCCAGTGCTGCCTCATCCATCCACCCAGTGCTGACTCATCCTCCCTCCCAGTGCTGACTCATCCATCCATCTAGTGCTGACTCATCCATCCACCCAGTGCTGCCTCATCCTCCGCCCAGTGCTGCCTCATCCACCCGCCCAGTGCTGACTCATCCTCCTCCCAGTGCTGACTCATCCATCCACCTAGTGCTGACTCATCCATCCACCCATGCCTCACCCAGTGCTGCCTCATCCTCCCGCCCAGTGCTGCCCTCATCCATCCGCCCATGTGACCCCATCCATCCACCCAGTGCTGCCTCATCCTCCCGCCCAGTGCTGCCTCATCCTCCCGCCCAGTGCTGCCTCATCCATCCGCCCAGTGCTGCCTCATCCATCCGCCCAGTGTGACCCCATCCATCCACCAGTGTTGTCTTCATCCTCCTACTCAGCGCTGTCTCATCCACTTATTGCTGTTAGCGGTGCGTCTTTGTTGTGAAAGGTGGGTAGAGGTGCGTCCATCTTGAGGTCGGTGCGTCCCAAACCACCCGACCACAACAAGATGATATTTTAATTATAAACTACATAACACTGGTCATCTTTCTCACTCGTTATTTTTTTTTTACTTCTGACAGTATTCCTCTACTGACTGTCTGTGTGTCTGTCGAGTTAATTTCACATTTATATTCCATTAAAGTCTACGGCTACATGCAATATTAATCCCGCTAAAAAATCGTACATCATGACCCAATATGTTCAGAGGTGATGGTACATTCAAGTGCTGTAATTAAAAAGCATTTAATTACAAAGGTCCGTCGATAATCACATTACATTGTCATGATCTACCACCCGGCTGCAGTGCAACCAGGTTTCTGTACGCATAAGCAAATACTTACACAAACAAATGCTATATATCTACTCAGTTAAACACACTCACGCACACACATATCAATGAATTAATCATGGCCCTCCTTAGCTGTCTTTGCCAGTCCTCCAATGTTTAGTAACTATCTGGGGACAACATTTTAATCACATTCACTCATCATAGTCTCTGCCTTCCTCTGGTCGAAGTATCTTAAATTAAAAAAAAAAATCTTATTCTATAAATTGTCAGTATTTGTCATGCTGCTTTTGTCAAATTTAGTACATCTACCTTTGGGTGCTAAAAGTGTCCACGCTCGTTGCGGACTCACACAGAGACACTAGCCATACACTGCATTTCTGTATTGTTTTCTTGTTTTCATTTCTCTTCTACATACATTAACAACAACATGTGTTATCTCCAAATACACAAAATTCTTCATCTGTTTACGTTTTTATCTTTGTAACTTAGAAACACCCATTATATTAAAACATTAAGATTAAAAGACATATTCTTCGCTTTTTTTCACAGCTGATCAGTTTTTTCAGGTCTCTTCATGCTTCGAGATGTAATGTGATCAATGTGAACTCTGACCATATTATTTTCAATATTTGGGTTGATATTCATGTAGAAAGATTCCTCGTGTGACACTAAAACAATTAATTTAAATGACTATCTTATCTACAAAAGTTAGCTACTACTACTACTACTTTGCTGTCACCTAAGGATGTCACCTTCGTTGGTGAGCTCTGAGGTGATTCGAGAGGCCGATACGGGACCGGCAAGGCCGTCCACAGATGTTAAACGTGTGGAGGGCTACATCTAGTGTGGAAGGGGCGGCGGCCCCGTCTTCCCGGTGCTGATGCTTGTCAATCTCTGTATGTAGTTGGGCTAACTCGAAAGTATAGACACCTTCTCGTGTGATGCTCCTCCAAGCATTACGGTGTGGAATGATCGTTTCCTCGGTGAGGGGGTCGATTTGGCACTTTTTCAGGTTTGTCTTAAGACTATCCTTATACCGTTTCTGTTGCCAGTTCCGTTACGTTTATTATTTGTTAGGTGATTGTAAAGTAGCTGCTTTGGCAGTCTACTGTCGTCCATGAGGGTAACATTGCCAGTCCAACGTAGTTGTTCATGGATAATGGTAGCCTCGATGCTCCTACAGTTGGTGTCAGCGAGAATACTGGCATTTGTTCTTCCCAGCGAACTTGGAGGATGGAACGTAGACTACATTGGTGAAAGTTTTCAAGTGCCTTGAGGTGCCTCCTGCATGTGACCCATGTCTTGCTGCCATACAGTAAGGTGGAGAGGATCACTGGTCAATATACGTGCAACAGTATAGAAACTTTTAGCTCCCTACGACTAAAGACACAGGTACAGAGTCTGCCAAAGGTTTGAGAGGCACATCGGATCCGATGTTGAATCTCTTCATCAATGTTCGCGGTGGTAGACAGATGGGAGCCGAAATACTGAAAGTGGTTAACATTAGAGAAGGTAGTACCGTTAAGCTGGATGGATGATTGGGGTGTGGTTGAACCAGGGTTAGGCTGAAAGAGAATCTGGGTCTTACGTACATTCACCTCAAGGCTGAAGTGAGCATACACATCTGCGTAGCCGCTCAAGATCTCCTGTAGGTCGAATTTAGTGTGAGCGATGAGGGTAAGGTCGTCTGCATACCGAAGTTTAGTAATGAAAGCTGCCGACAACTTTATTCCAGTCTGGAGTTGTCTATGTTCAAAAGACCCTTCATCCGGTACAGATGTACACCCTGCATACTAAATTAGCACTGGCACGAGTAAGAAAGGCAGCCAAAAAAATGGAAAAGAGAGTTGGTGCCAGTACACATCCTTGTTTGACACCCGTTGTGATGGGGAAGAATTCAGACTGGGTGCTATTGTAGAAGGACACTGCCATTCATGCCATCATGGAGTTGCCTCACAATGGCGATGAATTTTGGTGGGCAGCCAAAACGGCTGAAGGTCAGCCAGAGGGCTTTCTTGTTAACCGAGTTGAAGGCCTGGATCCCGTCACATATAGGAATAACTGCCTGTGACACTGTTGATCGGCTTGCCAAAGAAGCGACACAAGAAGAAGATATTGAAGCCACCCTCGCCCTCTCCCTGAATCATTTCAAATCTCGCATACACGCCACACAACGAGAAGCATTCGACGAAAATTGGACACACCTGAAACAACGGGGTAGCTTCACACTACGCCACTATGACACTGTAACCGGTGACGACAACCGCCACTACAAAGAGTATCAATCCCTGACTCCATCTCAACAGATTATGTACATGAGACTGCGTCTAGGGTACAGGTACCTATGGGAGTACATTGGCAACTCTGAGCCTGGCCGCACTGTTTGTAACTTTGTGGCCAACGCGACTCTCACACCCTCTCTCACTACATCCTCACTTGCCATATGACCTCCTCCTGCAGGTCCCCAGCCGTTACCAAAACCTCTTCCCTCCCTGACCAGATATCCCTCCTCCTAGAGACAGGCCTGGCACTTGACATTATTAGGAACCTGCCACGCTTTGCCATAAACAGATGAAATGTACCGGAAACTTTCCCCCCACACACTCATAATTCTGTCACTTTATGTAACTTGCTGACAAAACCTATGACCCTTCAGGCTTTTATGCCCTTAATGCATGAGTCATAAAGGCAAGCATGAACCTAGCATGCTTCCCAGTTGGGCGCTGTAAACGCTTCTGCACTTCACCTTGTACAGGCTGTAAGGGGGTGCCCAATAAAGTAGCCCCCTCAGGGGCAATCTAATCTAATCAATCTTGGTAAAGTCGATGAAGGCCATGTACAGGTCACGACGCTGTTCTCTGCACTTTTCCTGTATCTGGCGGGCAGCAAAGATAATGCCAGGGGTACCATGCGATGGTCTAAAGCTACATTGAGATTCTGGGAGGAAATTTTCCGCCTTAGGAAGAAGTCTGTTTAGGAGAACTTGGGCGATAATCTTGCCAGCTACGGACAGCAGCGAGATCCCGCAGTAGTTGGCACAGTCTGACCGGTTTTTCCTCGCTCTTATAAATAATGACGAAGGAGGCGTCTTTAAGAGCTTGGGGGATTTCCTCCTTTTTTCCATATATTCTCCAGGAGAAAGTGGAGATGGCTGGTAAGCAGAGATCCTCCTGCTTTATATACTTCGGCTGGGATTCCATCAGGCCCTGAGGTTTTGTTGTTTTTCATCTGTTTGATGGCAGTAGCTACCTCATCTAGGGATGGAGGTATAGCTGAGGTGGGTCACCTCTGAGTTCTGAGGGACCTTCTGGGCAGTCAGGACATTCACATCAGTGTTTCGGTTGATCAACAAATGGTAGTGCTCTTTCCAGCGCTGAAGGATGCCTTCTTCGTTTTTGATTAGGGAGTTACCATCAGATGAGTGATTGGCCCATAAAAATGATTTAATGGAATTAAAAATTTGCGCATCCTGTGTTGATCTGCAAGTTTTTGTGTTTCATGTAGGTTATGTATATAAGCTACTGTGCCGAGTAGCAACCCTGTATATAAGCTACTGTGCCGAGTAGCAACCCTGTATATAAGCTACTGTGCCGAGTAGCATTTATATATATCATCACGTGGCAACACTGCACGTTATGTGGCAACATTGCCCCGAGGCTGCCATATGGCAAGGCAGCCTTAGTCTGACTGTGTGAGCCGTGCATGGCACACGCGAGTCACCACTTGTATTTCTCTCATCCATAATAAACGGACTCAGTGTTACTCAGTGTTTCCCTACCCATCACTGCATTCTTCAGGGAACACTAATAACCATCATTTCACATGCTTTATTTTTCAGCCATTGATTCTTTAGATTGCGAATTTCACACTAGGCTGCCACTTTCTTATTGCGGAAGTTATCAGCTTTGGTTTGAAACTAAGGGTTGTTTTGCCAGTCAGTTAAACTAGCACGTTTATCATCGACGAGTACATTGATTTCCGGGTCATTTTCATCAAACCAGTAATGGTATATTCTTGGATATGGCCGAGGGTCACTCTGCATGTTTTTGTCATGACAGTTACGAGAATACCCCATTCGGCACTGTGATTAGGGTTGTTGTTTTTTCCGGGTTGCTCTTTAGCCCATGTTCGAGCTGCTCTCTGAAAGCATGTGCTGCAGTTGGATTCTCCAGATGCTTAGCCATAAAACCTTATCTTGTTGCCTTCGCCGTTTTAGGGTGACGTGAAGTGAGAGTTTGGTTCTAACGAGCCAATGATAAGTGTCACATTGGTCTGAGACACACATGGCTCTGGTGTTGAGGAAATCTCGGCGATCTCTTTCTCTGACAATGGTGTAGTTTATGAGATGCCAGAGATTTGATCTTAGGTGTTGCCATGAACCCTTGAACTTGTCGGCCTGCCTAAACAAGGTATTAGTAAAGTGAGGTTGTGTGCAGCACACTTTGCTGAGGAGGCATAAGCGGTTGGGATTACACTTGCCTACTCCGTTTCTCCCTATGATTCCCTGCTAATAGCTAGTCAGCATCTCTTTCAACTCTGGCATTGAAGTCACCTAGGAGCATCACCTTATCTTCTCCGGGGATAGAGGTTAGCACTCTGTCAAGGTCGGCATAGAAGGTTTACTTAATGTCATCCTCTGCATCTAGTGTTGTGGCGTATGTACTGATGAAGAAGGCATGCCTATGAGTGATTCAGTGAGACTCGGAGCTACATGAGGCGCTCGCTGATCCCAACACGTATTTCAGTTAGCTTATGTAGGACGGATGGGCGAATGGCAAAGCCAACTCCATAAATGGGGTTTCTCTCCGGAGCAAGCTTACCCTTCCTGCAGAAGATATAGCCAGACCCCCGTTCTGTGAGTCGACGCTCGTCTGGGAGCCAGAGACTTACTAATGGCTACTATCGATGCTAAACCTAGACAACTGTTTTGCCACAGGGACGGTTCTTTTTTCAGAACGCTAATTTTTGCCAATATCCGGGAGGATCCTTACATTCCATGCAGTGACCATAAGAGGTTGTATAGCCTGTTTATGCTTTGATCTGTGAGCTATACAGTAAATTGTGTCGCGTTAATCTTTGCGTTGACTCGACCTAAACAAAGCAAGATGGACGAAGCTGTATCACTGTACTTCGAAGGTATGTTACCTGTTGCTCTGATACCCTGGTCAAGTTCAAGCAATATTTATCTTTTCACCTGTAATGATTGTCTCATATAATAACATTTTACATATAAAACAAGAAGGATTTATTCATTTTTATGGATCTTTATTACTTCAGTGTATCAGTGTAACATTAGGATAGGACGGAAGCCACAACCATACAAAGAATATGGGAGTACAGAACCTGGAGATATAATTCAGACGTGGTCTTTCACGACATTATTATCATAAATCTTATGCTGCTGAGTTCTGCGGATTTTATAAAAAAATCATGAATATTTATGGAATTATGTATATCATTTGAAAAAAAAAAAACTATCTCTTGTACCGTACTTAATGTGTTGTCTACTGGTCATTACCATATCAACACAGAAATCCCTAATTACTGTTCAATTTACTTCCCAGCACTCCCAGAACCCCGCAAACCCCTTGGACTTCACCAAACTGCTGCTACAACCCATCTTCCAGACACGGGAGACGTCACGCAAACATTGTTGGCCGCTATACCAAAAACAAGTACGGGAGATGTGACTGTCTGGAGCGGTGATGAGGAGGAGGAGGGAGGAGGAAGATGGTGGTGATGTGATTGTGAAGTGGCAAAAGAGAAGGAGGAGGAGGAAGAGGAGGAGGAGGAGGAGGAGGAGGAATTGGTGATGATAATTCTCGCGATATTGTAGTTAGTGAGGATAAGAGTTATTATGTTATGTTATACAGATGATGAGTTACCATCATCATCATCATAACAGTAAGGCTGATAATAGTAATGTCGATGGTAATTATGTCGATGACATTGATGAAGATGATAAACATTATGATAGTCTTGATTATGGAGATGATATGATGATGATGATAATGGTGATGATGACGATGATGATGACGATGATGATGACGACTACGACAATGATGTTGGTGATGATGACGATGATGATGACGACTACGACGATGATGTCGGTGATGATGATGATGATGATGGTGATGATGATGAAGATGATGATGACTACTACAACGATGATGATGATGATGATGATGATGACGATGATGATAACGACTACGACAATGATGATGATGATGATGATAATGAGGAGGCAGGTAATTTTTGCTATCGCGGTAGTGTTATGATAGTGACAAGAAAACACCCAGTTGATTATGGTGGTGCTTATGGTGATCAAGGTAAGGGGACCTCACCTGTTGTTACCTGGGGGAGGGGGTTATAGAGGCCAGGCGAATCGGCTTCCTCCTCCTCCTCCCCCCCCCCCTCTCCCTCCCTTATGTTGCAGTAAGTATTAGTGTTTCTCTTACAGCTTCTCTTGTTTCAGTCAGTCGATCTCCACCTCCATTCAATTTCATCCTTCCTCAGCCATTCAACCATCCTCTTCCCTCAACCAGTCGACTTCTTTCCCCTCCAGTCGACCCCCTCTCCCCCAGCCTACTCCCACGTCCCCCCACAGACATACAGACGGCGGGTTGGAAAATGATAACAGTAGAGGTGAGCTTTATAGTTATTTTACGGTCACTGGTGTTTTATTCTGCACTTAGTAATTAACTCTCGCTCATAAAATATATATATATATATATATATATATATATATATATACTGTATATATATATCTATATATATATATCTATATATATATACGGTCTATATAATTGATGCTTTGGACGGAATTTTATTGGTAATAGTTGACTAGACCGAGCAATGGCAGGGAAAAGAGAGAGATAGAATTTTTAAATATAGAAAGCAAACTAGCACACAACGTAGCAGCTATCACACAGTTACACACACACACACACTATATATATATATATATATATATATATATATATATATATATATATATATATATATATATATATATATATATATATGCAGTATATATATATAACTTCAGCAATGGACTTGTTACGTGGAAAGCGAAGTTTTATAACGAAGAGGAGAACCAGGGTAAACACAAACATCTTTCGGATTATTTCCGAAACGTTAGCAATTAAAAGAAGCTCTACTTCAAGATGTTTGTGTTTACCCTGGTTCTCCTCTTCGTTTTATATATATATATATATATATATATATATATATATATATATATATATATATATATATATATATATATATATATATATATATATATATATATATATATATAACAAAGAAATATGTCTGTGTGTTTGTGTGTCCGCACGAGAATCTCGGAAACTACTTTACCGATCTGTAGTGATGATGGATGGTGTTATATGTAGTGATGAAGGATGGTGTTATATGTAGTGATGATGGATGATGTTATATGTAGTGATGATGGATGGTGTTATATGTAGTGATGATGGATGATGTTATATATAGAATATGAAAAGTATCCCTCTGTTGTCATTGGCAACATGGATAAGAAATGTGAATACTGCGGTGCAAAGAAGTATAAAGGAGAATCTGCTGGACTGTGCTGCTCTCATGGGAAAGTAGGACTGCCAAATTTGGAAAAACCTCCACAACCATTGAAGACTCTCATGCTGGGAACAACACCAGAGTCAAAACACTTCTTGGAAAATATACGGAAGTACAATTCATGCTTCCAGATGACATCCTTTGGAGCTACCAGAGTAGTTCGTGAGCACGGATACATGCCCACATTCAAAGTCCAGGGTCAAGTCTATCACAAAGCAGGATCCCTCTTACCACTGGAAGATGAGCAGGCAAAGTTCCTCCAAATCTACTTCATGGGAGATCATGAAAAGCAGACTACTATCAGGTGTGGCAACATTCAAGGTGTCAGACATGACATTGTCCTATCTATCCAAGAAATGCTGCATGAGCGCAACACGTATGTATAGTTATTTAAAAATGCCCTGGAAAACATGCCTTCTGACGAGTACAAAGTCAGGATCAAAGCAGACACCTTAATGCACTACAGTGAGACAATGTGGATCCTCCCGGAGGGTGGCATCCTACCGTAAGAGCCGCCCGGAGGGCAGCGATTCCGCTAGTATATATATATATATATATATATATATATATATATATATATATATATATATATATATATATATATATATATATATATATATATATATATATATACTCTCTTTACTCACTCTCTCCTATGTCCATGCAATCCAGTTGCCTCTGAAGATGTCTTGAATAAAGACGAAAGCTAAGGTGCTCCGTTGTTTCCCTTTTCCAGTGTGATTTTATCAATATATATATATATATATATATATATATATTGGACGGCAGGGAGACATATATTGGCAAGAGGGGAGGGAGATAGGCATCGTGGTGAGGAGAACCAGACAGTAATTGACTTATGTACACGTGTTGGAGGCAGTTGTGACATGGGGAATTTGTGTTCACACACACAGACATATACACAAACACGAGACTGATAACAAACATATCTATTATTCCTACATTGAAGAGTTAATTAAGGCCTGCAATAGTATATTCTGTATCTTGTAATTAGGTAACACTATTGGTGCTTCAGCCAGCGTGATAAGAGCAGCCTCAGCACCGTGACTGGAAGGTCAGAGGTGTAGTGACAGGTAGAGAGGAGTGCAGGCCTAGTGTATTTAATACTCTGAGTGTGACAATAGATTAACTAGCAACCGGGTTAGTATGACAACAGTATTATATATATATATATATATATATATATATAATCAACACCTCACCCCGCCAGGATTCGAACCCACGGCCCACAAATCTATGACTGTGACCGGGGAACGCTAACCGCTGTACCACCAGGATACTAAAGGCAGTCCTAGACTTTGTTATATTTCACACAAAGCCTGTTCAACGAGCTTATGGCGCCGTGAACCTCTAATGGGGACCACCCGTATCACGTAGGTGGTCAGAGTAACGTTTTACCAAATCCGGCTTCGAAACACGAGGATCCATATATATATTTCATTAGCCCAATAAAGCACGCGGACTTCTACATACAATCATAGGCTTGTGGGCCGTGGGGTTCGAATCCTGGCGGGATGAGGTGTTGATTGTATGTAGAAGTCCGCGTGCTTTATTGGGCTTATGAAATATATATATATATATATATATATATATATATATATATATATATATATATATATATATATATATATATATTTAACCGGTAAGAAAGGGCATTATTCTCACTTGACTTGGGGTTTATTATTATTAGATGGTAATGCAGTGGAAGCGCCCTTGAAGAAAAAACCTGAACCAGCACAAACACTTAAATTACTAGAAAATGAATTCTCCGTGACCCGTGGAAGGATAGCACCTGTGATTGGGGTGAATGAGACGCACTGTAAAATTTAGACACTTCTATTCCCTCCAACACTACAGACACAATCAATAATGGTACACCAACATATGCGCACCTCTTAACCTGACTTAATGCACTACTCTGGGGAATAAAAGTTATACATGATATTGAAATTATTAGAAACTTAAAAAATGCCTCATTAGACAACAATGAATGCAAAGTATTAACAAATGTTGCTTGCACACATGAAAACTATATAAAAAATAAGAAATTATTAACTTCACCATGAATAGGCCTTAAGGGCACTCAACAAAATAATGTTACACCAACAGATGCACACCTCTTAACCTGGCTTAAGACACTACAGTGGGGAACAAAAGTTATACATGATATTGAAATTATAAAGAAATATTAAATGCATTAAAGGAAAACTAAATCACAGTATCACTTGCAACAGATAGGAAGAACCTCATCTGAAAACAGTTCCCTCGTTATCTGACATCAATTAGTGGCACATAAACATTAGAAAACAATACTATCAAAAATATTTAAGAAATTTTACTCCACACAGCAAGACAATATCAGTCACTGAAAAAAATAGTATTAACTACACACAGCAAGACAATATCAGTCACTGAAAAAGTATTATCACTATATGAAGAAGTTATTGACTCCACCAATACCAGTGAAAACATGCTCCTTAACCTCACACATAGGTTGAGCATGCACCCATATTTTCTGAAGGCACAAACAAGCACGCACCCGTATTTTCTTAAGGCACAAACAAGCCCTTCACAACCATGGAAAATGTTCCTCTAAGTACCCACTAGACTCCGGGTCCCAGTGTGTGACCATTCATTCACTCAGCTGGCCTCATTTTTCACTCAGTACATCCATGAAACGGAAGGGAGTGAGCAAATCAGACCTTGTACAGTTGAGGGGAGCTCTAGCTTCCCGTTAGTAAAAGGTTTTCACTAAACTGCCTTTAGAGTTGTAGTATTGTGAGCCGAGGTGGAGGAGATCTGGTGATCCCAAACGATCGTCAAACAGGGACAGCTGGTTTCACTCCAATCCTCACTGCTCATTCAACTGCGTGGGCTCAACTCAGATGAGTGGACGCGTTCAGATCGTGTAGATGTTCATATCGCATGGGCTCTACAGAATCCCTGCAATATACCCTCTGCTAGCTATTGTCTCACATCACCGTCACTCACTCATTGTTTGTTCCTACCGCCCTATCTAAGCTCTGAGAGATTGAATAAAACTCAATTGTTAATACTGATGTTAAATGAACGAAGGAAACCAGTTCACATGGTTGTCTCTCCTGGCCAATGCAGAGTTCCTGTTTGTTTGACCACCGCCTCACGACTCCCAGACAAACGCGCTTCCTTCAAGGCATTCTTTTGTCGAGTGACTTATTTACCGCTCGACTAATAGCTTAATTAGGACTTACGCAACATTTTCAGACTGGAAAAACGATCTATAATCATTTTAAATTTAATAACTGTCATTTAATTTCATAATTCACGTCCAAATTAAGTCGCCAGAGTATACTTAATATTATATGGGCGCAGTTCCCGGAGCTCTCACTTCTGCGCAAGCAGCGCCACCATCACTCAGACGACCTTGAAAGACTTACGGCCATATTATTAAACAACATCTTCCCTTGAAGAATATCTTCATGTCGAAAGCCGTATTTTTAAATGCGAAGAACCTTTTAATGCAGCTCTCGAAAGAGTGTGGTGGCATGAAAACGAACTAATTGCACCTAACTTTGAAGAGGTAGCTATGAGCTGCTTTCCGTCACCCTCTTCATAACTATTTTGTTAGTTTTATTGAATATTTATTGTCAATACGATTAACGTACAAAGAAACACGTATTGGTAATTTTACAAATGTATTATTTTTTACATTATTGGTTTTACGGCCCATATTATGACAGTGCAAAAGCTGTGTCCCCTGTCATATTACGCCTTTCGTAAAAGCTGTGCTGCCTGTCAATTTGTTATTGCCAAAGGCAAGCTGCTGGAGTCATCCCATCTTACTAACGCTAGTATTAATCTGGTAAGCACATTTACGGTAATTTATTTAACTTTTTAGCAGTTTTATAAGTGAGTTTCTGTCGGAAAATATAAACTAGTAACGTTCTTGCCTAGAAATATTCCAATGGATAGAGGCAAATTTCACTGGGAGAAAATCATCTCAAAACTTTATGTTGCATATATTAATAAAGTAAGTCCATTTAAGTTACTTAATGCAACTTTTTAGCAGTTTTATAAGTGAGTTTCTGTCAGGAAAATATAAACTAGTGACGTTCTTGCCTAGAAATATTCCAATGGATAGAGGCAAATTTCACTGGGAGAAAATCATCTCAAAACTTTATGTTGCATATATTAATAAAGTAAGTCCATTTAAGTTACTTAATGCAACTTTTTAGCAGTTTTATAAGTGAGTTTCTATCTTGAAAATCTAAAATAGCGTCGTTCTTGCCTATAAATATTAATATGGTAAGAGGCAGATTTCACTGGGAGAAAATCATCTCAAAACTTTATGTTGTATATATTAATAAATTAAGTCCATTTAAGTTATTTAATGCAACTTTTTAGCAGTTTTATAATTGAGTTTCTATCTGTAAAATATAAACAGGGGAGGTTTATGCCTAAAAATATCAAAATGAGTAGAGGCAAATTTCACTGGGAGGGCATTATCACAAGGATGGTAATATTACATACAAAAACACCTTTTATACAGTGGATCATGATATAATATGTGAAATACTGCAGGCTCTAATTTTTCATCACCAATTACATTATTTCGTTTTGGTAAACTTCCATTTGGCTGAATTAGGTGCATAATAAAACAAGTTCACTGGAAGCTGGAGTTTGATTATTTAATAAAAATGTGCCTTAAGCATATATGATACAATATTTTGGCAAATATAGAGGACTTCACAGCAGGTTCCCCCGTCTTAGTAATAGTAAGTTCGCCCACGCCAAATTAGAAGTCTCGACCTCCCATATAACTGAATTAAGTTAGTTGTCTCAGAGATTATAGTCATCTGCACCCTCTTTAATCTAACCTACTAAGCTACAATATATATATATATATATATATATATATATATATATATATATATATATATATATATATATATATATATATATATATATATATATATATATATATATATATATATATATATATATATATTTTTTTTACTTACTTTATTTTAATGCGTTCCCAAATCTTCTTCAACTGTTCTTCCGATCGCCGAGGTCCATATCCCTCAGTATTTAAACATGTTGCAATTCGTAACCATGCTTGTTTCTTTAATGTAACAAGCTTCCCACAAGTACTTTTATTTTGCAAAATTTTCTCCTCCCCAATCAAATAAACTAAGAAATCCCTGGAGACTTTGGAGGAAAAAATATCCATGACGAGAGCTGCTACTAAATTTGTCGCCAACGAAGGTAAAATAACACATACAGGACCCATAATGCATCAGCGAAAAGACGACCATAATGCATCAGCGAAGAGGACAGTATTACCAGACCTAAACAAATCATCCCGTACGAAGTGGAAGAGGTTCGAGCATTTAAAAATACCGCTTGAAGGAACAATACCTTCGAAAAGATTCTTCGTCGGAAGGGGTAGATGTTGTTTAATAATATGGCCGTTAGTATCGCCAATATTGGGAATTGCATCTTTAAATATTACACTGTAGGGGTATCGAGATATTAATGTTGTCTAGCACTCAGGATGGAAGGAAACTCTAATGTGGTTTTCTTGTATAATATATAAGTTATATGATAGACAGTCTGGTGCTGGAGGTGTTGCTTGTTCAGGAAGATGGGCAGAATGAGAGTTGGTTGGTGAGGAAGCTCAGAGAGGGACAGCTGGTGGGTCGCCATGCTCGCTGGCGGGAGCGAGGGCCGCCAGGCAGGCGAAGAGGAGCGAAGGGAGCCAGGCAGCGGCGGAGGAGGAGGTGTTGCTTGGTCAAGAAGAATGGTCAGAATGAATCTCACGAATCGAAAATGCTAGTGACAGGGGGGAAGGAGGTTCAGGGGAAGAATAAAGGGAGGATTGAAGTGAATTTTAGGTGGAGAGAACAGATGCAGTGGCTAAACACCGCTTGCGTGAGGGATTGTAAGATGGAGGCAGCAGCAACCCGCCTGGACGCGGCCGGGAGGCGACAAGACAAAGCCAGGCTAGCGTCAGGTCAAGCGTCAGGTGCGTGTTGGGTTGGGCAATGGATGTTCAGTGCTTGGTCGGCTTGATTGTGTTTTTGGTTTCTTGTGTGGAGGAGATGTCTTGGTCTTCTTAGCTTGATGTCGATTTTCTTCTCACTCTCCTCCTCTTCTTGCTCTCTTGAAGTGTCCATTCGTTTGTGTTTGGGTCTTGTTGTTCGTCTTCCTCGTGTGTTAAGTCCTCATAGGTGTGGAAGAAGTCAGAGACGGTGAGGTTGACCACGTGGGCTTCAGCTCCACGGGCCACGTGGTGTTCTTGGTTCTGTGTGGTGGGCGTCTTCTCTTGAGTTTTCTTTTCTTGGTTTTTCTTTTCTGCTGGTTTTTTCTTTTCTTGGGAGCGTACAGCACGGAGGGCCTCTTTGTAGCTCAGTTTTTTCTCAAGACGAGCCTTGGCTACCCTGCATTCCTCCTTCCATTTGGGGCAGGTCCGGTCGGCGGAGGAGTGTGGGCCACCACAAGCAGCGCATTTTTTCTCTTTGTTGGGGCAGACCGTGTAGCGGTGTCCAGGGCTGCCACACATGGAGCAGGTGTCCTCCTGCGCCTCACACTTGTTTACAGTGTGTCCATAGTGCTGGCATTTGTAACACCGTTTCGGTCTGCAGTAGGGCTTGACTGGCACAGTTACCCACGCCAGTTGAGCTTCCTTGGGTAGGGTGGAGTGGTGTCCGATGAGGGCAGTGGTGTCGGACAGCTTCTTCACAACTTGGAGCTGCTGCCCCTTGAGGAGCTCACTCAGCTCTGCTTTGTCCATGTGGGCAATTTTGGCGTGGGAGATTACCCCCAGCTTCAAGTTGTCCCACATGTAGGCAATCATTTTAAAAGGAATGCCGTTGATGTCTGGGATCTCCGCGAGCTGTGCGGGCATGCCCTTCTCGACGAAGGTGATCTTGATGTCAACATGGAGCTTTAGACGTTCCACCTTGGTGACCCCCACGATCCCATTAGCTTCAAAAAACTTCTGGAGAACTATGAGGTTTAGTTTCTTGGGGCATGTCGGCGTATCCGGACGTATCCGCGCCACGTTATCAAACTCGTAACCGTTCATGGTGAGAGAGGGTTAGAGAGTGTGTGAATCTCACTGGAGAGACAGAGCTTATATACCCAGCAGCCGCTATGAGTCATGTTGGGAAAACCCGAGAAGTCGCCGGTGAATAGTTTCGTTGCTAGGCAACGGCACGTTGGAATGTGATAGCAGGTGGTGGGCTGCTACGCAGTTTGTAGGGGAGACGTCCACTACAACACTGACATTTCTGATATATATATATATATATATATATATATATATATATATATATATATATATATATATATATATATATATAATATATATATATATATATATATATATATATATATATTGTAATGGGGGGATTTAGATGTATGTATAGATAGAATATTTAATTGCAGGAATGTAAAGAGAGGAAGTTTTGTAGCGTGGCCGGTTAGTTATTTACACTTGTATATAGTTCTTAGGGGACATCTTCTAAACACCGCCTCTAATGGTACAGCTATTTATTATTCACTCAATGACACTACATTATTAGAACATTATATCGAAGTTACTAGATACTGATTCTCGGACACAAACATGAAATGAATACACTTCCCACCGTAAGTAACTCACCCTATGGATAGCTCTGACAAAGACTCACGTGTGACCTGAGGGAGGCCCAGCGGGTGCTGATGGACTATTACGAGCGTGACTGCGTCTTCCGTCGATAGGTAAACACTGGTTTGGAAACAGAGTAGTGGATGAATGGAACAAGTTCCCAAATATCATCATTAACTCGAATACGCTGAATAGCTTCAAACATAGGTTGGATGCTTATATGAGCAATAGGGGTTAGGTGTAAACGGGACTGCCCAGTATGGGCCAATAGGCCCGCTGCAGTTTCCTCCATTTTTATGTTCTTATGTTATGTTTTTATGTTAAGTCGGCTGAATATAAACGAATGAATGAATGCCTATGAATTACCCATGGAAGGGGCTGCAGGGCCTTTATATTGAAGGAAAGCCGGTAGATGACCTCTCCCAATTAGCACTAAGCTGTCTCGGGAGGGGGTGGCAACCCTGGCTGGGTCTCTAGAGGGGGCAGTTCAAAAGATATCGAAGTCTTTAAACTGCTAGGGGAACATATGGGCAGGGGGGTGGAGGAGACTGCAGTGGGAGCGGGTAAACAAAGTGAAAGTTTACAGGGAAATAGTGTTAGGAATGATGACAAAACTAAATTAGACAGGGAGTTTAAACCTAAACGCGGTAAAGGGAGGACGCAGAACATGACTAACCTAAATGTCTACTATGCGAACAGTAGAAGTATGAGAAACAAAATGGATGATATTAGGGCCTTGCTATGTACCGAAAAAATCGACATAATAGCATTCACTGAAACATGGATCAACCTAGACTCACGTGAGTTACCGGTCGAATACCAAATTGCGGGTTACAAATTGTTCCATACCGATAGGCAGACCAGGAAAGGAGGCGGAGTAGCAATCTATGTCAGGGATAATCTGAAGTGTGACATAAATAAGAAAATAAAAACTGAGCAGAATACAGAAACAATTTGGATAGAATTAATCGACGGTAGGGAAAAATTAATCACAGGAGTAATATATAGACCTCCCAATCTTGATAGAGTCAATGAGAGACTTATCTGGGATGAAATGCACAGGGCTTCCATACACAACAAAGTCTGTATAGTAGGCGACTTTAACCTTGGCCAAATAGATTGGACTCACCTTATTGGTAACTCAGAATCGGAGGATTTTCTCGAAACGATCCAGGACTGTTTCCTAAGTCAACATATAACCGAACCCACCCGGGGTAGTAATATACTCGATTTAGTTCTGTCGAACAGAGAAAACCTCATTAGCAATGTCGAGGTAGGGAACGAACTTGCAAACAGAGATCACAAAGAAATTAGATTCCAGTTAGATTTTCAGGGCAGAAGTAAGGAAAGTTCCACTAAAGTACCAGATTTCAGAAAGGCAAACTTTGACAGTTTAAAGAGGCAGCTGAGAGAGGGGGTGTCGCGCTTGGGCGTGAACCTGACAGATGACTCCGACCTGATAACGAGATCTGAGATTGCCGAGTTCCACGACAATTTAAATAGTGAGTTACTTAATGCACAAAGGCAGAACATACCATACAAAAAACTGAGATCAGACAATGACCCTAAATGGATAAATAATTATTTAAAGAACATCATTGGCCAAAGGAATTCTATAGGTATAAGGATAAATCGTGGCGAAATTTACCTCCAGGATTATTATAAGGTATTCGCGAGTAGGGTTAAAACCGAGATAAGGAAAGCCAAGAGGAATAATGAAGTAAGGATAGCAAGGGAGGCGAAGACAAACCCCAAAGGATTCTACCAAATGTATCAAACTAAGACACGAGAAAAGATTGGACCAATACGGTCAGATACCGGCGAGCTCACTGACAACAACGGAGAAATGAGCAATAATTTGAATAAATATTTTTCAACAGTTTTCACCACGGAAAATGTAAACATGATACCCGAGGCACCGACTCTACTCAAAGACAGTGAAGAAAACAAATTAAGCGAGATAGTCGTGACTAGTAACGATGTTAGTAAGCAAATAGACAAACTAAAGCTAAATAAGTCACCTGATCCCGATGAGATATTTGCCAGAGTATTAAAGGAATGTAAGGAAGAGCTTAGTATGCCCTTAGCAAAGTTGTTTAACATGTCCTTAAAATCAGGTGTAGTACCAGAATCCTGGAGGATAGCGAATGTAATACCGATTTTCAAGAAGGGGGATAGATCACTATCCTCTAACTACCGCTCAATCAGCCTGACATCAATAGTAGGCAAATTACTAGAATCAATCATTTCAAACTCTATGTGAAACCACCTGGAGAAGCACAAGTTGATCAATGATTCCCAACATGGCTTCACAAGCGGGCGTTCATGTCTAACTAATCTATTAGCATTCTTTTCATCAGTTTTCGAATCAGTGGACGAGGGCCACAATTATGATGTGGTATATCTCGACTTTAGCAAAGCCTTCGACAGAGTCCCCCATGGCATCAAAGGTAATATCCTTAAATGGATTAGGGCATGGTTACAGGACAGGAAACAGAGAGTGAGCATTAACTGGACTAAGTCCCATTGGAGCAACGTCACTAGTGGAGTTCCCCAAGGCTCAGTACTTGGACCATTATTGTTTATTATATACATAAACGACATAGATATCGGCGTAGACAGCAACATAAGTAAATTTGCTGATGACACTAAAATAGGACGTGTTATTAAATCTGACAAGGACTCCGCAAAACTACAGGAAGATCTAAACAAATTTTTCGAATGGTCTGAAAAATGGCAGATGAAATTCAACATGGACAAATGTAAAGTACTCAGTATAGGAGATGTAAACAGGGAAACCAGATACCAGATGAACAACGATGCCATTGAGAAATCCGACTGCGAGTGAGATTTAGGAGTAATGATAAGTAGGAACCTTAAGACAAGTAAACAATGTGTTTTTGCTCGTAACAAGGCTAATAAAGTACTCGGGTTCATACAAAGGAGTGTTAGTTACAAGACTAGCGAGGTCATCCTAAAACTGTATCTTGGGCTTGTGAGACCACACCTGGATTAGGCAGTTCAGTTCTGGTCACCGTATTACAGAATGGATATAGAATCCTTGGAAAGAATTCAGGGGAGAATGACAAGAATAATCCCAGGCATTAGGAACCTTGAGTATAGAGACAGGTTAAAGCATCTTAATTTGCACTCCCTCGAGAGACGCAGAGCGAGGAGCGACCTGATAAAGGTGTATAAATGGAAGTTAGGGCTAAACAAAGGGGACATTACAAAGGTACTCAAACTATCCAACCAGGAGCGAACTCGTAACAATGGTTTTAAATTAGACAAATTTAGATTTAGGAGCGAAATAGGTAAACACTGGTTTGGAAACAGAGTAGTGGATGAATGGAACAAGTTACCAAATAACATCATTAACTCGAATACGCTGAATAGCTTCAAACATAGGTTGGATGCTTATATGAGCAATCCGGGTTGGGTGTAAACGGGACTGCCCAGTATGGGCCAATAGGCCCGCTGCAGTTTCCTCCATTCTTATGTTCTTATGTTCATATGGTTGTAGGTCATATCACCCGGTTAACTTAAGTAGTCTGTGGCTGGGGTCAGATCTCCTGGGTGACTGTTGGGTGTGTCAACTTATGGGTGTACCCCTGCTCATCTACTTACTGTTATATGGGTTCCATGACAAAACCCCAACTGGGTTGTCATTTGTCAACACTAACCTAACCTAACCTAACCTAGCCTAAGCATAAAAGTGTTGTATTTTATATTTTATATATGAGACTGGGGTTTTGTCCGTTGGGGTTTTATCCGGTCACCGTTATATATGTTGTATTTCTCTGGGCTTTAAGCTGTGGTCTGTAGTACATAACGCCGACTGCCAAAGTGTTGTTAACAGAAGACACTGGAGACTATGCTTATTCTGAGTTTCGTGGGAAGCGGATGGTGTATTGTACATCTAGTGCAGTACCCGGGCGCCCGGAACTGCGATTACCCTCCCCCTACACAAACACAGACACACACAGCCGACCCCGAGTGCCGGTCTTCCACGCATTTCCTGCACACCCACCGACTGTATCTACTGCACCTCCTATGTCTACCACACATCTAGCTTATACCCCCCAAAAATTCCACGTTCAGTAAACATCTGATAAATCGGACTTCACGTAAATGGAAATATGGAAAAACCGAACCCTTGTGGTCTACCAGTGTTGTTTACAGGAAAATTAGATAATTATGCCAAATTAGTTCGGTGTCTTGGTCAGACCAAATCGACGCTACTCGGTCCATTTACACTTTGTCCACAAAATTACAAAATACAAGAATGTTGGTGAAGAGAACTGGAGTATTGTAGAGACGCGGATAAATGGACCACCGTGTAGAACCAGCGTGTTTACTTTACGGTGTCACTCCTCTCCCTAATGACGAAAACGTAACAAAGGAATGCGGGGTTAAAATTTCACAAAATAAGTACAGCTACTAAGATGTGAACGCCCGCAAAAAAAACATCAGAATTATACTGTTTCTACAGTACAGTAACTAAATCTTTGCGAAAATATTCTTTGTTTAGTTTTTCTGGTGTTTTATTTGTTTGTTTGGACGTCATTTTCGTGCGGTAGTTTATATAAATCTATTTGGTGCAATCTCATCCATTCACTTTACGAGAAACATGGCTGTCATGAAATATACCTGGACCCCTTAATATATATATATATATATATATATATATATATATATATATATATATATATATATATATATATATATATATATTCTATATATATATATATATATATATATATATATATATATATATATATATATATATATATATATATATATATATATATATATATATATATATATATATATATATATATATATATATATATATATATATATATATATATATATATATATATATACTCGTATATAGTATACCAACGCACCACCAAACTAAAAAGTAAATGTTTGTCGAGTTAATCTCTGTGTCTATTGAACAAACGGTTCAAATAACAAGGTAGTGTCGTGATTGATAGTATTTCATCAGAGGGTGAGAGTGAGAGCAAGAAAACTAAAGACAGAAAATTAGAGAGAGAGAGATGATCGACACACTAAATAAAGGCTTTGACGCATGAGGGGGTATCCACCGTGCCGGCATATCACTCGCCTTAACTTCTTAACATTATCCTCGTAATAGTGTCTTAATGACTGTAAACTGAGTGTCCATTATATAGATGTCAATAATTTTTTTTTTGTCGAGGATGAATGGTGCACGATTGATGACTAATGGATAAGGAAGACAAGTATAAAGAAAGTGAGGAATTATGTCACAGGAGAAACTCCATCCATTTCGTTAGAGAAGTTCAAACTAGGAAACAGAAATAGACGAACCAACTTTTACCTGAACAAAGTACAAAGGAAGAAATCCTAGTCAACAATGTTTTCATGTGCTTGACAAGACCAACAGAGTACTAGTGGGTTTATATCTAGAAGCGTTAATAACATGAGCCGTATTGTTATAATGCGGTAAGTTTTGGTCACCGTCCTGAAGACTGATTATATATTTCCTGGAACGCATTGAGAGAAGGAAGACAAATTTAACCCCGAGCATTAGGAACCTTCCGTATGGAGGCAAATTAAGTAATTTATATTTGCATTCTCTTGAGAGACATAGAACGAAGGTGTATAAATGTAAAATGAGGTTAAAGAAAGGTGATATAAATAAGATACCATACTTAAATTATCAAATCGGGAGGAAACGGGTAGTAACGGTTTTGAATTAAATGAGTTTAGATTAAGAAGGATACCGGTAAACATTGGTTTGAAATTAGAGTTGTGGATGAGTGGAACAAGTTATCAAACTCCATCATTAACTCGATATGGCTGGGAAATTTCTAATATAAGTTGGGCACAGAGCCAATAGGCCTACTGCAGTTTTCTTTAATCTTTTGTTCTCAATATGTTATTAGGTAAGCCCCGCCTATATTTCATTACGTCATATATTAAGTTTCTCCCGTTATATGACGTCATGTGGTAAACCCCGCCCACGGTACATTGCTGTATAAGTCATCTGTTTAAAGTGGTTGTGCTCAAGGAGCAGTAATTAAGATAAGAAACACAAAGTGAAAATTAAGTTTAAAGAAGATGGTTTCGAAAGAGTGAAAAATTGCTGTGTTGAATCTAAAGGAACACACACACACACACACACACACACACACACACACACACACATTATACATACAGAATCATCGAAAAATAATTGCCAGATTTTAATATATAATCATTTAAAACATGGGCATTCTCTTACGATGAGCCTCACATTAGTTATATTACAATAATTAAATACAGGATTGGCCATTGACGTTTGTTGAAAATCATACATTGATTTATTCAAAAGTGAGTAGTTCTGTTATGGTGATGAAGACACCTTTTTACCGCTGTCTCATCCACCCACTGACTGTTGGTTAAGAAAGTCGAGGTCTATTTCTCCTCAGGCAAATTAGAGTATCTGAGAACTCTTCCCCTGACCGACGTACCTTGTAGATTTATCTGTTTCTTTAGAATAAAACAAAAATACGCAGCAAGTAGAATAATGTTCAGTAAATATATGTACTCAGGATTAGTTCTCCAATGGACGATCAGGAGAAAATATAGTATGCAACAGTATTATATTGACAAGACCGTATACTGAGACCTCACCAACATTCACATGATTAACAAGTAAAAAAAAAAAGATAAATGGATTATACAAGATTACACACACACACACACACACACACACACACACACACACACACACACACACACACACACACACACACACACACACATATATATATATATATATATATATATATATATATATATATATATATATATATATATATATATATATATACAGGGTGATTCGGCAAGGAATACATTAAGTTGGTGGATGAAATCCTTGGATAATTCTAAACCACAATGTCTCTATGGTAAAATGTCAGATTCTGCATAGTCTTCATGTTACAATACATTTAAGATGTTGTATTAATGAGACTGAATTTGAAGGTTTTTGAAATTATTTATTCACAGATGTCTTATGTACAGCAGTACAGCGTGATACAGATGGCTAACACAGGTGCATTGAGACAGGGACCGTGTACGACCGAATGAGATAAAGGCAGTTATAGGGGGAAGGGAGTTTCACATCAAATTCAGTCTCATTAATACAACATCTTAAATGTATTGTAACATGGAAACTATGCAGAATCTAACATTTTACCATAGAGACATTGTGGTTTAGAATTATCCAAGGATTTCATCCACCAACTTAATGTATTCCTTGCCGAATCACCCTGTACAGTACAGTATATATGTATGTATGTGTGTGTATGAGTGTGTTCCGTCGCCGGCCATGGGAGTAATGCAGTAATGTCAGCCCTCGTGATATACAGTGCTACGTGGGTTGTTACATCAATTGGTGTAATGGTCTCTTCCCCCTCGCAGCCGTCAACTGTAAACATCCCACACTCCGCAACATAGTTTTACCAGTCCAGGGAAAATATTTTTAAAGAAATATAAAACAAAGATAAAAAGAATAGATAGAATATTAAACATAGACGGCATAGAGTAGTACTGTATTAATAAAGAAAAAATAATAAACAATAGTAAATATATAACAAAACATTTACACGTTTTTCAGTTATTAGTGAAATGCAAAATAGTGACACTACAGACAGATACAGATAAAAAGAGTGAAAATATTAGAAGAAAAATAATAAATCATTTATAACAGACTAATAAAGATAAATGCGTCTGTACGTGAGAAGAGGTAATTCAGAGTCCTTGTAAAAGCCAGACAATCTCGTCCACATGACAACAGCACAAAGATTCGTATGATGAATAGTCCACGTAAGGGAAGATCCTAAGATACACCGAACTGGCTGGCTTAAGTTAAAACAAGATTATAGAAACCAAAGAAATCATCACAATTATACTGAGACTCTACATTAGCTAGAAAGATTTACTTAGCATCAGTTAAGAGACAAAACTGACATATATAATTTTTTAGAGAAGATCCTGTTTCTGTATCAAGCTAAGGTCGAGTCTCAGTATAAGTCTAGTGTTATTTTTGGATGTAATACTTATGCTTCAAGTTAAGCATAACAGTTAACCGCATTCTAAGATCGTCAGCTATGATAAATTTTCCCCGTATGAGCGTTTGTGCATCTGGACCCTGGCTAAAGAGTGTAGGAAGTCACATACCAGAGCAACACCAGATAGCAAAAGCAATTACTCTAAAACGTTTCCCACAGCATGGGAGAGAGAGGGGGGTTTACTGTACTCTGTGTCTACACAGGTACAACAACAACAACACCTTTCAGTTATCCTCTTCTTGTTCATACTCTGTCTTCACTTCTCCCCCCCCCTCCCCACCCATTTCCTCTTCTACTTACTTCTCTTCCTCTTTAACTTTTTCTCCTATTTCCATTTTTGTTTTCCTATACCTTTTTTATCCACGTATCAGATTTTTCTCTACTTCTCCTCTTTAGTCTTTATGCATCTACTTGATTTTACTTCCCTATTTTATTTTTCACTGCATTTTCTTATCGTCCTCTTCTTTTTAACAACGTTTGTTTTTTTTTCCTCCTCCTCCTCCTCCTCTTCCTGCTTCTCCTCCTCATCCTGCTCTTCCTTCTCCTCCTGAATGAATAAGGATGAGTCTCTTTTCTCTTCCTCCTGCGGCCAAGTTTTCTCAAATGGAATCCGTAACAATGAGCGGCAGAGGCGGGGAGTGACGGAGGGCCATTCACGCCACGAAGCTTTACCAGTGACGTGTCTCTTGGAAGGTAACGACGATGACGAGACCTACGTAAAATAGAGAGAGAGAGAGAGAGAGAGAGAGAGAGAGAGAGAGAAAGAGAGATTTAACTACACCTGTATAGACTGTTTATTGTACATGACTGAAGAGTTCATCTGGTGGGGTTATCATGAGTACAACCCTTCTCTGACGGGACTTGTTTTTAGTTACTCAATGTACAATTAACGACACTTGACTTATTTTCTTTAGATTATATAATTTTCTTTAACTACCAAGCCCCCAAATCTGCTATTATAACGAGATAGTTTTTTTTCCTACTGGTAAGAGACTGGAGGAGGAAATAGCATGGCGAGTAGAGAATGAAAATTTAGGCAAACATTATAACATTGACTTTAGAGATGCAAGGTCTTCAAGGAGTGATTGTGACTTCAGTAATATGAGACACACTGATGCATAAATGACTTGTTCTATTAGGGGAAAGGTCAGTCGCAATTGATTTGTTTTGAAAGTAATTTGTAACATATTGAGTTTTAGATAAATGCTGTTATACGTGTGTTTGTGTCGTGGTGTGTGTGTGCGTGTGTGTGTGCGTGTGTGTGTGTGTGTGTGTGTGTGTGTGTGTATGTGTCATAACTGTGCACATAGGCGGCACAGAAAATATGGTCGTTTATACACTGGGATCTCGACAGCAGTGCAATCTGGTCCTGTCTGTGCCACTGAGCAGCCCGTTCGAGAAGCCACTCTGCTTACCCCACACGGGGAGGAGTCTAGAAAAGATGCCCTAAACATAGCCTGCCTAAAGAACCAACCTGACTGGGCAACCGCAGCAGTTAGGTCATTCTTATGCGGTCGTAAACCACAATCATAATTACAGATCCAAACAAAAACTAACTATACAACCTCTTATGGTTACTGCATGGAATGCCAGGACCCTTCTGGATGCTGGCACAAATGAAGGGTCCTGAAAGAAAAACCGCCCTTGTGGCAAAAGAGCTGGCTAGGTATAACATCGACATAGCAGCCATTAGTGAGTCCCGGCTCACTGATGTGGGAGCTGCTGAGAGAAACCACATTTATGGAGTTGGCTTTGCCATCCGCCAACGCATCATACACATGCTAATTGAAATGCCTGTTGAGATCAACGAGTACCTCATGACGTTACGAGTCCCACTAAACCATTCACGTCGTGCCTTCTTCATCAGTGTATATGCGCCAGCACTGGATGTGGAGGATGACATCAAGGAGACCTTATATGACGACCTCGACGGAGTGCTAACCTCTGTCCATAGAGAAGCTAAGGTTATGCTCCTTGGTGACTTCAATGCTAAAGTTGGCAGAGATGCTGACATTCGGCAGGAAACCATTGGCAGAATTGGACTTGGCGAGTGTAATCCCAACGCCCTGCTCCTCCTCAGCAAGTGTGCTGCACACAACCTATCACCAATACCTTTTTTAGGTAGGCCGACAAGTTCAAGGGTTCGTGGTAACACCCACGATCCAAATGCTGGCATATCATTGACTACATCCTTGTCAGAGAAAGAGATCGCCGAGATGTCCTAATCACCTGAGTCATGCTCGGCTCAGACCACTGCGACACTGATCACTGGCTAGTCAGAGCCAAGCTCTCACTTCACGCCGCCCCAAAACGGCGATGGCAGCAAGCTTTCAGAAGAGGTTTTAGCACTAACCGTCTTGAGGATCCAGCGGTAGCACATGCTTTCAGAGAGCAGCTCGAATATGGGCTGATAACCAACCCGACAACAAACAACCCAAATCCTAGTGCCGAATGGGAAATTCTCGACACTGTCATGGCAAAAACATCCAGAGAGACCCTCGGCCAGATCGAATGAATACACCAGGACTGGTTTGGTGAAAATGACCCGGAAATCAATGTACTCGTCTATGATAAACGTGCCTCTTTAACTGACTGGCAGAGCAATCTTCAGTCTCGGACCTCCGTAAGAAGAAATTGGCTGCCCAGTGCAAAGTTTGTATTCTAAATAACGACTGGTTTAAGATTAAAGCATGTGAAACACAAAAACTTGCAGATCAGCATAAGATGCACGAATTTTTCAATTCCACAAAAAAATATTTTATGGGCCAATCACTCATGGTGCAAAAACCCCCTCTGCTCGTCCGACGGTAACTCCCTAATTAAAGACGAAGAAGGCATCAATCAACGCTAGAAAGAGCACTTTCATTCACTGCTCCACCAAAACACCATGTGGATGTCCTGATTACTCTGCGGTTCCCTCGCCATTCAGAGCGGACCTACTGCAGTTATCCTCTATCCCTGGATGAGGTAGCTACTGCCATTAAACAGATGAAAAATAACAAAGCCTCAGGGCCTGATGAAATCCCAGCTGAGATGTATAAAGCAAGAGGACTTCTGCTTACCAGCCACCTCCACTATCTCCTGGAGAATATATATGAAAAGGATGAAATCCCACAAGCTCTTAAGGATACCTCCAACTTCAATATTTATAAGAACAGGGGAAACCAGCCAGAATGTGGTAACTACCACAGCTGCTGTCCGTAGTTGGCAAGATTATCGCCTCGAGTCCTCCTCATCCATCATCACTACATATAACACCATCCATCATCACTACATATTACACCATCCATCATTACTACAGATCGGTAAAGTAGTTTCCGAGAATCTCGTGCGGAGACCTTACAACATTTCCACATCTTTTTCAACCTCTGTGTGGTTTAACGGGTCGGGTTGGGTGTGTCGGATCCTGTTGGTTGGAGTTTTTTTTTGAGATCCCCACTTGACAATTGCTATCCATGCCAAGTTTGGTCCGGGTGACTCATTCGCTAGGCCACGGTAGGACGCCACCCTCCGGGAGGCTCCTCATTGTCTCTCTGTTCAGTCCCCAAAACTTCTTCTTCCATCAGTAGTTCATTAACGGTGTATGTAAGTCCCACTACAATGGTACAGCAAAGTAAATTTTTTTTAGCATTAAACTGTTATTACTTTATTGTCTAATCATCACTACATATAACACCATCCATCATCACTACATATAACATCATCCATCATCACTACATATAACATCATCCATCATCACTACGTATAACATCATCCATCATCACCACATATAACACCATCCATCATCATCACTACATATAACACCATCCATCATCACTACATATAACATCATCCATCATCACTACATATAACACCATCCATCATCACTACATATAACACCATCCATCATCACTACATATAACATCATCCATCATCACTACATAACACCATCCATCATCACTACATACATAACACCATCCATCATCACTACAGATCGGTAAAAGTAGGTTCTGAGATTCTCAAAAGTAAACGCACAAATACACATATTTCTTTTTTGTCATATATATATATATATATATATATATATATATATATATATATATATATATATATATATATATATATATATATATATATATATCTTATAAAATCACACGGGAAAATGTAAACAACGGAGCATCTTAGCTTTCGTCTTTATTCAAGACATCTTCAGAGGCAACTGGATTACATGGACAGAGAGAGGCTTAAATATACAGGGTGACCTTAAAAACATGAGGTCAGGTCATGATGATGTCATCCACTAATCCCCACACCAACACATTCGTAGAGGAGCTTAAGAGAAGGGGGGTGACGTGACTAGTCAGGTCAGGTCAGGTCAAAAATATGGGACCCACAAAATAACTATCATACATCTAGATCAAAGGTTTTCAAAGCATTTTTAACCTTGCGCCACTGACAAATAAATTTATGTAACATATTATCAGTTTTGAGCTGACCATCACTAAGGTTTATTGATTTTAATTCCTTAATCAAACTAGCTTCAACCAAAAGTCTTTCTGTGACACAAGATGATTTAAATACTTCTAAGTTTTTTTCCCAAGCAATGGGGTGATTATTATTCCTAACATGAACGAACAAGGCACTGCTTTCAGATGCTGTTCTGATATTATACTTATGCTGTTTGATTCTGAGCTGCAGTGTTTTTCCTGTCTGTCCTACATAATTACAATTACATTTGCTGCATGGAATACAATAAACACTTCCATATACATTCAAACTTGGGCTTCGTTATTAACATATTGGTAATGGTTGAGTCATACTTGAAAACAACATTAATATTTAGAAGCTTGAGGGACCGAACTAACGGGACAAATTCATTACGATAGGGCAGAGTCAAAATATTCTGAAGTGTAGGAACTTGTCTGGTTTGAGAGGAATGAAAGGATTGTTTAGCCCTTTTAAAACAACGATCAACAAACACAGAAGGGTACCCGAGTTTCTGTGCAATGGAACGAATGCGTTTCAATTCATCGTCAATAAATTCAGAGTCACAAATACGCAGACATCTTAAGAACATATCAGAAAAAACTGACATTTTGGTAGACTCAAGGTGATTCGATAAAAAGTGAATGAAACTGTCTACCTGTGTGGGCTTTCTATATACCTTAAATTTATAGTTTTGGCCATTTCTCATGATAAGCATATCAAGGAATGGAAAGGATCCATTTATTTCTCTTTCAATTTTGAATGTGATACTTGGGACAATATCATTAAGCTTGTCTAAAAATTCCAATGGGTCACTGTTTTTAGGCCAAAGACAAAGAACATCATCTACATATCTATACCATGGAGGAATAAAGTCCACTATATTAGGTAGTAATCTAGACTCAAAAAACTCCATATAAATACAGGCTAGAGGAGCAGAAAGACAATTACCCATGCTCATTAATAAGTTTTGATGTAAATTCACTGTTCACTAGAGTACCTGTGAAAGACTTACTTTCATTTCTTAAAGATAAATTACAACTGTTAGATTTAACTATTGAACATGATACTTTCCTGAAATTGATAGAGTTATGCGTAACTGACAATGTGTTTAGAGCAAATGGGAAGTTCTACAAGCAAATATTTGGCATGAGCAGAATATTTTGACTCTGCCCTATCGTAATGAATTTGTCCCGTTAGTTCGGTCCCTCAAGCTTCTAAATATTAATGTTGTTTTCAAGTATGACTCAACCATTACCAATATGTTAATAAGGAATAGCCCAAGTTTGAATGTAAATGGAAGTGTTTATTGTATTCCATGTAGCAAATGTAATTGTAATTATGTAGGACAGACAGGAAAAACACTGCAGCTCAGAATCAAACAACATAAGTATAATATCAGAACAGCATCTGAAAGCAGTGCCTTGTTCGTTCATGTTAGGAATAATAATCACCCCATTGCTTGGGAAAAAAGCTTAGAAGTATTTAAATCATCTTGTGTCACAGAAAGACTTCTGGTTGAAGCTAGTTTGATTAAGGAATTAAAATCAATAAACCTTAGTGATGGTCAGTTCAAAACTGATAATATGTTACATAAATTTATTTGTCAGTGGCCCAAGGTTAAAAATGCTTTGAAAACCTTTGATCTAGATGTATGATAGTTATTTTGTGGGTCCCTTATTTTTGACCTGACCTGACTAGTCACGTCACCCCCCTACATGTTTGTTGGTGTGGGGATTAGTGGATGACATCATTATGATCTGACCTCATGTTTTTAAGGTCACCCTGTATATTTAAGCCTCTCTCTGTCCATGTAATCCAGTTGCCTCTGAAGATGTCTTGAATAAAGACGAAAGCTAAGGTACTCCGTTGTTTCCATTTTCCCGTGTGATTTTATCAAGATTTATCTTATCCACGTTTCCATTGTGGATTTACATGAAATATATATATATATATATATATATATATATATATATATATGCTGCTGATACCACAAGGAAAAAGAAAACACGAAGTTCCCAAGCGCTTTCGTGTAATTCACATCTTCAGGGGAGAGTACAGTCTGTACTCACCCCTGAAGATGTGAATTACACGAAAGCGCTTTGGAACTTCGTGTTTTCTTTTTCCTTATGGTTATCAGTATACCTATATATATATATATATATATATATATATATATATATATATATATATATATATATATATATAATTTTTTTTTTACTAAAAAATTATATAGATATAAAATATCCTATAAAACCCAAAATTTTAATTTCGGCCCACATTTGATGTTCCCCAGTGCGGTGCGGCAAAATAGACGCCACTCTTTCCCGCCTCTGACACCCGCTGCTCCAACTAAGTGACTCCCTTTTGAGGGCAGGCAGACGCCGGGACAATAGAGGAAATCTCGGAGTATGAAAATAAATGGAAAATATAAACAAACAAAACGAAATTTGAGGTCATACCCATAGCCAAATTCAAGCCGGCCCCATTGATGATCGACGACGAAGAGATTGAGTACTCTAAACAAGGCAGGTTGCTCGGCTTCATCATTTCTCGGACGGGCATCATTCCCCACGTGAAGGACAGACTAAATAAAGCCAAAGTCGCCGCAGCCAAATTAAAACGTTTTAAATTGATGCCTGAGAAGATACAAGTTCACCTGCACAAGGCGGTGGTGAGGCATGTGTTGGAGTACCCATCTATACCACTCGTCACACTCGGGAACACCAGACTACAACAACTACAGAGCTTCCAAAACAAGTGTTTGAGGTCAGCCAGTGGCCAAGCGCCACCCTACCAGGAGACAGTGGAAACCATCCACCTAAGAAATAAAACAGAAGCCCTCAACTTCAGGTTCCATCGCCTAGGGAAGAAGGTTTGGGACAAGCTCCTGGACGACCCTCACAGCCCAGACCACCTACGCGGGGAAGACATCAACGGAGGGAGACCCCACGCCTGGTGACCCCGGAGTCTGCCCGCACTACAACAACCCAACCCGCGACCCATCTATGTCCGCCACAGTGATCCACCTTAGATTAAACTTAGATGATATAAATTCACATTTAACAAGTCACAATCTAGTGAGTCCATAACGTAATACTGTATAAGATGTTAATAAACTTGTAATTGTAAAATCAATCTAGTCTTTGTCTACTAAAATAACCATTGTGCAACCTCATTCTAACTCCTAGGTTAGCTTAGTTAGCCAACAAACTCTGTAATATGTAAAACAAGGGGTGTCGCCCCGCTCTGTTTAACTAATTAAACTTCTTTTCCAACCTTTCCCCCCACGACTATATGTTGTGACTTCTCCATCCCTCATGTCTGGCTGTGCCTTGAGCCCCAGCATGCCTTCCATCCTTTCCCCACCTTAACCAAAAAAAAAAAAAACGCCGGGACAGCAGGGAGAGGCTGGCAATGCGGGTGTTGCCGACCTTAGCGAAAAATAAAATTTTTATTTACTTGAAAATAATTTTTTTTTGTATATAACTGTGTTTACGTTTTTCCATTATTATACTACAATATGATTAGTTTCAAATAATGATGTTGGTAAATTCTGGTACAGTACATCAGTGATCAGTGTGACCACTGGGCCGTGAGTGGAGAGCATGGCATGGTTAAGTGCATGATAGTGATGATAGATCCCGTTTTACTTTCTCGTAAGAATTTTGGTGGTCTGGGGTCTATACAAAGGCATTCTTGGTGCTGAGAAGGGTGCTCAGTAAACCGGCTGCTGATGCGATACTCGGAGTGAAGTCGGCAAGCTGGTTCACAAGACCTAGAAAGGAACGGAGATCAGTAATGTTGACAGGGACTGGGAAGTTTACTGTCCCCCCTGACCTTACCAGCGTCAGCAACTACTCCACCAGCCGTGATGTCGTAACCACAGAACTCCACAGACTGACGTGCGAACACAAACTTATTACGGTTCATAGTGATCTAATGTCTGCGGCATTGCTCCAGAATTGCACAGATACGCTGTAGGTGTTCGGCATAGGTAGAGTACCAAACGAGCACATCATCAACTATCTTGGTAAGGTTGCCGATGCCTCCAAGGGCGATGTCACAGCGTCTGCCGAACTCGTCACCTGTTGTGACGAATCCCATGGGACCTCGCAGGAACTTGTATCTCCCCCATGATGTGGTCAATGGCTGCGAGTCCTCAGCGAGCGAGATCTGCCAATAGCCAAGCATAGCATCCATAGTCATGAAGTACCTACAACCAGGGGTTACTTGCATGGCAACGTTGCGTGGTGTCGGGAATGGGTGGGTGGGATGTAGAACAAGTTTGTTGAGTTTTGTCAAGTCTACTGTAATGCGGACACCACCCTTCCGCTTGGGAATGATAACCATGGAATGACACCACTCATACGCCTCATTACCAAGTTGTTGAATGATATCTTGCTGGACCATGCTATCGAGCATCCGCTTGGTGTCTGATCTCTACGCTAAAGGAATTGTTCGAGGATTATGGATTGCAAAGGGTTTGACGTCTTCTTTAAGATGAATTTTCATGGGATCCCCAGACATGGTCGGTAGCTTTGTACCATTGTGAAAATCTTCAGGATCAATGAGCACATCCACTCCTTCAAGACTTGCTGGCGATCATGCTCCAACTGCTCAATGCTGGGATCATCAGACTTGATGGTGACTGACTACCGATCACGAAGCACCTTGATCTGCTTTGGGTAGTCTGCAAGGATTATGCGAAACGCTTGTGCGTCATACCAGGAAAGTAGGGCATCGTCGAGCTCCTGGAACACTTCAATAGTAGAGCCAGATGAAGCATCTGTCAAGGTCAGTGTAAAGGCCTCCTTGATGTCTTCCTTTACATCCAGTGTTGGGGCGTATACACTGATGAAGGCATGATGCAAATAATTTAGTGGAGCTCGGAGCATCATGAGGCGCTCGTTGACCCCACCAGGCATTTCAGTTAGCCTGTGTAGGATGGATGGGCGAATGGCAAAACCAACTCCATAAATGCCGTTTCTCTCCACAGCAGGCTTACCCTTACAGAAGAAGGTATAGCCGGACCCTCGTTATGTGAGTTGACCCTCGTCAGGGAGCCGGGACCCACTGATGGCTGCTATGTCGATGTTATACCTGGACAGCACTTTTGCCACAAAAGTGGTTCTTTTTTCAGGACGCTCATTTGTGCCAGTAAACAGAAGGGTCCTGAAATTTCATGCAGCGAACTTAGAGGTTGTACAATTTATTTTTGCTTTGATATATGATTATGATAATGTTTTCGACCGCATTTGGATATCTTTATCGTAAGGGTGCGTGTTTTCCAACATCTACACCACCCTTATCTTACATATTCCTCTTGTCTTAGTTCTTACTCTTACTCAGTTCCGTCATATATTCTTTTTACTTACTTCACTGGTTACGGCATAACCTTAGTTCTGTTTGGTAGCACAGACATTCTTTTGGTAGCATGGTCGAGGAGTCTAGGCACATGGGTATGGTAGTTCTGGTATCAAGTTACTTGGACGGAAATAAAGGTAAAACACTGTGGGATAAGTGAATACCCCTAAAATACTCTAAGAACAAGTTTATTAATATGAAATCAAAGGAAAATAAAGAGATATTATTATTAACATATAACTACCAGGCTCAACTCCTGGGCTTAGTGCAGACTCAGTATATTCTTCTTTACTTATTTTCTTATTTACTCATTTTCTTATTTCTTTACTCAACAGTAATTACTCAGATCTTACACTCGTACTGCACACAACCTTACTGGTGTTACATTTCATTACATAGCCGGACCAGTTCCTTGGCCCTACTCACAATACATATTACCTGGCACTCCTTGTACATTACTTTAAGGCCACTCCAAGTGGGTACTTCTACTTAACATACACGTTAATAATGAAACCAGCAGATACATGGGTCCACTACCCAACATGGGACAATAATTTCCTGCTAATTATCCCTAACATACATATTACAATACACTCTGTGGACATATAACTTCGGGGTGCATCCCAGGGTAGAACACTGAGATTCACGACTGTTGTTGTTGGTGGTGGTAGCCAGACACATGGGGAGTCTGGGGTCTGGCACCAAGAGGCAGTGGAGCATATTAATCAGGCCGCATCCGTGCCATCGTTTCATGTATTGTTCCCTGCTGAGTAGCTACTACATCCGGGGCAGTTGTCGAGTGATCCAAGAGTCACAATTGGATCTGGGGACAACGTTGGAGCGGCGTCAGGGAACTTGGGAAGCATGACAACACAAACAAAACAAATCTCTTGTCTGGAGACAACAGACATATTTACGTTACATTATTCTTACACTGGGTGAATGACAATTCAACTGTTGAAGCATGAACACTGATATTCACTACAATTGACTGAATCAAACTGAATGGCTACACATAAACATACCTGGAGGCAAACGGAGAGGCGTCAAGGGATGCTCGCCTTGCCTGATGCGATGGTATATTTATCCCCTGAGTTGCCAGTGATCGCTACTCACGCAACGACAGTAATTACAAACAAATTAACTGTTACTCATTCAAAGATGACCCTCAGTTGACAAAGATCTGGCGAATTACTTGAGTTGATTTACACAGACTAATTCAAGATTGAGCTTCCCAGGAGAAAGTGGAATAACAAAAGATCGACAACTGTCGTCTTCACAAAGGCGGGACAAGTGTAAGCGTCTATGGGGAAAACACGTCTTCTTCTCAGGGGTTGCTAACCCACTCATGTTTTGCGGTCGTGGAGTTTAATAAGAATCATTAGTTAAATAGATTAGCAGTAAACGTGACCATGACATTATTGGGTGAGGATGCCCAGTCAGGTTGGATTTTTAGGCAGGCTATGTTTATGGCACCGTTTCTAGCCCCTCCCCATGTGGGGCGAGCAGAGAGCCTTCTGGAAAGGGCTGCTCAGTTACATAGACAGGACCAGATTGTATTGTTGCCTAGATCCCAGGGCATAAACGACCTTCTTATCTATGTCGCCCATGCAGAATTGTGACTAGAGACTCCCGGCATTCATCTCTGCCTGTCTCCGTCACCACTCCTCTGTCGCCATCGAAATTTTGGGGGTTGAGGGGTCCTGATTATGATGAAGAGTACGATGAGCTGGATGATGGTGCGATTAAGTTGATTTATGTGGTGAGGCAGGAGCGCAGGCTGCAAGCACACTTCTTGGCTCTACCTTATCCTGATCCAGTGGTGCAGGTAACTGCTATGACTGGGGAGAGGGAGAGTTGCATTGGACTGTCAATAGCCCATTTTGTTGGGTTTCGCCTTTATAGCCTATTCATCTTGCATTGTAGTCGTCGGGTTCCTGTGTTGGTCACCTCTTCTTCCAATTTCGCCATTGGGTTCTTACTGGAAATCTGTAAGCATGTTTGTCTGATGTGGAGTTCCATTGCAGATTTTTCGTTCGGGTTTTATACTCCTGTAACCTTATATCAGTGGTTCTCAACCTGGGGGCCATGGCCCCAAGGGAGCCACGGCAAGAATTTAGGGGAGCCACGGCGAGCTGTTATAAATTGTATGTTTCCAAATAATGTTGGGAATCTGAATTAAACAAAACTTGTATTACTTATTTTGACTTGGCAGAAGAAAATTTTCATTCTTTTTTTGTCAATGTTTAATCATAACGACAATACAATTTTAATATTTACATACTCTGGTGCAAATTTATTTTGTGTTTTTTACGGATTATTTAAGATTTCACAGGTCCAGTCCCTGTCTGTGTGACAGGCGCTGGACCGAGCTGCTGAACTGACTTGTTCAGTACGTGTCCGTGTGTCATTCCTTTACAAGTGGTGATAGGTCCGAATAGGGAGGTTTGGGAGAACATAAGAACATAAGAACATGAGAAAATATGGAGTCTGCAATAGGCCGGTTGGCCTGTGCATGGCAGCTACTGTCGAGAGTTACTACCACTCTCTATAATCCATGAATCTATCTAGCCTCCTTTTAAAACTTTCCAGCGTTCCAGCACTTACTACAAAGTTGCTAAGCTTGTTCCACTCGTCCACCACCCTATTTGTGAGCTACTTCCTTCCTATCTCCCTCCTAAACCTAAACTTATCCAAGTTAAACCCGTTGCTACTAGTCCTATCCTGCTAGGATATTAGAAGAACTTTATCTATATCGCCTTTATTGATTCCTTTCACCCACTTAAATACTTCTATCATATCTCCCGCACTCTTCGTCTTTCTAGGGAATGCAAGTTAAGTTTCTTTAACCTATCCTGATATGGAAGGTTTCTAAGTCCCGGAATCATTTTTGTCATTCTTCGCTGCACCGACTCTAGTGAATTTATATCCATTCTATAATAGGGGCACCAGAACTGAACCGCATAATCGAGGTGCGGCCTGACAAGCGCAAGATATAGTTGCAATATGACCTATGCACTCTTATTACTTACACTTCTAGATATAAAACCTAATACCCTGTTTGCCTTATTTCGAACATTAACGCACTGTTTTCTAGGCCGTAGGTCCGGGCTTACAAGTATCCCGAGGTCTCTTTCACAAGTCGACTTCTCTAGGTTGATGTTGTTAAGGCTGTATACATTGACAGTAATTGTTCTGCCCTGAATTAATCTGCCACCCTATTTTGGTGTCATCCGCAACCTTGCTTATGTCACTGCTGATCCCAGTATCTAGATCGTTTATGTAGATTATGAACAAGAGTGGGCCAAGTACTGACCCCTGGGGAACCCCACTGGTTACACGGCCACACTCAGATTTAACACCATCTACGCTGACCCTCTGCGTTCTATCGGTGAGCCATGATTTTATCCAATTTAAAGCTTTCCCCAAGGGGGGAATGAAGTGAAAAAGGTTGAGAACCACTGCCTTATACATACCAAGGTTAATCTGCAAGGCAGTGGGGCAGTGGTGTGTAGTCTCCACTGTATGTTCACATGTCAGTGGACCTATGCACCATCTCTCTGGGGCCCACTGCTGCTCCGAGATCACCTGCTGTTGTAGCCTAGGGCCACGAGGCTCCGAGTTACTGTGTGCTGCTATGAGCAGAAATAGCAGGAGTCTTAATGGTGAAGAGGCTGTGTACTGATAAGGGAAGATTTACGCAAAGCTCCTTCCCTGTTCGCCACGAGGGCTAGCTAGTGGCAGTAACTTAAAGCGAGAGGAAGCAGCAGTGCTTGAATCTTAACACTAACATAATGCTGCCACACTAAACGCATTACACCACCCTGTGTCTACAACTATTATAACTGCCATCATCAGTCGCCTCCCGCTGGCCATTCAGAAGAGCTTTGCCTCTTACCGGAGATGACGTTCATTGTTCTTCTCTTTCTTTTCTATTTTCTCTCGTTTTCTCTCATTTTTATTTCTTTTCTTAGTTAGTTCATTTCTCTTTCTCTCCTTTTTTTATTTAATCTGTCTTTCTTTTTTCTATATCTTAGTTTATCTCCCTCTTGCTTTATTTATTCATTGTTAGTTTTTCAGTCTCTTTATTTTTTTATTTCGTCCTTTTAGTTTCTTTACAATAATCATTTTTCTCTTAATTTCTCTTATTTTATCTCCATTTCTCTCTATTTCTTCACTGCCATTCCTTTGTTTCTTTCTTCTATGTTTTCTACTTCATTATTTTAATTGTATATATTAATTTTTTTCTCGCATTCTAATTTTCTATTTTTTCTCTCTCTGCCGTTTTCCCTTCCTTTTCTCCTCTACAGGTATGTTTATATATATCTTTCCTTTTCCTCCGTTAGTCTGTTTTTAATTAATTCTCTTTCACCCTCTACCTTTCTTCTTCCCTTGATTCAACCAGTTGGAGTTAAGCTGAAAATACCCCGTATATGAGTCATCAGTGTACCAGGGGTTTTGTGTGTGTGTGTGTGTGTGTACCCTTTGGCATACCAAGACGCACACACACACACACACACACAAACACAGGTAATTAACTACCTAAGGCTTCCCACACACAAATAAATTTTTCGCTTTACACATCACAATAAAAAAATGCTAGTTTTCTTAGTAATGGACGCTATGAGTATATCGTCTATGTGTATGCAGCACTTTAACATGTACGTATGTGTAATAATAATAATAATAATAATAATAATAATAATAATAATAGTAATAATAATAATAATAATAATAATAATAATAATAATAATAATAATAATAATAATAATAATAATAATAATAATAATAATAATAATAATAATAATAATAATAATAATAATAATAATAATAATAATAATAATAATAATAATAATAATAATAATAATAGTAATAATAATAATAATAATAATAATAATAATAATAATAATAATAGTAGTATAGTAATAATAATAATAATAATAATAATAATAATAATAATAATAATAATAATAATAATAATAATAATAATAATAATAATAATAATAACAATAATAATAATAATATTAATAATAATAATAATAATAATAATAATAAACGGTTTATTAATAGAGTTGCAGCCGGTGGCTGAAAATATACAGACTTACATTTGATTTAGACATAATGATATAATATGCGTGTGTGTGTGTGTGGTTATTTTAACCCCTTGAGTTAAAATAGGTAGTAGGCAGCTATCAAACAGGGAGGTACTATCGCCTGGGAAGATATTGGAAGCATGATGTATTGTCTAATGGAAGACCCTGCTGCCATATGGTATCACGAAAATTGCGACCAAGTCCCAGGTTGCTGATCTGGCTTTCTGCCTCATTTACACACAATTGCAGGGTCTCAATTGTTTCTCTTACCATTGACAACACAACATACATATATTGTTTCTCACTCATGATCTTTTTTATTTTTATATTTCTGTATGTTTCTTTATTATTATTATTGCAATGTTGTTATTATTATTGTTATCATTATTATTTTATTTTATTTATTTTGTTATTTTTTATTAAAATTTTTACTTATTTGAATTATTATTATTATTATTATTATTATTATTATTATTATTATTATTATTATTATTATTATTATTATTTTTATTATCATTATTATTATTATTATTATTATTATTATTATCATTATTATTATTATTATTATTATTATTATTATTATTATTATTATTATTATTATTAGTAGTAGTAGTAGTAGTAGTATTAGTATTATTAGTATTATTAAATTTTCGCCCCCAGGCCCCGATGTGGGTCAGTGACCTGTTCCCGGGTGGGCTAATCCCCGTAAAAAAAAAAAAAAAGGAAAGCAGCCCAGTAGCCTATTAATAAATCCTTGAGTTAAATTCCCGAGTACAATGCCATCTTACTCAAGGGATTAAATAATCGTACTCCAAAGGTTAATAATATCTTAGTTTGCTAGTTCAATGTACTGAAGGAACTAAATCATCGTACTCAAATGGTCAAGAGTTTTCATGCTAAGTGATGACAAAGACAATGTATAGACTTAAGAATTATTATCTATCTCTCTTGTGTTAGTTTAGACTTCTTTTAAATGACCATGATACATATTTACTAGGGCTTACACAATATATTTTCCTCGTATATATAGAGCAGAGTTTGCACTTCGCTGGTTGACTTTATCTGAAACACAGAAATTTAGCCCCCCCCCCCCCCAAAAAAAAAAACTCACATTAATTACACTGAGACTCTGCCTTAGCTAGATGCCTTCACTTAGCACCGGACATTATTAAAGTAGAAAATATTTGGGAAGAGATTGTCTACCTTAAATATTATCTCATAACTGATGATCAGTGAAAATTTTCTACATAGGTACAGTTGAGGATAAAAACCATTCTTCGGGCAGGCAGGAAGGGAGGTAGTGTATGGAAGGGTAAGGGTAGATGGAGACTTTGGAACCGTCACATAAAGGTGGCGATAAAAAGGTCTATGATTTTCTTTCCACATCACATTTTTTTTAATTATGAAGCAGATCCACAACACTCCCTCCCTGGGCGTTACGTTCTTTTTTGTGGTTTCGCCGATCAGTTGGATTTTTTTTACATCTTCAGTTACGAGAAATATGAGTCCCAGGAACCTTTGAGAATCTAAACCCTGGACTTTGGAAAATTGCCTGGATTGTGTTGTGGGCTGAACGTCGTAAAGCAATACGGATTGTTGTGGATACATCGTGAAGAAGAAGAGTTGGGAGAAGGATTATAATGGAATTAGTTGGGTTGTTGTAGTAGCTGTTTTATTATTAAGAGAAGAGACTCCGGTTTGTAGTAGTGTCAGGTCAAAGCAGGTCAGGTGTTTGGATATTCTAGATCGTAAACGAGTACAATCATCGAGGCCTGTTGTCTTGTTTCTTAAGTGACGTCTTCTTTTGTCATTTTTTCTTTCTTGTTTATCTTCCCATCTTTTAATCTTTTTCTTCATTCTTGACCATCAGCAAGAGGTTCTTAAATGTTCTTGTTGTTGTTGTGGTTCTTAATAACCTTAGTGAAGGGTTAAGACACAGAACCAAGTACCGGGAGTGAGATCATTAAGGTGTGACAGACCACAGGATGACTCACCCAGTAAACCATATTACACACCAGCAACATTTTTTTTTCAGGAAGACAGAAACATATCTTGGTTGTGTTGGTGATCTGTTTGGTGCCAAAGGGCTTTGTGCCTGTCTGTCTGTCTGTGTTTTACCGTTTGAGTGTGTTTAGAATTATGTTTCTTTTCATTTTAAGGAAGAGTTGTGGGAGGGATATACTGTAGAGTATGAGTGAGGGCAGGGAAGGGAGGGGGAGAGAGAAGGGGAGTGAGAGACGTATACAGAAGAGTCGTCATGCACCTTCCTTTATGTAATTGTGTTGTTAGATGGTGATGTAGAGGTGTGTAGGAGGAGGGTAGCGGAGGCAACAGCTACCGCAGTGCAGTACACGCCTCACGTCCCCTCTCACACGCTACACTGGGTACCACGAAGATAATTAAGTCGATTACCTGGAGGCGGTCGTCAGGTGTAATCTACAGTGGATTTTCACCCCGAAAATCATGCAGAAAATAGATAAATTAGGTTGTTTATTTTCATGCCTTTTTTTTTTTGTATCAATGAAAGTCTGAGGAAGTTTAATGGTCGATGAGTTGAATCCCACCCTCTCCTCGACCCAAGCCTCACGCACCGCTTTCACGTATCTTCAAGTAACTATCCAATTTACAAGGAACAATTATAGAGGATAAATTTAGGAGAGAATTGAGCTTAAATGAAGAAATAGTAACACTGAGTTAAGTCTGATGAGTATGACATCCATGTCAAGTCTGTATATACAAGATCAAATTCTTTTGATATGACCAGATTTTTTACTGTAAAAATGATCCACAAGGACTTACTGATTCACTCCTTAACTACATCTCTTGGAGGATCCGTCCACAATTAATCAGCAGCTTTTGGTAACTATTTTATAGGTTTTATGTCATCACCTAAACCCTGTTCAGAGATATTAGTGTTTGTTAAATTGTATTCATCATTTTATACAAGTAAAGGCGATATCCTGTTATCAAGTTAGATATTCACCAAAGGAGAACTTTGGTACAACTATATCTGTTATCTTAATTCATGTTTCCATTAAAACACCCAACAGAGAATTATATACAGTACTCGAGGCTCTACGGGTGAGGCCAAGACAAGACCCTAACCATGTGTTTATTATAATATTATAACATTTTAACTTACCTCGAAACTCTAACTATATTTCCAAGCTGTTTTTGTTTATTTTATAACTTTTGTTACTTGTCTACTCACTCGGATCCTCTCATTTTTCTTACACTCTCCCGCCATGATACAAGATGACCGAGGTCAAGAATGTACACTGACTCTCCTATCATTCTTTTTCATATTATATGAGTTATACAACTGTGTTGCCCTTACATAACAAACCAAGATCCGGATTATCCTTGTCGCTCAACATAATCAAGGGTAACCCATCATTCTCACCATTGTGTCCTGGGTTCAATCTCCCGCCCGGGACAGATGTGAGAAAGGTGTAACCCAGTGTGGTCTTACTAAATATTGAAGGTTTTCTCCGGGTACTCTGGTTTCCTCCAATGCTAACACTGGGTAATGAACGTAAAGAAAGCAACAAAGAACTGACTAACCGCCCGAACGCCTAGTTAACTGATAAGTGGTGAAATTAAAACAAAATAAATAAATGTGTGTACATTTCAAACTGCCCGAGTCTGAGGAACATGCCAGTCCCCTGATGTTAACAAGTGATGTGTTATTAAATTTTTTTTCGTTTCTTAACTGACTTGCTCATTGAGTTTATCTGTACCCGAAGCGTTATAGCCACAAAAATGTTGTATCCTGATATGTTGTATGTAGCCCATAATAATGTAGCCTATAATGTAGAGAGAAAGAGAGAGAGAGAGAGAGAGAGAGAGAGAGAGAGAGAGAGAGAGAGAGATAATAGTTACACCACACACACACACAGAACTCGATGCTAATGTCTGTTATTATTCATAACGAAGCAATCACGACCACTGCCTGGCCTGATGAGAAAATAATGGTTACACCCCAACGGATACGTCACAATGGAAATCCTATAATGGGCACGCGCTAATGGGTACACAATAATAGGCACACTTTTAAAGGGTACAGAGTAATGGTAACAATTATTGGATATACCATAATGGTTACACAAAAATGGTTACACAGTAAAGAGCACACGTTAATGGCCACACAGTAATGAACATATGTTAATGGGGACATAATATTGTGCACACTTACTGGATATACGATAATGGGTGTACAAAAACGAACAAATGTTAATGGTTACACACTTATGAGCATAAGATAATGGGAACACAATTTTGGGCACACGTTGATAGGTAGATTATAATGGACACGAATAAACGGGTGAACTATAACGACCACAACATACACATACTGTTAAGAGACAGATAACAACGAACGCCTTACTAAATACATCGTAAATGACTTATTAACAACACGCTATAGTGGCCACATCTCGAGGAGTATCACTAACTCATCGCTTTGTGAAAACCATCAGGTGTAGACAGCAAAAAAAGTATATTTGCTGATGACACTAAAATAGGGGGTTTAATTAAATCTGATGAGGACTCCGCAAAACTACAGGAAGAAGTAAAAGAAATCGATTGGTCTAAAAAATGGCAGATGAAATTTAATGTGGATAAATGTAAAGTACTTAGTCTAGGTCCCTAGGAGATGTAAACAGAGAAACCAGATATCAGATGAACAACGATGTTTTAGAGAAATCAGTTTGTGAGTAACATTTAGAAGTAATGATTGGTACGAATCTTAAACCAAGTAAACAATGTGTATTTGCTCGAAACAAACCTAACAAAGTACCTGGGTTCATACAAAGGAGTGTTAGTTACAAGACTAGCGAGGTTATCCTAAAACTATATCATGCGCTTGTGAGACCTCACTTGCATTATGCAGTTCAGTTTTGGTCGCCGTACTACAGAATGGATATAGAATCCCGAGAAAGAATTCATAGGAGAATGACAAGACTAATCCCGGGCATTAGGAACCTTGAGTACAGAGACAGGTTAAATCATCTTAATTTGCACTCCCTCGAGAGACGTAAAGTGAGAGGCGATATGATAAAGGTGTATAAATGGAAGTCAGGGCTAAACAAAGGTGATGTAAGAAAGGTACTCACACTATCCAACCAGGAACGAACCCTTAGCAATGGTTTTAAATTAAACAAATTCAGATTTAGGCGCAAAATAGGTAAACATTGGTTTGGAAACAGAGTAGTGGATGAGTGGAACAAGTTACCAAACGTCATCATTAACTCGAATACGCTGGATAGCTTCAAACTTACTGTAGGTTGGATGGATATATGAGCGATAAGGGTTGGGTGTAAACGGGACTGCCCAGTATGGGCCAATAGGCCCGCTGTAGTTTCCTCCATTCTTATGTTCTTATGTTGTGTTACCATCCCGTTTTATTATCTTTACCTGTTATGAGCAGTGTGACCAACGTCTTATATTACAGTGTTGAGGTTTTACTGGCGGAGGTGTAGTGTGTTATAGACGTGTGTGTGTGTGTGTGTGTGTGTGTGTGTTTGTGTATTTCCTGACATATACACGTATATGTCCTTCATCAAATTTTATTCACGCTGCCTGAAAGTGTGAGAGGGGTGTTAGCGGCCACTAAAGGTAAATTACGAATGTTTTAGTTCATAAAAATTTGCAGCCACGTTGTCATATCAGAACTGTATACCTGGATGACGATGAGGTACTGTACAGCACTCCCTCTCACTCCGCCTCCTGCCAGCATAATCCATCATGGCCGTCCCCCTACACTCTCACTCGTGTATTAACTCACGTAGGATAAAATCGTTGCCCTTTTTTACCCTATAGGCGATGAGGTGAATTTGAAAGCGGGTGGTGCAAGAAATTCCTTAGTACATGGCTTCGGCTGTGAACAGATGCCGATGGGGTACAATGAAAGACAAAAGTCGTGTCATGAAATTTGGTGAAAACATATGCCGAAGGGTTAAACTTTTGGTGTGCTCTGGCTTGTGGTAGGGGGCTCTCATAATGTTTCACGAGTTATACTTAATCTTCGGATAAAACCGCGACACGACTTTTGTCTTTGATTTACATGTATGTGGGTAAAGCTTTAGCGACACCGAGGGGGGGCCTTTCAGAGGGAATCATAAAGGAACAGGCATTAATTACATGATTGTTTCAATAATTAAGAAACTCGACCAATGTAGTTGTATATGCGTGGTTTAGTACTAGAACTTGATACAATTAAGTCTAGTCACAGACTGGACTAATATGAGTGCACAATTAACAGTCATCTGGTACAACAGATGGTGTATGTGTATTGTCTGCTATAATTTATAATAATGGAACATAATTCACATTACATGAGGCAGTAAATAATTATATTTTTTAGCATGAAGAGAATGTATTCGCTTCCAGGCTCACAGCCCTCCCAAGACGATGGTGGAGTGTAGCTCACGGGAGTCGTTCATCGGCAGCCTCTCCCCTGCCCCCACTGATCATCCCATCACACAGTTCGAGCTTGACAGTGCTCGTCGCTCTAGAAAAGACACCTCTCCTGGGGATGATCAGATAACCTACTCCGTCCTCAACGCCTGTACTAATATTCCTAACGGCCCCTTGCTTGCTCTCTACAATATGTCTTATGAACATGGGGTTCTCCCGTCTAACTGGAAAAATGCCACTATTATCCCCATCCCTAAGCCGGAAGATCCTGGGAAATATCGACCCATTAGTCTTACCTCCTGTGTTTGCAAGATGATGGAGAGGATACTCCATCGTCGCCTTCTTCACACCATAGGCGGCTTCCACAACTCCCTCAATGGTTTCATACAACATCGCAGCACAGCACACTCCATTGCTTCCTTTTATTGCAATCAGACTGCCCGCGTCTCCGTCTTCCTTGATATCAAGGGAGCCTTTGATACGGCTCAGCCTACCCTCATTTTAGCTGAACTTGCGCGGTTAGTGGTTAAAGGGAGACTTCTTCAATGGATCGCCTCTTACCTCACTGGACGTCAGGCCCGGGTTCGCGTTGAAGGCTCTATATCTCCTGTTCAAGAAATGAACCTCAGCATCCCTCAAGGTGGAGCCCTGAGTCCCATCTTGTTTAACACTCTCATGCACTCCATTGCATCTCTCCCGTGGCCGACAGAAGTTGTCCACTCAGAATATGCCGACGATGTCCTCCTCCAAGCCCCTGACTACCTCAGCATGCAGGAAGCCCTTGATCTGGTCTCTAGAGAGTGTGATTCACTTGGTTTCCTTCTTTCAACTGCGAAAACAAAAGCCATGTGGCACGGTCGTGTTGTGCCTCCATCCCTTCTCTTATCAGGAACGCCCTTGGACTGGGTTAATGAGACAAACTACCTGGGTGTGTATGTAACTCGCACACGTTGTCAGATCCCTGAAGTCCGCTATCTTCGAGACATATGCTTTTGGCGTCTCGCTCCCCTCTCTACCATGTGCAGGGGTTCCCTTGGTGCCACCATCCCTGTACTTCTCACCATGTACAAGTCCTTTGTCCGTTCCTGTGTCGACTACGCCGCCCCTGCCCTCGTCAACATTAGTCGGACTGCTGTCAACCGTCTCGAAGTTATCCAGAGGAAAGCTGCTCGTATCATCCTTGGGGCTCCTCAGTGGACACGCTCTACTTCTCTATATACCGACCTTGGTCTTTCCCCCTTACAGGATCGTGTCCAGGAGTTTTACCTAAAAACTGCCGTTTCCATTCTACGGGATCCTCGGGGCAACTATGTCCAAGCCAACTTGACTCCTGCTGTCCGAGGCCGACCTCCATCTAGAAGACAGTGGCGAGGGCCACTCATCCGAGCCCTTCAGGAACACGACCTCCTGCCTGATATTGTTGTCACCCCTGCTGTTGGTTCGTCTCCTTCTCCCTGGCTGGATTTTCAACCTGAAGTGATTGCCCTCGGTGGACCGCTCCCGAAATCCCAGGTAAACCCTGTTATTCTCTGCAAATACCTCCTCTCCAGGATCGCCCACTGGTCCCCAGGTAGGGTCGTCCTCTACACTGATGGTTCTGTTGACCCCGCCTATCAAACTGTCTCTCAGAGTTTCTGACGGGGCATCCTCCACTCAGGCTGAACTAATAGCCCTCCTTGCTGCCCTTCTCGCTGAGGAAGAAGCAGACGGTTTCTGCCCCTTGCTTGACTGCTGTGATTCCAGGTCTGCTCTCGACGGGATCGCATTTGGATCAGGGGAAAATAAGGACCTCATCCTCCGAATACGAGGGTTAACATCCACACTTCAGGATGCAGGCCGTCCTGTGACATTCCTATGGATACCCAGTCATGTCGGTATCTTGGGGAATGAGGCAGCAGATGGCCTTGCCAAGACTGGCTGCAACAAGGCCACACATGACTACGTTGTTCCTCGAACACTTTTACAGCTTAGGACCCAAACTCGCCGCAAACAGAGAGAAGCTCGGGAAGCAGCCATCCTCCTGGACTCCCCGCCCACCTGGTACGATGTCCTCCGTAAACTTCCTGACCTCTGGTACGTCTATGGAAAAGGGTCGCGGAAAGGGGACGTGATTGCTGCCTGTATCATCATTGGGTATGACTTTGCTTGGGAGATTGGTATCCCCACATCCCCTGAGCAACGCTCTTGTGCATTATGCAGAAGACCCGACAGCAGCACCCTTATCCACTACCTCCTAAGATGTCCCCACACACAACGCTTCCGTGACGCCTGCTGGACCACCACTCCACGACCCCCTGACGGAGACACGATGATCCTCCCCATACTGGCCAGATATTATGTAAATAACATGATTATGTGTCAAAGGAATACCCTTCCTTCCTTAGGCTTTAGTAAGCCCCTTTATAATATTTATACTGTATATACTTGTCACACTTGCCAGATGCTTCTTGTGTCATTGTACAGGGGTACCGAGTGACAGCACTAGGATCCCTCTTTCTCTATCAAGGAATAAACAATTGAAATTGAAATTGAATCGGCGGCCATATTTGTTCAAAGTAAAAGGTGTTGGTAACAGATGCAAATTTTTTAATTCATTGGTTATGAATAAAATACGATTGTGATTCTAACCAGTAGAAGCTGCTGCGGTACATGTCTCGCTCACTTACTGTATAGGTACACGACTGGCTGGGTGGGTGGTGGGCGTGACCTCGACTTACTGACTAACTTGTATTTTGGTGAAACACCTAAAGTTAAAGGTTTACAACACACAACCACTAAATTAGACCAGCTGAAGTATAGCATTCAGAGTGAGTGCACCAACATTTGCCATGAAACACTAACAAACATTCAGGTCTCTTATTTCTTAGAAACTATACGTGTGTGCACTTTAATGACATACAACTCGAACACTAAGAGTAATAAAAATGAATATTCCAACCTGCCCATGAGTCCTGATTTATGTTGCATACCACATGAGCGAAATGCACACAGCGAAACACATCATACATTATCACCAGACATATCAAGTCTTTCACCAAAAAATAAATGATGAAATATAGACGCTGGTCTAGTACAAAGAAGTTCTTATTTAATTATTTTTGTTCACCTTGTTGAGAAAGTAAACCAGGAGGTAGGAGATAATTGTACACCATGACCAGCCATCACCTGGATCAGTGCCTCCATCCTGGCTATCTGTCAATTCTACTGCTATATGTAATCCAAGCAGTTAATGATGAATCCGTGGGAACACCGTGAGCTGGTTAGACCTGTGTGTGTTTGTGTGTGTGTGTGTGTGTGTGTCCCTCTTTTGCCATTAGCGGCTTCAGTTCCCGCATGAATTTTTAATATCTAATGCTTACTGGTGGTGGTGGTGTTGGAGTTTGCTTTGAGCGTCCAGGTGTTTGAAAGAAAAAAGCAGATATAGAATTCTGTTCGCTGTAGAAGTTAGCTTGAAAATTATTAAGGGGGAGAGAACCACAAGAGCGACCCCTGGTAATGCGCCGTGCTGTTCACTCTAGGTGCTCGGAATTACTTTTGAAAAATCTCAAGGAACGATTTTTTTTTATTCCTTCTCTGGGCTGATGTCTCTGTTGAAGTGTTTAAAGTCATTGTACTTTTATCTCCTCCTCTTTTTGGCATCTATCCTCTCAACCTCCATTCTTCTCTGAGACCAACTGAGAAATCTGCCAATTATTTGGGGTATCAGTACGTTCTCCTATCTCCCGTTCCTCTCTGAAATCAGCTGAAAGGAACACCGGCACTGAGACCTTGAACACCTTGTCCTGAGCTCGGGCAAACAGAAAACCGTCTGAGTTGTATTGAACGTTTAGCGGGTGATCGTACCAAACTCAGGAGGAACCCTGAGGCTCGTTTACGTGTATAGTTAAGGCCGTTGAGGCCACATGTCTTTCAGGAATGACTATAAGGCAGAGGGACGCAGGAATGACTATAAGGCAGAGGGACGCTGGAATGACTATAAGGCAGAGGGACACTGGAATGACTATAAGGGACTCTTAGGCTATATATTTGGATACCCAGTAGTTCATTTTACTACATTTTTTTTCCAGTGATGAAGAACCTCACGTACATTGATATAGAGACTTAGAGAAGAGAGAACATAATTTAGTATGCCAACACCGCCGTGAATAGTGTACACAGAGTTCACCAGCTGTGCCACCTGAGAGAGTGTCTTTCATCCGTGAAGAACCTCTCTCCAGGGCCAAGGGCATTCGGTATGACTATGTCTCTCTTTCCCTCGACCTGCAGATTTTCTCTTGCTCTAAATTTTGAATCTCACTCTTATCTGGAACCTAATTATATATTTCTTGACCAATGAAAACCACTCTCCGTTTATTAAGCAGTATTTCTCCACCAATAACAAACCATATCTTCTGTGAAATCTCACCCTTTTCTTCGATCAATAAGCATTTCTTCTCAGCGTTTTGTTCAAGTATTTTCACCAATGAAACCCAACTCAAACTCTTCCCTGTCTTCAAGAAACCAGATAAGTGAATTCTAATTTGCTAGAAGGTTTCTTGGCCGTAAGATTGACATGAAAACTTTGGTGGGTACATTTCACCTTCAGACTGAGCTATCGAGATGTGTGTTTCACGACAAATATAATTCTGGGTTCCTCCGACAGCCAGGCGGCGAGAGAGGCTGAGAGATGACTGGCTGTGTACATTTGTCCTCATATTTCTTTCTCTTTATTCTTCTATTTTATTATGTTCTCCTCGTATTTCGGTTTTTGTTTTTCTCTTTCATCTATATTTCTTCAACAACTTGGAGAGGGTGTAACCCGGAAGAGCAAGATGACAATAAGTGCACCTAAAGTTAAAAAAGATAATATTGACTGAAACAAGGATGAGAGGAGTAGCACTAACGTAACAATAATAAAGAAAACAAACAAATGAAAATAAAGAATAGAACGAGAAAGATGATTGCGGAGATAACATAACAAAAATTGTGTACTCAAGTTCTCTACCTTTTTAGACAGGAGTTTTTAAGATCACGTTTTTTCTCATTACTTCTCAAGATCTGGTGTCCAATGACGTAAATATTTAATTAAAATTCTATCATAACTAGATATGAATTACTCATACTCTGTTGAGGAAAATTAGATAAGTCTTTGGTAACGGTGTCTTTTAAACTCGTATGCATAAAACTTCTTTTTATCGGAATTTTTATCTAACTGTTTGTTTTGATGTATAAATTGCAAATCAAACGGAGAAACAAGGAAAAATCTAGTATAGATTTACTTGAGAAGCAACAAGCTAGACTATGCGTGAGAGACGTTTTGTTTATGTTTGGTTTCTTCCAGTAATATAGAACCATAACTTACGTCAGCCTTTTCCATCGTTCATTTATTCATCCACAATAAAATCAGATATATCTCAGTAATGGTTTTTGTCGATTCGTCAAAGACTCATTTTTCTATTAAACCCGTAAAAGATCTCCATTCTCTGCATTAAAGCAAATGTTTAAGTACGAATTGTAAAGTAATCAATCCCTTATTAAGGGTGCATGTCTACTCTAGAACACACCCAAGACTCTGAGACTCCCAACACTGTTTGTCAATGTTTATGATTAACCGAGACTCGCGAGTGTTGCCACCCAGAGTTAGTGACAGCTTCATAAACTCCACGTTTCATTATTTTCACCCCTGTTTATCATTCATATATTTTTTCTTATATCTTGTTTCATCTTTTCTAATTACATTTTCCTTTTATTATTTTCGTCAGTGATATTCATATATATTTTTTCTATTTCGTCTGTCTCGTTGCTCTTCTATATTTTCTTTAGTTAAAATATCATGAATCTGTAGCGTCCATATATTATTGAGCCAATACAATATTTCACCTCACCTGAAAAGTGTTGATGACGACGCAAGAGGACAGACACACACACACACACACACAACTGAGAGAGTTTCTCCTGCTGGCTGAGACGAATCACCGTAAAACGTCCAATCTTGTATTGATGGCTGAGGATAACAGGAAACAGGTGGGAAGGACTTAAAGATGACATACCTTTTAATTAATAGTGTTGGGTTGCAGAGAGTGTGCAGGGGCAGCTGGAGGCGGACGATGTGTTCTGGGAGACACTTGTTGTGATGCCTAGTGAAAACATATGAAGCAAAATAACGATAGAATCTTAGTGTTTATCAAGATGCAGCCTTGGTCCCTGCACTCGATCAAAATGACACCACATTCAAATTATATAAACATAAACCTACACCACCACCGACTATTTCAAGAGATTTTTATCATCTGTTGCGTCTCATAATAAATCGTTAACTCCGTAACTCCGTGGGTTTGAGCCGACCATCAGCCGATCACTATCGTGATGTAACCAGTAAATACTCTAGTCCAGAATTATGTCCCCCCCCCCCAAAAAAAAAAACGTTTCTAATGACTTAAAAATATTATAAGACATTTTCATCATAAGATCAATAAGAAACACACCGATAATTATTAACTTATGTTTGCCGTTGATGAAACGTTGTTAATAATCTGATGCTGTGTCTCTATGAGGTGGGGAAATCTTATTACAGAGTCATAACAGGTGGTGATGGAGTTGTCATCTACTGTAGGTGATTTAGTCTAAATATATTGTCAGCTTCAGAGAGAGCGAGAGAGAGAGAGAGCTGCATCATCTCCTCTCTATCACTCTTAAGATCTTACTGAAGTTTACATCGTACAAAATAAGCTGAAATATTCCTGGAATATTATTGGTCATTTGATCGACCCCGATGACGTACCAACAACATGTTATATCAATACTCCTTACCTCGTTTGTATATCACTGAAACCTTATGATGAGTAATTTTTTTTAGTATATATTATAATTATGTACACACAGTTACATTGGAGCATGATTGACGTTCTACGAATACACATTTACATTTCAGTCCCGTTAATTCTAGTGATTTACTCAACAGAATTTAATAGTAGCCTATGAAATGCATGGTGCGTTACGACAATAATTTGATTCACATACGACACTTTGTAAACAGCAGTTTTGCGAACGGTGGTGCAGATTCTATCACTTTCTTATTTTCTAAAACGAGTGATAACTGGACCCAAACACAATTCACATAATACAACAAACCCGTCAAGAGTGGATACACTTACGAATTAATTTCTGTTGTTTCCACTGTCTAAATCCTCTTTTTCTTTTCCTTTATACTTGACCTCTCTCCATCATCTTCGTTCCTCTCTTAACCTCCCTCTCGTCCTCTGTTTATGTTCTTCTCTTCCTATCCTTACGCTCACTCCCTGACAACTTTCTTCTGCACCACTTACCACCCCACAATCCCCGGCTTAACCATTCTCCCTCTTCTCTCTCCACCACCCATGCCCTCCCCCCTCAATCACCACTCCCAAAGCACCACCAACAACCCTCCTTCGTCCCCAGGCTCTCCCCAGCACCACCAATCTCAGGGGTGTCTCCATCTACTACCATTAGGTGGCGGTGGGGTCATCGGCGTCCATTCACCCGGAGACAGCAATAGATGAGGGCAGTTTGTCGAGGGTGGGTGTGATCTAAGGAGACAATGGGTCCCGTCGATGACCTGTTGGGCACCGCTTTACACTTTTCACCCTTACTTGCACACTGACTTAGCAAGTGTCACTCACCACTCCTCCTACACTTCACTTTTTTATCTTTTGTTTTAGTTTAAATTTACCGCTGTATAATTTTTTATGTAAGATGTAATTGTCGTTGTTGCTGATTTTATTTTCAATATATTTTTTAATTTTTCAGTCGTTTTTATAATTTAGATTTTAGATGATTCGCTTTATTTTCATCACTTACTTTTAATTATTTTCTGTGATTTACGAAGTATAACTTTTGTATCTTTTTCTCAAATCGGGTCACTTATGTTTCCTGTGTTCTCTAATATATTTCTCCAAGTTTATGTTATTTCAGGTCACGTTATATCGGAAGAAATATTCCCAATACACACACACAAAAAAATCGATGTGATAAAGATCAAAAGATTTCTGCTAGTGTTTAACTCCGCAGGTGAGAGGAGGAAGCAGACCTCTAGTACAGGGCGTCAGGTGAACACTACTGATATTCTTCTCTTATAATACACTACCTTACTACCTCACCTTCAAGCATCAGGTAAAGATTGTTTCCCACTTATCTCAGACATTATCGCTGTCTGTTTTTCTACCCATTGACTTCTAACCTAACCTAACCTAACCTAACCTAACCTAACCTAACCTAACCTAACCTAACCTAACCTAACCTATCATAAAACGGTCCCAGACTTTTGATATTCCCACATGTATACGTATAATGGGAAATTCGCAAATAAAAAATTATCAATGTAATATGATCATAATAATGTTTTAAGGATTTATCATGAAAGTCGTGAATTAGTTTAGGTTACATTACGTTAGGTAAAGATTATGTTAGATTAAATTAGGTTAGGATAAATTAGAGTTGATAAGATTAAGTTAGGTTATATTGGATTATGTTACATTAAGTTTGGTTAGGTTAGATTATATTATTAGATTAAGTTAGGTTAGGTTAGAGTAAGCCTGATTAATGAGGTTAGGTTAAGATAGTTTTGGGTATAGATTATGTTTGGTTAGATTATGGTATACTAAGTTAATATAGATTAAGTTAGGTTAAATTAGGTTAATATAGGTTAGTTTAAGTCAGATTAGGTAAGTTTCGCTTCCAGGTCAAGTGAGCCAGGCGATAGTGTTAAAGGCACGACGTGTGTGTTATGTTATTGAGTCTTCTATGTTGTAAGCTCACACGACTGACCTTGTAACTAAATTAGTTTGCCATCAATATTAGCGAGAAATATTTAGAAAATGATGAAAAACATGTTTGTCATGACCTGTGTTTGTCGTGACCTGTTAATAAGAAAATAAGGAGTCTGCAATAGGCCGGTTGGCCTGTGCATAACAGCTCCCGTCGAGAGTTACTACCACTCTCTATAATCCATGAATCTATCTAGCCTCCTTTTAAAACTTTCCAGCGTTCCAGCACTTACTACAAAGTTGCTAAGCTTGTTCCACTCGTCCACCACCCTATTTGTGAGCTACTTCCTTCCTATCTCCCTCCTAAACCTAAACTTATCCAAGTTAAACCCGTTGCTACTAGTCCTATCCTGCTAGGATATTATAAGAACTTTATCTATATCGTCTTTATTGATTCCTTTCACCCACTTAAATACTTCTATCATATCTCCCCGCACTCTTCGTCTTTCTAGGGAATGCAAGTTAAGTTTCTTTAACCTATCCTGATATGGAAGGTTTCTAAGTCCCGGAATCATTTTTGTCATTCTTCGCTGCACCGACTCTAGTGAATTTATATCCATTCTATAATAGGGGCACCAGAACTGAACCGCATAATCGAGGTGCGGCCTGACAAGCGCAAGATATAGTTGCAATATGACCTCTGCACTCTTATTACTTACACTTCTAGATATAAAACCTAATACCCTGTTTGCCTTATTTCGAACATTAACGCACTGTTTTCTAGGCCGTAGGTCCGGGCTTACAAGTACCCCTAGGTCTCTTTCACAAGTCGACTTCTCTAGGTTGATGTTGTTAGGGCTGTATACATTGACAATATTTGTTCTTCCAATATGACAGTATTTTTTTTCTACCAATAAAGATGCTCTGAAATGCGTTTGTCATGAACTGTGTTTATCATGACCTGTGTTTGTCGTGACCTGTATTGTTGTGACTTGCGTTACCCTGACCTGTGGATGTTCTAACCTGTACTTGTCATAATCTGCGTTTGTCGGGGTCATGAGTTGATGTTTTTGCATCTCGGGAGGAGGGAGGGAGGAGTGCGATGTTCACATCTTACCCATCTTCCCTTCATCCCTCTACTCCCTCTTCCGCACTTCCCCCCACTAACTCTCTACATCTACCCCTTCCACTTCCACCCCCCCATTTACACTTCCCCCGACTTCCACCTCCCCCTATACCCTTCGATATCGAATTTTGGGACGAAAATGTAATCAGTAGAGACGAGAGTGGAGAGTCTGGGATTAATGGTGGACAGGGGAAACCTCGACCATGGGGGAGGGGGGCGGAGAGGAAGAGGAAAGTGAGAGAGAGGTAGAGTAGGAGACAGAGAGTGGGGAAGAGGGGGAAAGGGGAGATACAGGAGAGGGAATGGCGAAACAAGAGAGAGGAAGGAAGCGAATACCCATGTAAACAAAGTAACCCAGATGACCCACATATTAATTTCCGGTATTTCTGGTTCATCCCATCAGGTCCTCATTACTGCAGGGAACCACCATGCATAATATAGTAATATCTTGAAATATTACCCAATATGTATGATTACCTCCATATATTTCCACGTTGGGCCGCCATCACGGTCTATAAGCATTTATAAACTTCACGATAACTAAAGGATGTAAATTTTTTAGGGTATATATTTTTCGTGGATGATGAATTGGAATCCAACCAGGCCGTGTTGGATAGTTTATTTAGTGGATTCCAGTCAGTATTTGTTACTGCGGAATTATTCAATGTGAGGGATTTATTAGGATATTGCTGTAGTTTGCTCACTTTATATTGGAGATTTATGGTCTTGCGTGTGTAAATCTGTGCGTAAGTGGGAGGTATTGACTCTCTTTCAATAAATTCGTTGTTGTTTTTTTTCCAGTGGAAGGATCCGTGCAAAAGCCTTGGTCAGGTGTTCTTCATTTACCTTTTATCTGTAACTGCTGGGGAGTCTTGAGCATTACGAGCATTACGAAGTGTGGTTAAGTGAGAGAAGAAGAAGAAGAAGAAGAAGAAGAAGAAGAAGAAGAAGAAGAATACCTGGAAAAAGTAGAAGAAGAAGAAGAAGAAGAGTGAAATAGCAAAACGCACACACACACATACACACACACACACACACACATAATGGTAGTGTTTGCTCTTCGTTCGTCGGTCCCAGGTATGAATTTCTTTAAGGTGTGGCTGTTGCCTATAAACACCACAACCACATCTTGAGTTGACAAGGAGTACTCCAGGAAAACCGGACAACTCGTTTACCGCAGTGGGTAAACATTATGCTGAAACCTGCCCATGGTTTCCCTCTACCCGGTGATTCAAACCGTTGCCACTTGTTTACGGGGAAATATGCTGAACAGTATGCAATCAATCATATACACATACACATACATAAGCACTAAGAAACATTCACGTACGTACACACAAAAATGATAATACACTCAATGAAAAGATAATAATAATAATAGTAATACTACTACTACTACTACTACTACTACT
>NW_024741901.1:11899904-11934052 GCF_018991925.1 Homarus americanus | reverse complement strand
GGTCACTGTAAATTATAGTGTTTACTAGTCATTTAATATATGAATTATATTTATACGTGTTATTATACAATTATATATCAAGTGCGTGTTTGTATATTATTATGTAATTATAGCTGAATTATATCTCATATGAAACTACCACTCAAAAAAATAATGGTTTCTGGCTGTTTAATATTTCCGTTTCCACAATAACACACAAACGTGCATGTACAGTGTACATGCACGTTTGTGTGTATTACACACAGATATACAGTACACACATTCATAAACACATACATATATTCACACACACACACACACACACATGTATAATATACACCATGGATGTATAACTAGGAACATTCAGTATTCATTATTCATTGACCTGCAGAGGTCAAAGATGGTGTTCATAGGCGTAAGCATTTAGCTTAGCCATAACAGCCGGTTTAGTCATGGCCACTGGACTGCTGATGTGTGAGGCGAGGATTTCTTAACATGATGCAATCCCCCTCTGAAGTTCTAAAATATATATTGTTACGAATCACGTCATCAATTGTCATGATCTACCTACCCAGTACTACGAACCACGCCATCTATTGTCACAGTCTACCTACCCAGCACCACGAGCAACGCCATCTAGGGACGAAACACGAGTATGACTAGTCTTAGTTACCACTCCGGGGTTTCCCTTCTCCATATCTTGGTTGTTGCGTCACCTCCTACAGTCTTCTTCATCAGCTCCAGTTCGATGAGAGTTCAGTTCACTCTGAAGTGACCACAGGATCAACTATCCTGAAACCTACGGCACAGTGACTACCTACGGTCTTCTACAATACTCAGCCTTCTCGTCAGCCATCTCAGCTCCCGCACTTAAGTATCTGTAATCTTATATTGCCTCCCCATGTCACCTCGCTTCAAATTATTTTATGTTGTATAAATATGTATATACTGTTAATGTTTAGGTTAAAAGTATGGTTAAGGGTAAATTATAAAGCTGAATAATTTGTTAAGGAATTTATGGTACTTTATTATACACAACATCTCATCCTTTGTCTACCCTTTTATAGTCCGATTGTCTTTTGTTTTTTATTGTTGTTTGCCTGTTGGGATCTGGGTAGAGCTTTTAACTATATTCTAAATCCCCAACTCGTAACAATATATATATATATATATATATATATATATATATATATATATATATATATATATATATATATATATATATATATATATATATATATATATATATAAAACATAAGAAGAACATAAGAAAATAGGAATAGGCCCATTTGGCTGTGCATAGCAGCTCCTGTCGAGAGTTACTACCCACTCTCTATCATCCATGAATCTATCTATCCTTTTGAAACTTTCCAGGTTCCCTTACTTACTACAAAGTTGGTAAGCTTGTTCCACTCGTCCACCACCCTATTTGAACCAGTTTCTTCCTATCTCCTCCTAAGCCTAAACATCAACTTGAATCCCGTTATCGGGGAATTCCTATCCTGCTCGGATATTATAAGAACTTTATCTATATCCTTCGTGATTCCTTTTCACCCTTAACCTTCTATCATATCTCCCCGCACTCTTCGTCTTTCTAGGGAATGCAAGTTAAGTTTCTTTTAACCTATCCTGATATGGAAGGTTTCTAAGTCGCCGGAATCATTTTTGTCATTCTTCGCTGCACCGACTCTGGTAATTTATATCCATTCTATAATAGGGGCACAGAACTGGTTTCCGCATAATCGAGGTGCGGCCTGACTGGCCTGAATATAGTTGCAATAAGACCTCTGCACTCTTGTTATACACTTCTGAATATAAAACCCAATACTCTGTTTGCATTATTTCGAACATTAGCACTGTTTTTCTGGGCCGTGGGTCACAGACTTCTAAGTATATGGGTCTCTTTCTGGAAGTCGACTTGTCTGGGTTGATGTTGTGTTAAGGCTGTATATACATTATAAGTATTTTCTTCTTCCAATATTAAGTACGCTGCACTTGCTGGTGTTGAATTTCATTTGCCATTTTTCAGACCACCCCCTGCAGTTTTATTTAGATCCTCTTGTAATGCATTGCATCCCGCCCTGAATAAATTTGCCGCCCTATTTTAATTCATCATCACAGCATAAACTTGCTTATGTCTGCCAGTCCCAATGTCTAGATCGTTTAAGTAGATTATAAACAGAAGTGGGCCTAGTGCCCAACCCTGGGGAACCCCACTGTTACACGGCCCCTCAGATTCACACCATCTCGCTGACCCTCTGCGTTCTATCAGTGAGCCATGATTTTTTATCCAATTTAAACTTTCCCCTCGATACCGTGAGCCTTAATTTTCTCAGAAGCCTCTGATGCGGTGCTTTGTCAAATGCTTTGCTAAAGTCTAAATCATCTTATCGTAATTTTTCGTCATTATCTACTACCTCGAAGACTTTTCTAAAAAACGTTAGCAGATTTGTTGGGCAGTTTCCTTTGTAAGCCCATGTTGAGAGTCGTTGATGGGGGTAGCACTGCTCTAGATGCGATCGGATGCTATCTGCTATAATTGATTCGAAATTTCCCCTACTGACGTCAAACTGATCGGTAATTGGCCTTCAGTCTCTGTCTCCTTTTTTGAATATACTGGGTACTACATTTGCCTGTTTCCACAAGTCGCACAACTCAGTGTCTAATGATTTTTGTAAATAAGTTTACAAGGGGTCCGCTAATCTGTTCTACACTCTTTTCAGACTCGAGGAAAATTTCATCCGGCCTGGGGATTTTGTTTTCTTTAGTTTATTATCTTCTTAAGAACATCCTCTTTTCTGATAGTAATATTCTTTTGGTTTTCTCTTCTTCCTTTCCCTTAAATATCAGTTCACCTCTGAGATTTTGGCCATTCTTCTGTGAAAACTGATAAGAAGTAACTGTTCAATGCTTTGCTTATTTCTTCACTGCCATTTTATCCTTCTCCCTCCCTGACTTTAAGGCCCAGCACAGCCTTGACCTTTGTCCTATATACCTGGATAAATCCTTGGGATTCGCCTTGGATACTCTTCCCATTGTTTTGATAGTCTCTCTTTGCTCTCCTTACATTTTCTTTATTCCTAGATAGTTCATTATACCTGTTTCTGAGCTGCTCCTCCCCTCCCTTTAATTTCTTATATATTTCCTTTATTTATTCCTATGTCATGTTTAATTTTTTCTGGTCATCCACCTTGGCTCTATTCTTATTTGACCTAATTTTTCTGTATGGTATATTTTGTTCATGTGCTTTATATGGTATACTAGTGAATATATTATAGTCATGATCCAATTGTTGTGTAAATATGACCTCCCACCCTTCCTACTGGGAACTGTCGTGACTGTTCCCCAGGTATTACCTAGGTGCCTTCTTAACCCCTGATAATCCGCCAACCGAAAGTTTGGGACTCTGACCATATTTGTCATTGTTTTCGTTTTTTGATCACTGTTACTAGTTCTTCCCTACTGTGATATCTCTGATAATATTTTCTTTATTTATTTAATATAGGTCTAATATATTGTCACCTCTAGTAGGTTCTGTAATTAGTTGTTTTAAGAATTGTCCTGTACTGCGTCTAGGGAAGTCTTCAGATTCATAGTCGCCTACAATGTTGTCCCAGTCAATATTTCTGAAGTTGAAATCCCCATAATGCATAGGTTGTTATATTTTGCTGCCCTACTCATTTCCTGCCATATGGGCTGAGCTACTTCTTTGCCAAGACTTGGGGGCCTGTAAATCACTCCCATAATTAGTTTTTCTCTTCCTTCCGTGATTTCTACCCACACAGACTCGGTTCCTATTTCACCCTTTATTGAATTATTAATACAACATGTTAATGTATCATTGACGAAGAGTGCGACCCCTCCCCCCTTCCTACCTTACCTGTCCTTGTGAAAAAGGTTGTACCCTTCTATGTGGTACTCTGATAAAAAAATTTTGCTCGCCAGATTCATCCAAGTTTCGGTGATTGCTATGACGTCTACATTCTCGGTACATACAACCGCTCTCAGCAAGTCTATTTTATTTCTAACGCTCCTACTGTTTGTATAGTATACATTTAAACCTACCCTTCCCTGGTCCTGTTTTACCCCTTGTCCTGAGCAACTAATTTTACTTCCCAGGACTTGCTTGTTTTTTACTCCCACTTTCCCCGACCTCTCTCTACTGGCGAAACCCCCCCTTCGGAGTGACAATTTCACTCTCCAGGGATGCAGACAACGTCTTTATCCTCTCACGAGACAAGTGTACCCCGTCGCGACAGTACAGGTAGTCGTTGCCATAGAATCGTTGCCAGTTATCAATGAATGCCCAACCATTGTTTGCGCAATGTTTTTCCAGTCGGCAATTTATAGCAATTGCCCTGGACAGCCATTCACGACCAACCCCTCTTCTAGGCAAGACACCACAAACTATCGGGATCCCTCCCCTATCTCTAATCTTCTCCAGCGCCTCCCTATACCTCTTGAAAAGTTCCTCACTCCTAACCTTACCTATGTCGTTTCCTCCCACACTAAGACACACTACTGGATTGGTAACCTCCCCTGACAAAACCCTGTCTAACCTCTCTTAGATGCTTTTAATTTGATACTTACATGCTTTGCTTCACTAGTATTTAATATTATATGTAATTAGCTTATGCAGTTATTTGCACCGTCAATTAAGGATGATTCATGGGTTAAGGATATCCTTTCCTGCCGGTTATTTATAAAACATAGCCACAGCACGGCTGATGTGAAGTCAGGTGTTTATACCAAGGAATAAACTCATAGCAACACTTCCTTCTTGGAGAACCTTTTAGAAGCTTGACTCATGCATCCTCCTGGTGGCGTTTTTGTGATTCCTCGGGCGTGGTCGCCCAAGGGGACTAGCAGTCAGTCTTTCGCTGGACCCCACAGAATAAAGATCTACCACTAAGAGTTTCAGTCTGAGACTTCCTTCAGTTCTAGCATATCTAACACTGAGTCCACCTAAGTACTAGAACATCTAACATTGAACCTACTTCAGTACTAGACCAATGGGACAGCTTTCTCTGTACATACATCTGTATAAATGTACATAAACCACGACGTGTATCTCTCATCCCACATTTACTGAAGAAGTGGACCACTGTAAACATCTGGCTGTTCACAACGGGACTCCAATTAATTACAAGAAGTATTTTTAAGTGGGACGGTCTCCTGGCAAGTCCCACTCCTTTCTACACACACACACACACACACACACACACATCCTTGACCACCGTAGGGTCGAGACCTATTCAGGTGCTGCTCCTGATGAGCATAGTCAAAAGTGACAATTTCGTTTCGCATAGAAGTGGGATCAGTGTTGAACAGTGTTTAAGCCATTGAATTCAGCACTAGAAAGTACCAGTGAGAGCCGTGACCCACCACTGAGATATGCACCCCTGGGATCCATCATCTGACCAGACTGTTAATCCGTCCACCCTGGGAACAACGCACAGAGCGCACCCAACCGTCATAGCGAGCGGACGTGCTACGCATCGCTCCCTGCTTAGTTCAAATTGCTGACCGTTACGACTGTCTGCCTTGTTTTTCACGTTGGGTCCGTTCTGACTGCTTTATCATGTAGTTGTACATGGATATTATTATTCTTGTACACTGCGCTTCTTCCCTATCCTATCCTTTCGCCTAGAGTCCCTGCTGTTTGGTAACGACCCGAACTCTGCGGGCAGAGCCTCAAGGGGGGGTCCTCATAGGGCTGCTGAGTCGAGACAGTAAGGGTGGCAACATTTTCTGTTAGGGATTCGGCAGTGCTTCATAACCTGTCACTGTTAGGGCTTGGCTAGGCCCCCGTCAGGGGATTGTCTGTTCACCCTACCCCTAGACCCGTCTTTACTCGCCCAGCAAGCGGACAGAAGGAGCGGCATCCATGGGGTTTAGCTGAGGTGGACAGATTAGGTAGAATTTTCATTCATTCATTCATGTATGTTACTGACCATGGCCAAAGTGAGAGTAAAGATCTCCGGAACCCCGACCCAGGGGTCTCGGATAGGGCTAAAAAGGCTATTGAGCGACCTAAGGGTGAGAATAAATAGACTTGTGGATCTGAGAGATGGTTACATCATCCTCACAGAAACAGATGGAGATGCTGATAAACTACTTAAGTCTAGTGTCATGGACAAAATGAAAACTAACGGTTACGAGGTCATTGTCCCATGGGAATACGGCGCCAAGCTCGCCCATGTAGTTAAGAAGTTAGACAATGATGTAGTGGAAAATAACGCAGAAGAAATAAGAGATGAAATACAAAAGCAAAACAATGTCAAGGTTGTGGAGGTGTATCCTATGTATGCCCATAATATAATCAAGGTTCGCTTTGCAGACACAACGGATGCAAAAAGAATGAAGGAGAAGGGGCTCTATGCATATGGCACTTCCATCTCATCACACCAAATAGAATATGAAAAGTATACGCCCATCCAACAATGTATGAAGTGCTATAAATACAATGACCACATGACCAAGAACTGCCCCATGCAAGGGGTCATATGCTCTGAGTGTTCTTCTGATCAGCACTTCTACATAGACTGCAGTAGCACCATAAAAAAGTGTGTCGTCTGCGAGGGTGACCACAGGACCTTCTCTGCCACCTGCCTGGTCAGGAAACAGGTACTTCAAGAAACAGAGAAGAAATTGACCGAAATAACCAAACAAAAAGAAACCAGGGAAATTTCTAACACCATAGAAAGGACCACTCAGTCGACGATCATAGCTTACAGCCAAACCCTAAAAGACGCTCTAAAAGAAACTCAAGCAGACTCCCAAAAGCTCAACAATGTCAGCGAGACCATGGAAGTCCTGCAATCAGAGATAAGAACCATCAAGGACTCAATAAAACAGGCAGTTACTGAGTCACTGGGCGCCATGATGGACGCAGTGGCGGAGAGCATCAGGAGCGTCTCCTCTCCACAGCTGGATGAGTCCAAAGCCACCACTATATACTTGTCTTACCTGCATGCCCATCACATGAACATGGTTCATCCAGGTTCATTCTCGAAACACCTCAACGAGACACTTACCAGGAATAACATTGCACCTGTTGAAATAAGCGACAAAGTCCCTTCAAAAGAAATCCTTAAGGCAGTAACCCACTCAACGACTTATCGACTACCTCAACCCACGCCAGAAATTGACCATGACCTCCTTGACTTAGGCAAAAGTCAGCATAACCGCAATCCCGACGTGGCCAGTCAGTTCCCCTGGGATCACAGCTCCAACGACACCGTAAATGCCCGCGATCCCATTACATGCACTCCCAGCAACGACAGTGACCATCAGACTGCAACCACAGTCAATGGGTGCGACCATATGATGACGACTCACTCCACAGAGGAACAAGACCCTCGAGCTGCAGCGTCAGTTGATTACTACGACACGCAGGCCCAGGACCTGAACACCTTCCTGTACACGGGTGACGAGAAGTTCGAGGGCCCGACATTGACTGACAAGCAGATGTTCGAAGGTTCTGCTAAGAAGTTCCGTCCCCCTAGAAATGCCAGAAGCCGAGCAAACACTCCAAGCGACGCCCCAAGCTACAGTCTCCGAAATGGCAGTCGTTAGCGGGATGAAAATTGTCCAACATAATGTCCTACACTGGTCCCTTAATAGACGTAACGAACTGTCTAACTTATACTAACATTTAGACCCAGACATCATTCTGTTAAACAGCACTGGCATAAAGGACGAAAGTAAGCTGAAAATTTTTGGCTACACTGTATACCAGAGGAACATGACGGGTGAGCTGAACGATGGTGTCGCTGTGGCCATCAGGTCACGGCTGAGTCACAGAGTGTTGCCAGACTTCGAGGATACAGTTCTGGGAGTGCAGGTAGAGACAACTAGGGGACCTGTTATCATATGCACAATGTACCTACCTCCCAGACGTCCTTACTTACCCGAACAAGACCTAAACCAGTTGCTACGCCACAGAAAACCAACATACATCATAGGGGACTTAAATGCGCGCCACGCCATACTAGGACACGGTAATGAGAACAACGTCGGTGTGGCGCTGTATGACAACATCAGAAGGGGAAAACTGTAACACCTCTGGCCAGATTTCCTGACAGTGATGAGACGTGCCAGTGCCACAACACCCGACATAATCCTCTCTAACAACGAGGCCGTCCTGGAAAGGCATGTTAACGCCGGACCCATCAGTACCAGCGATCACCTGCCAGTCGTCGTGACGCTCTCATCCAATCCCATTATGATCCCCGCCAACATCAGGTCAAACCTCAAACGGGCAGACTGGGACTCCTTCAAGGAGTCTCTCAGTCTCAAGCAAGGGAGAAACCTGGAAGAAGCCAGCCCCAATGACATCGACGACGCGGTCGAACAATGGTATAAGGATGTGAAGACGGAGATGGACAACAACATCCCGACCACCAGTTACAGGACCATTCCCCATCCTCACACTAGTCACCAGCTGAGGCAGCTCAGTGTCCAGTACGCTCACGTGAGACAGATAGCCAGTATCCGCGGGTGGACGCAAGAGCTGAGAGACCGGTACCGAGAGCTACAGACGGACATCCAGCAAAAGAGCAAACGTCTACATGAACAAAAGTGGGCCGCCTTGGTGTGGGAGGCAGCCAACAGTTTGTAGTGATGGGTTGTCAGACCACAGCTTACATCTCAGAAACAGTCCAGACTTGACCCGACATTAGGGGGGTCAAATGTAAGGGTACCCCTCGCAACCACTCAAGGAGTTACAAATCAACTGGTTCCCCTCCCATGTCACACGGCCCCAACAAACATGTAAGAAGGCACCGGCCGACTCTCTCCCAATATACACAATTACCTACACCGCAGAAGAAGTCCAGACCTAACCTCACATTAGCCAGGTCAAATGTAACCCTCAAGCCCAAGTCAAGGGGCCACAAATCAACCAGGGCCTCTCATGTCACACGGCCCCATCTGAAGATTTCTCCAGAATATACAACTTATAGTCTCTGAAAAAGTCCAGACCTGACCCTACATTAGCGAGGGCAAATGTAAGGAGACCCTTCGCCGCCCCCCCGATCAGCTCAACCTGACGGCTGGTCTTCCAATATATAGGACGTCCTAGCCCTCCCTCACGAGAGTGTGTCTTGTAACCAAGAAGGGCCAGCTACCACGTCCCCAGTCCCGCTCGAGAGAAGCCCGCCACTAAGTGTAACGAAGTCTCAGCCAGGTCCATCGACAGAGTGCTGTCAACTCAACGTGTAACAGTAAGTGCTGGCTGTGTAGACGGTAGAAGTGCGGTGATCCCGAACCTCCCCAACGATCGACTTAGTGAAGTGCCCATTCTAATTGTGAGGTTAGGTTATACGAGAATACCATAGTCTATCATAAATTGTGTACGAACCCCCCCATTAATCCCCCCTATTGAACTAGTAAAATAAAGCTGTAACACGCATTGGTGTTTTATATACTACACTTGTACTGTGCCTGTGTTAATATACAGTGTTGGCATCACACCCTCGAGGCACGCTACCATTTCCTCTCGCTATAATATTCTACTACTATAACCTCCTAACTTACCTCTTCATGTGAGATTTTGTCTCATTACAAATTACTACGATTCTGCTGCCTTCTGGAAAGGGATCAAGCGACTGATGGGTTCCACCTCTAGCACGGTCCCTTACCAGCTCGACCAAAACAACGTGAAAATGTTCGACGAAGAAAACCAAGAACAACTACATCGGCGATATTTACGAAAGATCTTTACCATTAGTGAACAGGAGAACGAGGGCTTCGACAGGGAGTTTGAGGAGGACATTTTAGGTCAGTTGCAGGACCATCAGCACCTGCTCCAACCGCTCCCACGAACTGACTTCACTAGACTGGTGGACGGAAGCTACCTGACGGAGCGCATAGTTTCTGCAGATGTGTCAGCCATCATAAAAGGGTTTAAAAACAAATCACCTGGTCAAAGTCACATTAACAAGAAGATCCTGGCTCAACTCCCCGACAACATGATAGAGAGGCTTGCTTATATATGCAACGCCTGCCTCGCCTCTGGATACTTCCCTGAGATGTTCAAAATCGCCCTTATTCGCCTCATACCAAAAGCAGGGAAGCCTCCAAACAAAGTCGAAAACTTTCGACCAATATCGCTGCTTGAGGTACCTGCCAAAATCTTCGAAAAAATAGTCAACAAGCGATTGCGGATGTATCTGGAGGACGAAGACGTGCATAATCCCCGCCAGTTCGGCTTCCGCCAGTACCGAGGCACATCCACCGCCATAGCTCAGGCCTACGAGCAGATCGCCAATGACATGACTGGCCGCCTGCAGTGCAATATAGTACTGAGGGACGTCAGCAAGGCGTTTGACAAAGTTTGGCACGCAGGGCTGCAGTATAAGATCATACAACTGGGGTTACCCGAAAATCTGACGCGCCTGCTGTGCAACTTCTTTATGGACTGCAGAGCCAAAATCAAGATGCAAGAACATTTTGGAGAAGAATTCTCACTATCGAGTGGCGTGCCTCAGGGCTCTTGTCTCTCACTAACCCTTTACACACTCTACACGGCTGACCTGCCACCCCCAATCGTCGGCAGCGAGTACGTCATGTATGCCGACGATGTAACACAGATCGTCACTTGCCCAGGAAGGTCCACTGCTCGGGCAATAGAGGATATCTCGGAGTATGAAAATAAATGGAAAATAAAAACAAACAAGCCGGCGCCATTGATGATCGACGACGAAGAGATTGAGTACTATAAACAAGGCAGGTTGCTCGGCCTCATCATCTCTCGGACGGGCATCATTCCCCACGTGAAGGACAGACTAAATAAAGCCAAAGTCGCCGCAGCCAAATTAAAACGTTTTAAATTGATGCCTGAGAAAATACAAGTTCACCTGTACAAGGCGCTGGTGAGGCCTGTGTTGGAGTACCCATCTATACCACTCGTCACACGCGGGAAGACTAGAGTACAACAACTACAGAGCTTCCAAAACAAGTGTTTGAGATCAGCCAGTGGCCAAGCGCCACCCTACCAGGAGACAGTGGAAGCCATCCACCTAAGAAATAAAACAGAGGCCCTCAACTTCAGGTTCCATCGCCTAGGGAAGAAGGTTTGGGACAAGCTCCTGGACGACCCTCACAGCCCAGACCACCTTCGCGGGGAAGACATCAACGGAGGGAGACCCCACGCCTGGTGACCCCGGAGTCTGCCCGCATTACAACAACCCAACCCGCGACCCATCTTTGTCCGCCACAGTGATCCACCTTAGATTAAAACTTATATGATATAAATTCACATTTAACAAATCACAATCTAGTGAGTCCATAACGTAATACAGTATAAGATTTTAATAAACTTGTAATTGTAAAATAAATCTAGTCATTGTCTACTAAAATAACCATTGTGCAACCTCGTCCTAAATCCTAGGTTAGCTTAGTTCGGCAACAAACTCTGTAATATGTAAAACAAGGGGTGTCGTCCCCCTCTGTTTAACTCTTTATTCTTCTTTTCCAATCTTTTCCCCCACGACTATATGTTGTGACTTCTCCATCCCTCATGTCTGGCTGTGCCTTGAGCCCCAGCATGCCTTCCATCCTTTCCCCACCTTAACCTAAAAAAAAAAAAAAAAAAACAGGGCCGGCTATGCACCTGACTACGAGATAACACACCACCACTCAACAGAGTGAGGTACTGTGACACCACCCCTCACCACATGGTGTCCCGATGACCACGTGAGGTCTTTCATATCAACACCCGAGGACGAGTTACTACACCACGTGAACACTACGCCACCCGATGTCTCCATGACCACGTGAGGTCCTTCATATCAACACCCGAGGACGAGTTACTGCAGCGCGTGAATATCACACCACCCGATGTCTCCATGACCACGTGAGGTCCTTCATATCAACATCTGATGGTTAAACACCCTAACATTAACCTAACCTAACCTAACCTAACGTTAGGATGGTTAATCATCAGGTGGAATAAGCTGGGGGCCTAGTCTTCATCTGCCCCTATTAATTTAGTGGTAGTTTTCCTGGTAATCAATAATGACAGCTATATCTTCCATCATGAGAAAGAACAGTCCAAGATTCCATGGTTTTCACTGCCACAGTGGAATAGGGATACATAGCTGCCACACAAGGGCAGGACAGAGCCACAAAAGGTTGAGCAAGGTAAGAAAATGGTAGCATAGAATCACATGAGAGAGGCACTGAGTCATACTGGGGAAGCAGGGTCAGATAGGGTCGTCACAAAGGTACACAGAAGGAGGAACAGTGCCACACAAGGGTGAGAGAGAGTCACACAGGAGCGGCAAAGGGCCACACAGGAGCGGCAGAGGATTGAAGGTCGCGGCAATTAAGGTAGAACTCTCAAGTCTTGGGTAAGAGCTGTGACCTGCATGGAGTGTCCTAGTGGAGTGCTGGCTAATGTGCCGCTCCCCTTCCACCTCTTCCTCCCCCACCCCCCCACCCTCACGGCTCTCACATCTCTCCCACTCCCATTCACGTTTTTCTCTCTTTACTTCCCCTTTCTTTCTTTCTTCCTTTTCATCCTCATCCCGTCTTTTTGTGTCGTCTTTTCATGTATTTCTCACATTTTATCCTCCCCTTCCTTCTCCTGTCATTTCTCCTCGGAATATTTTTTTTCTTGAAAACATCAAACAAAAAATAAAAATTAAGTGAACTACATGTCTATCAGGTATGTTTGCTTGTCCATAGACGTGTACCTTCACTACTATCAATACTTTGACCCTGCCGTCACCAGGGCGATGGTCCCTTATGTCTGATATAAAAGGGTAGAAATAAGAGTGAAATTGTATTAAAAATGGGTTGAAAAGGAGGTCATATGCCCGGCAGCACTAACAGCATACTGGGTGGACGAGCGAGCGAGGTAGTAGACTCCTTCGTACTGCCAATCATCCATTCTCAGAGTCTCTCCACTATTGTCTTTTGATATTTTCCCTTTGGTGGATCCTTCTTTCTCTTCACACTTTTGTTCAACACCTGTTCAATTTTCTTGATGTGTGTGTGTGTATGTGTGTGTGTGTGTGTGTGTGTGTGTGTGTGAGTATGTGTGTGTGTGTGTGTGTGGGTGGGTGGGTGGGTGTGACTCGATGAGCCTACTTTATTTTCATCAGTAGTTAATTATTTCCAAGAAAAAGTTACTGAAACACAAACTTTACAAAACCAAAAACACAAATTACTCACTTGCGTCCTTCTACATTCCACTTTTTGTTCAGCTGGAGAACATAATTTGCTTTTTATAGGACGAGAATACATATATTTTATCTATACTCATTACTCATTTGAACGATATTTTAGTAATCGTCTAGCTCAGTATCGCAGTCGATTTTCACCAACTATTTATCGTTTTTTCCACGAGCGTCATAGGAGACATTTATTTTATTTATCAAGCTCCATTATATCACTGTCTTCAACTTTTGTTTTTATGAATTTATGTTTTGGTAAAAAAAGTAATAAACATTTCTAAAACATGGGAAGCGAACCAACCAAACTAAACTTAATTGACCTCTCGCTGAACTTAACATAACCTAACCTAATCTAAACTAACTTTCTTTCACCTATATCAACCTGATCAAACCTTTCCTGACTAAACAACTTAGAAAATCCTTTATTTAGGTTATATTATGTTATGTTAGGTTCGGTTAGGTAATATTGATTAATCTAGGTTTGATTGGTTCGCTTTGTGTATTCATGTTTAATATTAGAAAAGGGAATATTTTGTCACTAAAATCTAAAACATATGGAATGCATTATAAAATAACTTGTAGTATTTATGTTATATATAGGCTTATGTAAACATGAGCAGATAATAGAAGTAACATATGTGTTGGCTGGCAACTCTCAGAACAACCTTGTGGCGTATGGTCATAACAATAAGAAATGCGTTCCTTTATGTCTCCAGCCCCTTTTAACAAGCCTCTACTAATTGACCGCACTCGAGCTGTTACTAATTATCACAAACCTTAATGAAGAGGCACTGAGGGTCATGTTAATTATTACAAGATTTGACGAAGATTCTAACAGAGGAACATTTCAGTTATTCTTAATTTTGTTTATGATAAGGAAGGAGAGGAACAAGTTGACTATCACAAGTTCTGATGTAGAAAATAAATGAACAAGTATTTATCAAAAATTTTGATTCATAGGAACAGTGGTAATGGATCTTGTCACTTAGGAATGTTTTCATCTCCCTCATATAAGAATTTTATTTGCCCATTCTTAAGCTGATCATTTGCCTGCAAGATATAGTAATAAGACCTCTGCACTGCAACTATATCTTGCGCTAGTCAGGCCGCACCTCGATTATGCGGTTCAGTTCTGGTGCCCTATTATAGAATGGATATAAATTCACTAGAGTCGGTATAGCGAAGAATGACAAAAATGATTCCGGGACTTAGAAACCTTCCATATCAGGATAGGTTAAAGAAACTTAACTTGCATTCCCTAGAAAGACGAAGAGTGCGGGGAGATATGATAGAAGTATTTAAATGGGTGAAAGGAATCAATAAAGGATATAGATAAGTTCTTATAATATCCGAGCAGGATAGGACTCGGAGCAACGGATTCGTTGATAAGTTTAGGTTTAGGAGGAGATAGGAAGAAACTGGTTCACAAATAGGTGGTGGGACGAGTGGAACAAGCTTAGCAACTTTGTAGTAAGTGCGGGAACTCTGGAAAGTTTCAAAAGGAGGCTAGATAGATTCATGGATGATAGAGAGTGGTAGTAACTCTCGACAGGAGCTGCCATGCACAGGCCAACCGGCCTATTGCAGACTCCTTATTTTCTTATGTTCTTATGTTCTTATGTATCCCTCAGATGAACAAACAGAGCATTGGATTCCTGGCGTGTCCTAACACTATATTTATGTTGTTTAAGTCTAGTTACAAGATCTTTGCTGTTTGGCCTAAGTAAAACGGTTACAGGACAAAATCCCAGCGGACAAAATCCCAGCGGACAAAATCCCAACGGACAAAATCCCAGCGGACAAAATCCCAGCCTCTTATCCCAAAAGTGGTCAAAATCCCAGTCTTATAAATAAAAGTCTCATATTAAAAAAAAAAAATTTAACATTCAAAATTCGAGTCTCATAAATAAAATAAGATAAATAAAATAAAATAAAATAAAATTCAGTTTTATAAATAAAAGTCTCATATATATAAAAAGAAACAAACTGTTAAAAAAAATTTAAAGTCAATTGATACAATAAACAATATTCAATATATAAATTTATTTCATGCTCACAAAATTATGCTCCATTTATGTAAACATAATTATGAATAATCACTTGAAACGAATGCATGCTCCAACACCCTGCAGGTGTTATTATTTTGTCGTGTTTTATTTTTTTATTTTGCCACACATAAAAATTGTATACGATACCTTAATACAATATAATATAATATCATATTATTAATATGATAACAGGCGAATGGTCTTTACACCTAATCTTATTAATTAATCTTATATGAGACTGGGTTTTTGTCCACTTTTGGGATAAGAGGCTGGGATTTTGTCCGCTGGGATTTTGTCCGCTGGGATTTTGTCCACTGGGATTTTGTCCACTGGTTTTTTGTCATGGAATCAAGTAAAACATATTACATTCCTTGCAAGGAACTATATAAATGCAACCAATTGTGTTGTTGGGGGAGTTCTTGATTACCATTTGTTTAACAGTGCATGAGTTTTTAAATGCAACATTGACGTTTCAGGTTTTTAGTTGTAAAGGAATCTGAGAGAAATTTTTGTGAAATGGTAATACTAAGAGATTCTTATGGTCATGGGTGGGCTTGGGATCAGTTGAATAAAAAGATTTCTTAGTAATGTTCAGGCATTTGTCTATGAAAGATCTAGGGTATTTAAGGTTTGAGCCAATATTATAGATATTTATATTCCTCATCAATGAATTCCGGGCTGCAAATTCCCAAAGCACGTAAAAACATTGTTGAAAATACTGACTGTTTCACTCTATTGTGGTGGGCAGAATAATAATGAATGTATGAACACACATTAGTAGGTTTTCTATAAATACCGAACTTAATGGTGTTACCTATTCTGTGTATCAGACAGTCTAGGAATGGCAATTTACAGTCATGCTCTAATTCCACAGTGAATTTGATCGAGGGGGCTAAGTTATTAAGTTGTGGCAGGAAAGCTTTTAGGTCCTCATTACTTGGCCAGAGACATAATACATCATCTACATATTTAAACCAGACTGCTGAAGGTGGTAAAATATTCAATTGACAGTAGGAACATTATAGAATCTAGTCTCATTAAACATACTGAAGCAGTCAACATGAATTTGATTAATGGCATGTACAAACTGGACAATTTTTTAATTAAGAAGATTTGTAACCAGGTGAGAAGGTTGAGTCACCTTACCCTCTGACCTGACTACCGACCGTTGCGGTGCTTTTTAATGATTAGTAGGGTCATTACCTAATACCTGACCATTGTGGACCTGATCTCACCCTCCTCTGTATATATACACCTTGTTTTGTACTTCTCCTTAGTCTGTACTCACCCCTGAAGATGTGAATTACACGAAAGCGCTTGGGAACTTCGTGTTTTCTTCCTTCCTTGTGGTTATCAGCATATATATATATATATATATATATATATATATATATATATATATATATATATATATATATATATATATATATATATATATATATATATGTATCTTGATATAATCACACGGGAAAAGGGAAACAGCGGAGCACCTTAGCTTTCGTCGTTATTCAAGACATCTTGAGACGAAAGCTAAGGTACTCCGTTGTTTCCTTTTTCCCGTGTGATTTTATCAAAATCTATCGAATCCACGTTTTCATTGTCGATCTACATGAAATATATATATATATATATATATATATATATATATATATATATATATATATATATATATATATATATATATATATATATATATATATATATATATATTTATTTATTTATTTATTTATTTATTTATTTATTTTTTATTTTTTTTTTAGAAAAAAAAAGTTGGCATTATAAAAAAATAAAGGAAAATATCCATTGTGAGATTCCTGAGGTCAAATGTTGATTATTGTTGACATTTGAACAACAACAATAGACACGAATCGACATGTCAGACCATCACAGTAGAACTGATCGTAACATCATTTAAATCAAGAACAAAACACACTACACAACAGGAATCCCCGTAAAGAGCCCTCAGCTTAATTGCAATCTGCCCAGCTTGATGGCTAATCTCTCAACTTTGACGAGAGCTTCACCCAGTCATGCCCACATAATGACATGTGACACGTTGATGATGATGTTATCACTAAGCCATTTGGAAACCGTATTGCAGATGGCAGCTTCTTGATAACAAAAATCACCACTGAGGGACTTGACAGTGAACCTGAGCGAATATGGAGTTCCTGTTTACTTTGTTTATTGTCTCTATAGTATTGTATTACTGTAGTATTGTATCACTGTAGTATTGTGTCACTGTAGTATTGTATCACTGAGGTATTGTATCACTGTAGTATTGTATCACGGTAGTATGGTACCACTGTAGTATTATATCACTGTAGTATTGCATCACTATAGTATTGTATCACTATAGTATTGTATTTCTGTATTATTGTATCATTGTAGTATTGTACCACTGTAGTATTGTATCACTGTAGTAGTATATCACTGCATTATTGTACCACTGCAGGTATTGTATTACTGTAGTATTGTGTCACTGTAGTATTGTATCACTATAGAATTGTATCACTGTAGTATTGTATCACTGTAGTATTGTGTCACTGTAGTATTGTATCACTGTAGTATTGTATTACTGTTTTATTGTACCACTGTAGTATTGTATCATTGTAGTATTGTACTACTGTAGTATTGTATCACTGTAGTAATGTCACTGTAGTATTATATTACTTTATTCTTGTACCACTGTAGTATTGTATTACTGTGGTATTGTACTACTGTATTATTGTATCACTGTAGTATTGTGTCACTGTAGTATTGTATTACTGTAGTATTGTATCACGGTAGTATGGTACCACTATAGTATTATATCACTGTAGTATTGCATCACTATAGTATTGTATTTCTGTATTATTGTATCATTGTAGTATTGTACCACTGTAGTATTGTATCACTGTAGTAGTATATCACTGCATTATTGTACCACTGTAGTAGTGTATCTTCTGTAGTATTGTACCACTGTAGTATTGTATCCCTATAGTATTGTATCACTGTAGTATTGTAGCACTGTAGTAATATATCACTGTAGTATTATATTACTGTATTATTGTATCACTGTAGTATTGTATCATTGCATTATTGTACCACTGCAGTATTGTACCACTATAGTATTGTATCACTGTAGTATTGTACTACTGTAGTATTGTACCACTGTAGTATTGTGCCACTGTAGTAGTGTATCGCTGTAGTATTGTACCACTGTAGTATTGTACCACTGTAGTAGTGTATCACTGTAGTATTGTATCACTGTGGTATTGTATAACTGTAGTATTGTATCACTGTAATATTGTATTACTGTAGTATTGTCTCACTGTAGTGTTGTATCACTGTAGTATTGTAATACTGTAGTATTGTACCACTGTAAAATTGTATCACTGTAGTATTGTATCACTGAAGTATTGTATCACTGCATTATTGTACCACAGTATTATTGTACCACTTTAGTATTGTATTACTTTAGTATTGTACAACAAACACTTACTCAAATTCCTTTTCCCTCTTCCTCTTCACAGACACACACAAACACCTTCTGCTCGTACACGCACAAATCCTCTCGCACATTATGTCCCAAAGATGGTTAACGTTGAAAAGAGTCTTTCTTCTTTCTCCTTTACCAATGTTGTAATATATTCATATGTCTAACCTAACCATATATGTATGTCAAGGTTTAGAATATTTCACGTTACATTGTAAGAGAAGTTCGTATTTTTAAGTGAAAATAACAGTATCGGAAGGGGAGGTGCAGGACAAACACCTCATGGCTTTCGTCAAAATTACAGTTGAAGGAACAATATAGATACACTTCCGTGACTGATAGAGTTGTTTCACCACCATCTATTTCACGGCTTTAAGGCTCAGTGGATTTCCATCTTTGCTCTGGGTAGTGTCTCTCTGCATGACGGCTCATTCACCTGGAGACGGAATGTTTATTTCAAACCTGCCTTTGATCTTAGTAGGGTCTTTAGTGTCGAGAAGGTAGAACATCACATCAGCACCTAGTTTTTAGTGTACGTTTGTAACGAAAAATATAATTGTAGTAAACGGTTGCTTGGGTTTCTCATTATATATATATATATATATATATATATATATATATATATATATATATATATATATATATATATATATATATGTATATATATATATATATATATATATATATATATATATATATATATATATATATATATATATATATATATATACAGAAAAAAAAAAAAAAAAAAAAAAAACATATATATATATATTGTTACGAACCACGGCATCAATTGTCATGATCTACCTACCCCAGCACTACGAACCACGCCATCTATTGTCATGATCTACCTACCCATAACCACGAGCAACGCCATCTAGGGACCAAACCCGAGTATGACTAGTCATAGTTACCACCCTGGGTTTCATTTCCATATCCTGTTGTTGCGTCAGCTCCTCCAAGTCTTCCTCATCAGCTCCAGTTCGATGTGAGTTCAGTTCACTCTGGGAAGTGACCACAGGATCACCTATCCTGGAAACCCACGGCACAGTGACTACCTACCGTCTTCACAATAATACTCAGCCTTACTTGTCAGCCATCTCAGCTCTGCACTTAAGTATTTGTAATCTTATATTGCCTCCCACCTCCACCTTGCTTCAAATTATTGTATGTTGTATAAATATGTATATACTGTTAATGTTTAGGTTAAGTATGGTTAAGGGTAAATTATAGAAAGCTGAATATTTTGTTAAGGAATTTATGGTACTTATTATACAACAACAAAAACTCGCATCCTTTGTCACCCTTTAATAGTCCGATTGTCTCTTGTTTTTTTATTACTGCCTGTTGGGATCTGGGCAGACTCTTTAACTATATTCTAAATCCCAACTCGTAAACAATATATATATATATATATATATATATATATATATATATATATATATATATATATATATATATATATATATATATATATATATATATATATATATATATATTAGTGGTCCCGAAATTTTTTGGGTTTAAATTTCAACGACCACCCTGCCTAAGTGTGTGTATACTATTAAAACAATGATCTGTCATTTTAAAAAAATTTGGATGAAATTTAGAGGTGCCACAAAGACTATCTTAGTTTTTATATATTGAACAAGTACTGGTAAATGTGTAACCGTATACAATACATAGTCAATATCAATACAGTTAGTTGTTAATAGTTGTAAAATACAGCAAAATCAATGCAAATTCTTAGCAACACAGGTCATTCTTCTTCTTGAGTGCCTCTATTACAGTCCTTTAGAGTTTGAAAGTTCTTTTCGATGATCACTGACCACCTGAGTAGAAATTAGTTGTTCCTCATCCTTTGTTATTACATGGATGTAATCTTGATGAGTGCCACACCTCTCAGCCACATCGTTAACCACTTTCATTGTCTTGAGCTTCTTTTGTGCTTTGCAATAACCTGCATTAGTTTGCTACAAAGATGGGGACAACTGTAGAAAGTCAGTTGGCAGATTGAGCATGTCAAAAAATTTACTTGTTGCAGAAGACACAAAATCTTCAAGGTGAATGTCATTCACGTCTTGAGGCTTAACCACTGCCTTCATGCGGTTACCATTTTGAGCCTTTTTTAGACTGTCCACCATCCTCTGCTTTGTTTCATCACCAACATTCATATCAAAGAAGGCAAAGCCAACAACTTCTTCATTGAGGTACCACAGATGATTGATAAATTTGCGGCAAGCCTCTTCTGAAACCTCCTTGTCAACTTTTGTGTAGTCAGAAATCTTCTTCAGGAAGAGCAGGTCATTTGCTGGAGCTTGAACTGGCAAAGTAGCCAGGAACCATGCTTTAAAGTATACAAGGACAGCAAATCGAACCACCCTACCGAGTCCTTTGACTTCTCGGGCTGTCAACTTGAATTGTGACCGGAACATCCATATTTTGAAGGAATACAACAGCTTTGCCATCCACCTGGCTCTGTGCATGGCCCCAGGCTTCCTGAAAGATATCTTGCGGTGTGGAGTTCCTCCCAGGAATATATCAACCAATTCGAGTAATTCTCTATAGTCTTCCCGTGGCTGATTATCATTAAGGAAGCTCAATGCATTTTTCAGCAGACCTTCTCGATTTTCAGTCACAACCAAATCCATTTCTTGATCAGTGGCAGCTGTACTGTAGTCACTCTGCACAATGTTGGGCCAAAATGCTTGAAATCTCTTAAAAACAAGTATATCTGGCCCAGTTGATGGACCCATTACACGGTCAAATACTCCACCGATCACAACCTCATGCACATGATGACGGCATGGCAACCATAGGAGATTTTTCTCCAGTTTAATTTCGATGAGCTTACAGGCCCCAGTGTGGCGTCCAGTGTTGCTGCTTGTAGTGTCAAAAGACATTGCCACTATATAGTCTTTTAATTTCCAATCTTTGACCACTTCAACCACAGCATTAGCCATCGCTTCACCAGTTCCATTGGGCAACTTTGATACATTCAGCAATTGTTCATTCTCTTCATAGGACACAATGATTGGCAATCGATCATAAGTTTCTTTACCACCAGCTGTTTCAGGAAGTAGCTTTCCATCCCAATGAACAACAAGAGGGATTGTTGGATCAAGATTAAGTATAAATTGTTCTTTGGCAGACTTAAAAGACTGAACTCTCAACTTCATTCTTGATTGTCGAATTGTCTTCCGGTTGACTGCTATGTCTTCCACGTTGTGACCTAAAGTTTGAGCTGCTGCAGCAATCAAATGCACAGCATCACGATCACTAATCTTGGTGCGATCTAGTGCTTTGGCCAGAACAGGGGACATTATGTTTTTTGCACGTGGTTTCCCAGGTTTTGATTTTTTGGGAGGAGAACACTCTGACGCTGAAGAATTTACTTGTTCCTCAGACTCAGATGATGATGAGAATGGCGGATTCATTCCTTGTTTTTCATCTTCTTTTGTTTTCTGTGCCAAAGCTTTTGAAAAGCGAGCACGTTCTTCTTCTTTTCGTATTGCCAAGCGGACTTCTTTTGCTGCTAGTTCTTTATCAACTCTACCCAAGTATCCTTTCCTTCCATCTCGTTGTGCTAGAAGGAATTGCCGATCTTCTTCAATTTTGATCATTGTCAAAGCATTTGCATGAGCAATGTCAAATAGTTTACTTAATTGTTCTTTGAAAACTTCTTCCTTTATTTGCTGAGCTTGGCTTCTCCTCTTGGCAGCTTTTTGAAGGCTTTTCCATTTCACAAACATTTTTTCAACTCTTTCTCGGGCATGAATTTCTGAGCAAGTTGGTATTCTTGCCATTTCCCAAAATGGGAGTACTTGCTTGATCACTTCCTTGGCACTCTCTTTGATGGTTGCTTTGTTGACTTTGTGAATTTGAAAGAACAAACTCATAACTTCCCCAGTAGAAGGCAGTTTTAGACCAGTCAAAGCGTGTGCAGTTGGCCCAATCAACCATACTTCATTGTCTTTCCTTGTCTTTGGCTTTGTGCCACTACCACTAGTACTAGCCATCTAAAAAGAGAAACCATTACTATTATTAGTATTATATGATATATAATTTAGGGACAATAGGTAACACAAACTCACACCCAACATCCAGTTTGTAGAGTCTAGGATGTTGAGCTTGATAATGAGTACAAAGTGACAAAAAATTCTCTATAAGTCCAATTGGATATGTGGCACTCACAGATAGACCTAAGCTCATTCATGGATTGACAGAATACAGACACCTGCACAACATGTCAACAATCTGCCATTATATATATATATATATATATTAAGTAAGTTGTGTCAAGTTGTGCCCCTGGCTGGTGGCACCCCTAAACATCCCTCAATTTGGTTGAAATTGTTTGGGTTATATTATTTTGGTAGTTCTTATAAAAGGGCAGGGTGGTTGTGATCATATTCTGAAAAAAAAAATTTTAACCCCCATTTCGGGACCACCCTAATATATATATATATATATATATATATATATATATATATATATATATATATATATATATATATATATATATATATATATATATATATATATATATATATATATGTAACCGGTCGGAATTACAGGACTTTAATTTCTCACTTGACTTGGGGTTTATTTAAGATTATTAGATGGTAATTGCAGTGGAGGCGCCCCTTTGAGACAAATCCCGAACCAGCACAAGAACACTTAAATTTACTAAACAAAATGAATTGTCCGTGACCCGTGGAAGGATAGCGTCTGTAACTGGGATGAAGGAGACACACTGTAAAATTTAGACACTTATATTCCCTCCAACACTACAGACACAATCAAATAATGGTACACCAATATGCGCACTTCTTAACCTGAACTTAAAACACTACTCTGGGGAATAAAGGTTATACATGATATTGAAAATATTAGAAATTCAGACAATGCCTCATTAGACAACAATAAATTTAAAGTAGTAAGAAATGTTGCTTGCACACATGAAACAGGCCTTAAGGGCTTTCAACAAAATAATATCAATCACTGAAGATTATATAAAAAAATAGGAAATCAATAACTCTACAATGAATAGGCCTTAAGGGCACTCCACAAAATGATATCCAGCACTGAGAAAATGGTATAAAGAATAGAACTTATTAACTCCACCCTGAGTAGGCCTTCAGGACACTCAGCAAAATTATATTACCCCAGCAGATACACACCTCCTAACCTAACTTAAACACTACTCTGGGGAACAAGGGTTATACCTGAGATTGAAATTGTAAGGAAGTATTAAATGCACACAGCATACATTAGTAACTGAAAAAATAGTATTAAGTACACACAAAAATATTATCACTATTATCAAGAAGTTACTGAGTCCACCAATACCCGTGAACCATGCTTCCTAACCTAACACACAGATTCCACCTGCACTCCGTAGTTTTTTAAGGCACAACCAACAGGCACCCTTAGTTTAAGGCCCAAACCAGCCTTTCTCAACCTTGGAAATGTACCTCTAAGTTCCACTGGATTCTTGGTCCCAGTGTGTGACCCTGTATCACTCAGCTGGCTTCACTTGACCCCCAGTACATCCATGAAACGGAAGGGAGTGAGCCAATCAGACCTTGTACAGTTGAGAGAAGCTTTAGCTTCCCGTTAGTAAAAGGTTTTCACTAAGCTGCTTGAAGATATGTGGTATTGTGAGCCGAGGTAGAGGAGAGTTGATGACCCCGAACGATCGTCACGTCGTTAGTTGGGCACCTAGACAGCTGGGTTTACTCTAACTCTCACCATACTCAACAGGTGGCTCAAACCCAGGTCAGTTGACGGTCATACAGCTTCACAGCTTCCTTCACCACTCGTGTCTCATACCGCCAGTGGACGTTATCATACCGCGTGGGGTCTACAGAAACCCAGAAAAACCCCGGGCTGTTAGCTATTGTCTCACCTCACCGTTTGTTCCTACCGCCCTATCAAGCTTTGTCTGAGATTGAATAAAATTTACTTGTTAATACTGATGTTAAATAAACGAAGGAACCAGGTCACGCGATCCGTCTCTCCTGGGTACAACACAGAGGTGGTCCTTGGCCTCTCTCACAGCTCCCCAGCCACGCTTGCTCACTGGTTCACGCTTTCCAGGAGTGACTTTTTTACCAGACGATTAACAGCTTAATTAGGAAGTACGCAACTTTTTCAGACTGGGAAACGATCTATAATTATTTTCAATTTAATAACTGATATTTAATTTCATGATTCGCGTCCCAATTAACTCGGTAAATTACATTTATTATCATGTAGGCCTAGTTCCACAAACTCTCGCTGCGTGCGAGAGCGCGGTCTTCCCTCAGACGACCTTGAACTCAGTCTCTCCAATGGCGCGGCGTTTGAAATTACAGTGAATTTCTGAAATATATATATATATATATATATATATATATATATATATATATATATATATATATATATATATATATATATATATTGTCAAGGCCATGTAGGATCTTTGGTAGTTGAGTGTTATACCAATCGATTCTGAGGTGCTAAAGGTAATTTGTCCATTTAAATATAAATATAATGATAATATTAGCACACACACACACACACACACACAATTACATTTATCAAATTAACCAGGGGAATATCAACATTCGCTGTCACCGAACATCAGGTCGAACACAACAGTTCCGCCAACGTGTTGTCAGAAGTGGTATAGGGAAGCGAGAGATCGACCGGATTAGTGAAGCTCTTGCTCCTCGAGCAGCATACTCAAGGGATGGAGTTAGTAGATTGAAGTCGCCCCTGAACGGTAAACTCTGGTTCTGCTGGCCTCCGCAAGTCCCCACGACTGGACAGGTCAGGTCATACATGTAATCCCCCTGGAAAACAAGAACTGGCGGACACTGATGAGGACGCCTCTCACGCTCGGTCCTTGACGTGGGTAGAGCCCTCCTAAACAACGTATTAACATAGCCATAATATTCCGGCAAAAGTATAAAGTGATAAACCCAGTACCATACATTAAGTACTCACAATACCTGATATATTGAACATTAAATCATAATAAAAACATATCAACAATCAACATAGCAGAAATGAATCACAAAAGAACATAACATACAAATCAATAATATACTAAGTGGAGAGCTCTTTTACTGAAGCGCGCTGGCTGAAGGAAGGAAGTCGTATGACCAACCCACTCACCTTCCAGAGCGCACATCACCTCTGTTCCGGGTTCATAACACCACGAATACTTTGAACGAATCGCCGAGATCCCAACATTCTTGAATGTGTGCGAGGCTCATTGGCGCTCCAAATGAAACGAATCCCGGTGAATGAGTAACCCAACACTTTAAATAGCCCTAAGTAAATTACCTCAACCACACCATCACCAGTTTCCCTCGTACACACACACTGTATATATATATATATATATATATATATATATATATATATATATATATATATATATATATATATATATATATATATATATATATATATATATATATATATATATATATATATATATATTTCTTTCTTATGTCTCTGAAGCTTACAAACATGTGTTTAAGTCGGCACAAAGGCCAACATGTTTTCTGCTACCCACGTCCTCCTCATGTCGACTAAGCAAGGATAACACTATCTTGGACCAACACTGTCCGTGTGTGGTTGGGTAGGTTTGTGTTATCACACACTGCAGTTTGTGTGAGGTGGATTGGGGTTGTCCCACCACACTTTCAGATATTCCTTGCCTCTCTCACTTTTCAATCAGTCTCCATTTTCCACACTGACTCTCCCTAAGCCTCACCCCTGCCCACGAGTACCCCAACTTGGGCAGGGGAGCGTCAGCGCACCATTGAGGGTCCTCATGCTAATGGGATTCGTGCTAGAAAGAGTGGCTGTATTCTCCAATTCAATTTTAGACTCGACCATCTTAAGATGATTAGATCTCTGTCGCCTTGAGAGTCGGGTCGCCGGAGGTAATACCACCACATAAAATGTCTATCCCAAGTTTTCAATGTCGGCCACAGATCCTGACGCAAAACTTTATGGAGAGATCTTATGAGGCTACATAGGAGAGGGCAGAGGTTCTTCTATTCTGTTGGTGGAGTGTGGCGAGGACCTCCTACTTTAGTAGTGTAGTGTAAAGGGACTCTCTTACACTTCTGACGAAGAAGTGTCGAGAGGCCCTCCTACGCCTGTGGTGGAGCTGTGTGTCGAGAGCAGCCTCGACTTGCTGCTGGTGGTTGGTCACTAAAAATATCACACACATCAATACTGATATGTCGTTGGTTTTATACAATAGTATACATTTGTTAGCACCTCCTGTCCCCCATCCTCCCGCACACATTGTGAGAAATAATGATTGTGTGTAGTACGTAATGAAGAGTAAAGTTATAAATTGTCAGACTATATCGTCACCAATAGGGGAGTGAGAGGTAGCCGCGAGCCTACGGACTCCTAATGAGGTGTTGCATTAAAAACAAATGGCCACAGGGTATAATGATTAATTTTTCTCCGCCATTGTGTAGGATATGGACTCAAAGCCCTGAAAGTCATATATTTACTGAAAATGAGTGGCGTCCTCAGGGCTAGGTGTAATCGTGCACGTCTTCCAGTGCCACAGAGGATCTCCATCAAACCACACCTCCCCATCTTACAACAGTGCTCCTCTAACCCTTTCCTAGCTCATCCTTACCATCCCTCATAAATTGACAAAGTGGCCAATACATCGGTGATTATGGTGCTAGAGGAGTGTGGTGAGGTTATCCTACACTGGTTGTGGAGTAGTGTGGTAAGGTACTCCTACTTTGGTGATGAAAGAGTGTGGTGAGGTATTCCTACGCTGGTGGAGGAGAGTATATAATTAGATATATGTATAACTACACCGCTCTAAGTTGATGTCCTACAAGCCGCAGGCTATCTCAGTGGCATAGAATGAACTGATAATCCGTAATCTAATGAAACTTTCTCTGTGTATGCACCAGAAACATTGATCCCGCAAAAAAAAAAGAACTTTAGTAACTTTAACCTCAATCAAGTGTGTAACAGTTTAACGCTAAAACACAACGTTAATAAATACACTCACGACGACTGTCCACGATGCTGTTCAACATCACGGACACGACGGATAAAACATCATGACGCACTTGCATAACCATACAAGTGGCGTGAATCGTCGTAGGTAATGTGCCGTGTGTGTCTTGCAGTCATATTGTTCCTCCTCAAAACTAGACCTTCTTAAATTGATAAAACTTATTCTCATCGGTGTGACACATATGACAGTATATAGTAAAAGAATCATGGGACAACAGAGGGTACGTATTTGCTGGAGAATTGTCATGTTTTTGTGGTTCATAATTATAATACTCTTACTTAGTCTATAACTCTGAGTACCAATGCCATATATACCCTATTGTTAAGAAGAAGGCGTATATTATTATTATTATTATTATTACATTTAAGTTTTCAACATGACATTAACATAAATTTCGTACTGAACTTAGTCTGTGTCAATAAACAAACTATTATACAGCTTGGAATCCATAACGAGCAGTACAGTGCAAAGCTAAGGGCGAGTACTGAAACGTGGGCTGCAATCACCGTTGAGTTGTAGACTTTACCGCGCACACTGCCTGTCTGGGCCGCCCCTACCTGTCACGTCCACCGCTCTCTCCTGGAAGCATCAACTATCCTGGGTAATGACTTTTATGAATCTTGAATTTTTACATTAAGTCAAGAAAAATAAATTGAATTATATAGATTTTTTTATATATTTCGATCAGAATTTCTGAATAGTTAAAGATATAATCTATGTAGAGGTTAAATACTTCATAATGAATACTGTACTAAATAATATACTGATACAGTATACTTTTTTGTTGTCAGTGTTATCTTAGTTATTTAAGTCCTTGTTTTGTCTGTTGAGAGAAAATGCATGATACCGCAGCCGCCAAGAAAAATGGCCGCCTTGGATCGTTGTGTCTTGGGGGAAGAGTAGGGGAGTGTGAGCAAAGACGACCTACTGGCCACTCTGTTAAGGCAGCTGGGGCAGTTGAGGAGTGAGGTTGACACTCTAAAGGGGGAAAATGAAGCCCTCAGGACGGAACTCCTTCAGGTAGGTGTCCTGCCTAGCAGGACACCTGCGAAGGAGGAGCAGGCGTGGAGAGTGGTTGTCTCCAAGGGGACTAGGGTCAGGCTCAGGAAAGCTGACCAGGGTGTGGAGTGTAGTAACCCTTACCAGGTGCTGCAGGAAGCTGGCGAGGAAGAGAAGAGGCAGGACGGTATGGATCAAGGAGAGGAAAGGGCAGTTGTACAAACCCTGCCCACAGGTAAGGTCGTGGTAGTTGGGGACAGCCAGGTGAGGTTTGTAGATAGGGCTTTTTGTGCGAGAGATAGGAAACGTAGGACTAGGGTGTGTTTTCCTGGGGCTGGGATAGGGCATGTAGCCGAGAGGTTAGACAGGGTTTTGTCAGGGGAGGGTACCAATCCAGTAGTGTGTCTTAGTGTGGGAGGAAACGACATAGGTAAGGTTAGGAGTGAGGAACTTTTCAAGAGGTATAGGGAGGCGCTGGGGAAGATTAGAGATAGGGGAGGGATCCCGATAGTATGTGGTGTCTTGCCTAGAAGAGGGGTTGGTCGTGAATGGCTGTCCAGGGCAATTGCTATAAATTGTCGACTGGAAAAACATTGTGCAAACAATGGTTGGGCATTCATTGATAGCTGGCAACGATTCTATGGCAACGACTACCTGTACAGTCGAGACGGAGTACACTTGTCTCGTGAGGGGGTACAGACGTTGTCTGCACCCCTGGAGCGTGAACTTGTCACTCCGAAGGGGGGGTTTCACCAGTAGAGAGAGGTCGGGGAAAGTGGGAGTCAAAAAACAAGCAGGTCCTCGGAAGTAAAATTAGTTGCTCAGGACAAGGGGTAAAACAGGACCAGGGAAGGGTAGGTTTAAATGTATACTATACAAACAGTAGGAGCGTTAGAAATAAAATAGACTTGCTGAGAGCGGTTGTATGTACCGAGAATGTAGACGTCATAGCAATCACCGAAACTTGGAAGAATCTGGCGAGCAAAAATTTTGTATCAGAGTACCACATATAAGGGTACAACCTTTTTCACAAGGACAGGGAACATAAGAACATAAGAAAATAAGGAGTCTGCAATAGGCCGGTTGGCCTGTGCATGGCAGCTCCTGTCGAGAGTTACTACCACTCTCTCTCATCCATGAATCTATCTAGCCTCCTTTTGAAACTTTCCAGAGTTCCCGCACTTACCACAAAGTTGCTAAGCTTGTTCCACTCGTCCACCACCCTATTTGTGAACCAGTTACTTCCTATCTCCCTCCTAAACCTAAACTTATCCAACTTGAATCCGTTGCTCCGAGTCCTATCCTGCTCGGATATTATAAGAACTTTATCTATATCGCCTTTATTGATTCCTTTCACCCACTTAAATACTTCAATCATATCTCCCCGCACTCTTCGTCTTTCTAGGGAATGCAAGTTAAGTTTCTTTAACCTATCCTGATATGGAAGGTTTCTAAATCCCTGAATCATTTTTGTCATTCTTCGCTGCACCGACTCTAGTGAATTTATATAAATTCTATAATAGGGGCACCAGAACTGAACCGCATAATCGAGGTGCGGCCTAACTAGCGCAAGATATAGTTGTAATAAGACCTCTGCACTCTTGTTACTTACACTTCTAGATATAAAACCCAATACTCTGTTTGCCTTATTTCGAACATTAACGCACTGTTTTCTAGGCCGTAGGTCCGGGCTTACAAGTACCCCTAGGTCTGGTTATCCACCTTGGCTCATTCTTATTGGACCTAATTTTTCTGTACGGTATATTTTGTTCTTGTGCTTTATGTAGTATACTAGTGAATATATTATAGTCATGATCAATTGTTGTGTCATCTTTGACCTCACCCCTTCCTACTGGGGACTGATGTGCCTGTTCCCAGGTGACCTCACCTAGGTACCTTCTTAACCCCTGATAATCCGCCAACCGAAAGTTTGGGACTCTGACCGTATTGTCATTGTTTTTCGTTTCCCAATTTAGGGTGAACCTGATTTCTCTGTGATCACTGTTACCTAGGTCTTTCCCTACTGTGATATCTCTGATAATATTTTCTTTATTTGTTAATACTAGGTCTAATATATTGTCACCTCTAGTAGGTTCTGTAATTAGTTGTTTCAAAAAATTGTCCTGTACTGCGTCTAGGAAGTCTTCAGATTCATAGTCGCCTACAATGTTGTCCCAGTCAATATTTCTGAAGTTGAAATCCCCCATAATGCACAGGTTGTTATATTTTGCTGCCCTACTCATTTCCTGCCATATGGGCTGAGCTGCTTCTTTGCTAAGACTTGGGGGCCTGTAAATCACTCCCATAATTAGTTTTTCTCTTCCTTCCGTGATTTCTACCCACACAGACTCGGTTCCTATTTCACCCTTTATTGAATTATTAGTACATCATTTGAATGTATCCTTGACGAAGAGTGCGACCCCTCCCCCCTTCCTACCTTCCCTGTCCTTGTGAAAAAGGTTGTACCCTTCTATGTGGTACTCTGATAAAATAATTTTGCTCGCCAGATTCATCCAAGTTTCGGTGATTGCTATGACGTCTACATTCTCGGTACATACAACCGCTCTCAGCAAGTCTATTTTATTTCTAACGCTCCTACTGTTTGTATAGTATACATTTAAACCTACCCTTCCCTGGTCCTGTTTTACCCCTTGTCCTGAGCAACTAATTTTACTTCCCAGGACCTGCTTGTTTTTTGATTCCCACTTTCCCCGACCCCTCTCTACTGGCGAAACCCCCCCTTCGGAGTGACAATTTCACGCTCCAGGGATGCAGACAACGTCTTTACCCCCTCACGAGACAAGTGTACTCCGTCGCGACAGTACAGGTAGTCGTTGCCATAGAATCGTTGCCAGTTATCAATGAATGCCCAACCATTGTTTGCACAATGTTTTTCCAGTCGGCAATTTATAGCAATTGCCCTGGACAGCCATTCACGACCAACCCCTCTTCTAGGCAAGACACCACATACTATCGGGATCCCTCCCCTATCTCTAATCTTCCCCAGCGCCTCCCTATACCTCTTGAAAAGTTCCTCACTCCTAACCTTACCTATGTCGTTTCCTCCCACACTAAGACACACTACTGGATTGGTACCCTCCCCTGACAAAACTCTGTCTAACCTCTCGGCTACATGCCCTATCCCAGCCCCAGGAAAACACACCCTAGTCCTACGTTTCCTATCTCTCGCACAAAAAGCCCTATCCATAAACCTCACCTGGCTGTCACCAACTACCACGACCTTACCTGTGGGCAGGGTGTACAACTGCCCTTTCCTCTCCTTGATCCATACCGTCCTGCCTCTTCTCTTCCTCTCCAGCTTCCTGCAGCACCTGGTAAGGGTTACTGCACTCCACACCCTGGTCAGCTTTCCTAAGCCTGACCCTAGTCCCCTTGGAGACAACCACTCTCTACGCCTGCTCCTCCTTCCCAGGTGTCCTGCTAGGCAGGACACCTACCTGAAGGAGTTCCGTCCTGAGGGTTTCATTTTCCCCCTTTAGAGTGTCAACCTCACTCCTCAACTGCCCCAGCTGCCTTAACAGCGTGGCAAGGAGGTCGTCTTTCCCCACACTCCCCTCCTCTTCCCCCACGACACAACGATCCAAAGCGGCCATTTTCCTTGGTCTCTAACGGGAGCGCGATCGGGCACGACCTTCTCCAAGCTGGGTCAGAGGTCAACTGGAAGGTAGGAAGGGGGGAGGGTTCGCACTCTTCGTCAAGGATACATTAAAATGTTGAATTAATAATTCAATAAAGGGTGAAATAGGAACCGAGTCTGTGTGGGTAGAAATCACGGAAGGAAGAGAAAAACAAATTATGGGAGTGATTTACAGGCCCCCAAGTCTTGGCAAAGAAGCAGCTCAGCCCATATGGCAGGAAATGAGTAGGGCAGCAAAATATAACAAACTGTGCATTATGGGGGATTTCAACTTCAGAAATATTGACTGGGACAACATTGTAGGCGACTATGAATCTGAAGACTTCCTAGATGCAGTACAGGACAATTTTTTGAAACAACTAATTACAGAACCTACTAGAGGTGACAATATATTAGACCTAGTATTAACAAATAAAGAAAATATTATCAGAGATATCACAGTAGGGAAAGACCTAGGTAACAGTGATCACAGAGAAATCAGGTTCACCCTAAATTGGGAAACGAAAAACAAGGACAATACGGTCAGAGTCCCAAACTTTCGGTTGGCGGATTATCAGGGGTTAAGAAGGTACCTAGGTGAGGTCACCTGGGAACAGGCACATCAGTCCCCAGTAGGAAGGGGTGAGGTCAAAGATGACAACAATTGATCATGACTATAATATATTCACTAGTATACTACATAAAGCACGAGAACAAAATATACCATACAGAAAAATTAGGTCCAATAAGAATGAGCCAAGGTGGATAACCAGAAAACTTAAACATGACATAGGAATAAAGAAAGGAATATATAAGAAATTAAAGGGAGGGGAGGAGCAGCTCAGAAATTGGTATAATGAACAATCTAGGAATGTTAAGAAAAATGTAAGTAAAGCAAAGAGAGACTATGAAATCAAAATAGCAAGAGAATCCAAGGCGAATCCCAAGGGATTTTTCCAGGTATATAGGACAAAGGTCAAGGACAAAGTTGGGCCTTTAAAGTCAGGGAGGAGAGAAGTGATAAATGGCAGTGAAGAAATAAGCAAAGCATTGAACAGCTACTTCTTATCAGTTTTCACAGAAGAAATTGTGATGAAATTCCAGAGGTGGAACTGATATTTAAGGGAAAGGAAGAAGAGAAATTATAGAATATCACTATCAGAAAAGAGGATGTTCTTAAGAAGATAAATAAACTAAAGAAAACAAAATCCCCAGGGCCGGATGAAATTTTCCCTGGAGTCTTGAAAGAGTGTAGGGAACAGATTAGCGGACCCCTCGTAAACTTATTTACAAAATCATTAGACACTGGAGTTGTGCCAGACTTGTGGAAACAGGCAAATGTACTACCCATATTCAAAAAGGGAGACAGAGCATCAGCGTCAAATTACCGGCCGATCATTTTGACGTCAGTAGTGAGGAAATTTCTTGAATCAATTATAGCAGATAGAATCGGATCGCATCTAGAGAAAAGCAAATTAATCTACGACTCTCAACATGGGTTTACAAAGGGAAACTCTTGTCTAACAAATCTGCTAACGTTTTTTAGGAAAGTCTTCGAGGTAGTAGATAATGACGAAAATTACGATGTTATTTACTTAGACTTTAGCAAAGCATTTGACAGAGTACCGCATCAGAGGCTTCTGAGAAAAATTAAGGCTCATGGTATCGAGGGGAAAGTTTTAAATTGGATAAAATCGTGGCTCACCGATAGAACGCAGAGGGTCAGCGTAGATGTTGATAAATCTGAGTGGGGCCGTGTAAC
>NW_024741901.1:11852404-11894904 GCF_018991925.1 Homarus americanus | reverse complement strand
TATTATGCATTTTCCGATGATCCGCCTCAGCACTTCCCTCACCTCTATAGGCCTACATCCTGGGTTCTTTTCCAGAGGAATAAGGCGGCAGGCCATCAGGGCCTGGAGGTGATGGCAGCAAGAGGATTCAAGCTTCCTTGCAAGGGCGGCAATGGCAGTGCAGAGATCGCTTGCTACAGGGCCAAACTTGTTTGTGCTGTGGATGACTCTCCAACCGTTTGCATCCAGACCTGAAGGGCCGGCTCCTCCTCGAGTCTTCAATGCCTTTTTCCACACCATCTCTCCTGTTATTTTCTCGAACAGGACAGCATTTGGTGGGATATAGTCACCCTGGAACCTGATGCCTTCATCTTCGCTTGCAGGGGGATGTTTCTCTTTCAATAGTTTTAATGTCTCTCTGTTTATTGGCATCACCCCACCGGAGGATTCCTCTGTGAGAGATCTTACCGCAAGAGACACTTTTCCCACACGCATTTTGTTTCCAAATTTTCTTGCCACGTCATCGGTGTTTTGCTTTCCGTCACCCGTAAATTTTAGTCTCTCCTGCAGTGTTCTTGCTTCACATAGGAGATCATCTAGGGCCCCAGTCTGCCACATTGTCAATCTACTACTACTACTACTACTACTACTACTACTACTACTACTACTTTTTTTTTTTAACGTGGCCTCCAGCCTCCCCCAATAGCCACACCTTCGCCACCATTTATTTACCTTAATATTAAATATCCTAATACATAAGCAACTATCCTATCTGTGTTAAATTAGTTGAGCCGCAGATCGATGCGGCATTCGGTGACTGTAGCCTCATAGTCGATATCTGCAGCAGTTGACGGAGTAGGGGCAGAAGCTCTCGTTCCCCTGAGGCAGAGCAAAGCCGACCGAAGGAGAGAGAAGGACAGTCGACATCTCATCCAGGCTGTGACATAACTTCTGGGCTGCTGCTTCTGTTCGGAGATCAGCTCCGCGAGTCTGGCGTAGAAACATCTTGCGCTTGGGCCCATCCCACCAGAGGTTGTGAACACTAGCGGAGTGAAGCTGCCTTGATCGACATTTTGAATTCTCTCCCCATATGCCCTTCTCTTGTCGTTCTCGTTCCTCCTATGTGCAGCATCGAGAGCTAGGTTACGGTGACAAACGGCCATGGGATCAAAAATCCTGATGTCGAAGAAGGCTCGCTGTCCCCGCGTCCAGAATCCTCGAGCACTGACGTCCACACGGGCTTCGTTAGATGTGTTTGAAGTCCTGTGTTGGAGGATCTCGCCATCCAGTGGAAGGAGGGTCGGTTCTACCATGACGTCCCGGCAGGTTTCCTTCAACATATTTGCTGTGAGATCCCTTACCTCGTCATGCCTCATGCATATGAAGCCCCCCTTCTTGCAAACCATGGCGTGATCGCCATCATAGGAATAGCCACACACGCATTGGGAGGGCAAACCATCTACTGGCCAACCGTACCTTAGAGCAATGGCATCTGTAAATTCTTGTTTGTTAAGGCTGAAACCATTTGCCCTTATCGGTAACGTAGTTAACCAGTTCGAGGCGCCCACCTCCTGCGCTATAGCTACTTTTTTTGTCAGATTTTCTGGAACCTGCAGCAATAGTTGCTGCAACATGTCATTTTGGCAGTGCTGCCGATCTGTTGTAATGGATCTACGGATCTTATTAACTTCGCTGGTGTCCACTTCCCCTGTTGCATTCTGGGCTATTATGTGGTCAGTGAGGGCTGCCGTGAGCTTAAGTGAATTTTGATGTTCAGAGTCAGCAATCTCCTCTGGATTAGTTAGTCCCATCCCTCCCAGTCTTGGTGGAAGTGCAAGAAGTGTTCTTTCTTTCTACTGGGTTAAGTACTACTACTACTACTAATAATAATAATAATAATAATAATATAGAGCTATAAAGATATATAGAAATGAAAAAAAAGACCAAAAGTGAGAAACAATATATGTATGTTGTGTTGCCAATAGTAAGAAAAACAATTGAGACCCTGCAATTGTGTGTAAATGAGGCAGAAAGACAGATTAGTAACCTCGGACTTGGTCACAATTTTCGTGATGCCATATGGCAGCAGAGTCTACCATTAGACAATAAATTATGCTTCCAATATCTTCCCAGGCGATAATACCTCCCTGTTTGGTAGCTGTCTACAACCTACTACCTAATGAAATGGGTATCCTGAACGTGATAAAAAAACCCTGTTTATCTTTACACTTGGAATCAACAGTGGCAGTTTCCTGTTTGTTAAGGTGGTGACAGTTGTATTTGTTGCCACCCGACCGTACTCCTCGTGAGGTTAAGGTGATAACTGTTTATGTTAATACCTACAGTATATTGACAACCTGTTTAACTGAGTATCATCATGGAGGCGAAAGATAGATAAGTAGAGAGAGAGAGAGAGAGAGAGAGAGAGAGAGAGAGAGAGAGAGAGAGAGAACTTCTATATTATTTACGAGGATAAAACATCTAAGGAGTTAATTGAATCCTTAAGCTGCAACCCCCCGTCACATACACACCTACATCAACTACACATCCACCAAACTAAACCCACACACATATACTGTACACACCTACAACACACCCACATTCTACATCCCCACACACTCATATTTACACCCATATATACACATAAACAAACCAACACCTAAACCCACACACACACACACACACACACACACACACACACACACACACACGCGCGCGCGCGCGTGGACACGCTCTCACGCACGGTTGGAGTACTTATAAAAATGACTCTCATGTTTCCGAAAAAATGCAAATTACTCGAGGTTGATTGAGCATTTAATTAGTTTTCATATACCAAAAAGTCACTGAGTTCTTTACGAAATTTTAATTTTTTTTATCATGTCTGTACAATGGTAGTGAATTATGGTGAAGAAATGGACAAATGAGGCTTACTTTTTATCGCGTGTAACAGGTGGCCGGATATAAGTGAATTCATGACGGTTAAGCTCAAAGAAAATAATATATATCTTTTATATGTTTTTCAGATATTAAGTATTACTTCCGGTGACTGAGCTGACGACTGTGAAGTAATAATAACTGTGGAGTGAGCCAGGTACTGCATAGTAACTGACCCGACCGTTGGACTGTGGGAGGTCAGTCGTGGCCAATCGTGTGTTAAGCAGTTTCATAAACGAATTAAAATTAGCTTCAATCACCTCATATTTATAATTTTCTGAACGACAACACATCAAAAGTCTACAAACCGGAATTCAATTAATTCATTTGCAAATCAAAACCAACGAGCACCAGCTGGTTAAATTTATCAACAAGCAGCTGGAAAAATATCAGTCAGTGGCCATTACGCCACCACACACTGTTTGTCACGCCGCGGACTGGGAGCACTTCAGCCTGCGGGCAGTAGCTGGGTATAAAAGCGTCCGGTGATCAGTGTTTGAGTGTCAGATGGGACACTCTATGAATCCATGTGTTCACAAACAACTAAAACTGACACGCATCATTGACCACCATCAACAGCTACATTTTGATTTACAAAGGAAAAAATAAATTTTGTTTGGTGTTTTGCAAAACACCTTTCATTTTTATTGATCATGGTTAATTATGTTAGAAAGTACAAATTCTGTTTTTATAAATAAACTAATTTAACCCCAAAGAATTTAATCTACCAATCGGTGTACATATTTACACTGACCTTTCCCAGGACCTGGTGACCTAATGTCCAGAAGGTCACACTGACACCCCCTGTCCCCTGACCGTAGCTGACGCTTAACACAGTCAAACCTGCATTAGAGTATGATAAACAGTTCGAACTAATAAAGCAGTGTAATGATCGTCAAAGTATAGGCAGAGTTTATCCTGAGGTCAGAATAAATAGGATTATTAATGCATCACAAATAATATGAAAATAAATATAAATCTGTAAGTTTTGTTAAATGTTCAACCACTCTCGTTTTGCTTACAATAGGGTGCGGAAAGATAAAGTTAGAGAAATGGGTATATGAATAGTTTGTTTCATGAAGGCACACATATAAGAAAGTAAACAAAAAGAAATATGGATAACTATTATATCAGCAACGACTCCTACTCAGCGTCTGCCTCTCACCACAACATGTACCAAAAGCTATCTCTTGTTGAGGTCATCACTTATCTTCTTAAATCTAAACGAAATAAAATGTATTGTTTTAGAATAAAGTAAAATTCTCTCTGTTGCTTAAAAAAATTTGGGTTGTGTAGCGCAGTGTTTGTGACACGGGAGAAAAAAGGCCTCCGTGGTTCTCTTCACTTCTCGGTCTGACTCGCTATAGAATTCCATTTTCAGACACTGAAACCATTTCACACTGAAAGTTCCCGCCACCTACTGCTACAATTCACCTTAAAACTATTTATTTGTGAGTTATTCGTACAGGTGCCTTTCTAAAATCCTTTACTTAATTAAAGAAAGGTTCGTCTTTGCGGAAATTCGATTGTTTTTCGCTTATTTTATGAAATACAAAAATCAATCCCAAAAATTACAAATCGTTCTTTATTTCAGTCTTGAAGCAAAATTCACCATTTGTTCCCTGACACAACAATACCAGAAGTTTTATAGAGCATGAAATTGACTTTCTAACAATATGCTTTCAGTGTCACAGGTAAAACGGGGGCTGGAGTAGAGGCACCGAGCTTTCACAACATGCCTCCCAAACTTTTAAGGCCGCGTTAGTGTTGGCCGAGCAGTGACTTTGGTCTGGTGTAATTGCTCACCTTGAGGGAGGGAGGGTTAGCTGTTTCGAATTATACTGGTAAAACAACAAAATCAAAGTCCAGGTGGACTTTCTTCCAGACAGGCATATTTTTTTATTAAAGAAATTTTAGCGGTGAAGTAAAATTCCATTTTAGGGAGCACTATATTTTGGAAGGTATATATATATATATATATATATATATATATATATATATATATATATATATATATATATATATATATATATATATATATACAGAAACGTCCATAAATGATTACCCTGATTAAAGCATGCTAGCATACTGTTTTAGAGTAATCATTGATGGACACCTTGTGTATATATATATATATATATATATATATATATATATATATATATATATATATATATATATATATATATATATATATATATATATATATATATATATATATATATATATATATATATATATATATATATATATATATATATATATATATATATATATATATATATATATATATATATATATATATATATATATATACATAACCTGGAGAAGTGAGACACTCGTTAACTACTGATTACATTCCATTACATGTATACATTATACGTCAGTTATTAAAGACACTATTGTGTATGATTTTATTCCAAATTAACATAAGAACATAAGAATGGAGGAAACTGCAGCGGGCCTATTGGCCCATACTGGGCAGTCCCATTTACACCCAAACCCTATCGCTCATTTATCCATCCAACCTATGTTTGAAGCTATCCAGCGTATTCGAGTTACTGATGATGTTTGGTAACGTGTTCCACTCGTCCACTACTCTATTTCCAAACCAGTGTTTACTTATTTTGCTCCTAAATCTAAATTTGTCTAATTTAAAACCATTGTTACGAGTTCGCTCCTGGTAGGATAGTTTGAGTACCTTTGTAATGTCACCTTTGTTTAGCCCTGACTTCCATTTATACACCTCTGTCATATCGCCCCTCACTCTACGTCTCTCGAGGGAGTGCAAATTAAGATGTTTTAACCTGTCTCTGTACTCAAGATTTCTAATTCCCGGGATTAGTCTTGTCATTCTCCTCTGATTTTTTCTAGGGATTCTATATGACCTGATCACGAGATCTGAGGTTGACGAGTTCCACAACAATTTAAATAATGAGTTACTTAATGCACAAAGGCAGAACATACCATACAAAAAACTCAAATCAGACAACAATGACCCTAAATGGATAAATAATTATTTAAAGAATATTATTGGAAAAGGGAGGCTATAGGTAGAAGAATAAATCGTGGTTATGTTAACCTCCGAGATTATTATAAAGTATTGGCCAGTAGAGTTAAGACCGAGATAAGAAAACCAAAGAGGAATACTAAACTGAAGGTAGCAAGGGAAGCGAAGTCAAACCCCAAGGGATTCTTTCAAATGTATCAAACAAAAACACGAGAAAATATTGGACCAATACAGTCAGATACCGGCGAGCTAACTGATAACGACGGAGAAATGAGCAATAATCTGAATAAACAATTTTCAACAGTTTTCACCACCGAAAATTTAAACTTAATACCTGAGGCACCGACTCTATACAGATATAGTGAAGAAAATCGATTAAGCAAGATAGTAGTGACTAGTAATGATGTCAGTAAGTAAATAGACAAGGTAAAGCCAGATCCCGATGAGATATATGCCAGATTATTAAAGGAATGTAAGGAAGAGCTAAGTATGCCGTTAGCAAATTTGTTTAACATGTCCTTAAAAACGGGTTTAGTACCAAGAATCCTGGAGGATAGCGAATGTAATACCGATTTTCAAGAAGGGGGATAGATCACTATCCTCTAACTACCGTCCAATTAGTTTAACATCAATACTAGGCAAATTACTGGAAGCAATAATTTCAAACTCTATTCGAAATCACCTGGAGAAGCACAAGTTGATCAATGATTCCCAACATGGCTTCACAGGAGGGCGTTCATGTCTAACTAATCTGTTAACATTCTTTTTAGCTGTTTTCGAATCAGTGGACGAGGGGCACGACTATGATGTGGTATATCTTGACTTTAGCAAAGCCTTCGACAGAGTCCCCCACGAAAGACTAATAAGAAAAGTGGAGTCTCATGGCATTGGATGAGATATTCTAAAATGGATTAATGCGTGGTTACAGGAAAGGAAACAGCGAGTGAGCATTAATGGCACTAAACCCGATTGGAGTAACGACACTTGTGGAGTACCCCAAGGCTCAGTACTTGGACCATTAATGTTTTTATATACATATACGAAATAGATATTGGCGTAGTCAGCAACATAAGTAAATTTTCTGATGACACTAAAATAGGGCGTTTAATTCAATCTGACGAGGTCTCTGCAAAACTACAGGAAGATCTAAAAAAAATCGAATGGTCTGAAAAATGGCAGATGAAATTCACTGTGGACAAATGTAAATTACTTAGTCTAGGAGATGTAAACAGAAAAACCAGATATCAGATGAACAACGATGTTATAGAGAAATCCGAATGTGAGAAAGAATTAGGAGTAATGATAAGTTGGAATCATAAACCAAGTAAACAATGTGTATTTGCTCGAAACACTGCTAATAAAGTAGTTGGGTTCATACAAAGGAGTGTTAGTTACAAGACTAGCGAGGTTATTCTAAAATTATATCATGCGCTTGTGAAACCTCACTTGGATTATGCAGTTCAATTCTGGTCACCGTATTACAGAATGGATATAGAATCCCTAAAAAGAATTCAGAGGAGAATGACGAGACTAATCCTGGGCATTAGGAACCTTGAGTACAGAGACAAGTTAAAGCATCTTAATTTGCACCCCCTCGAGAGACGTAGAGTGAAAGGTGATATGATAGAGGTGTATAAATGGATGTCAGGGCTAAACAAAGGGGACATTACAAAGGTACTCAAAATATCCAACCAGGAGCGAACTTGTAACAATGGTTTTAAATTAGACAAAATTAAATTTTGGCGCAAAATAGGTAAACATTGGTTTGGAAATAGAGTAATGGAACAATTTACCAAACATCAGCTTTAACTCGAATACGCTGGATAGCTTCAAACAGAGGTTGGATGGATATAAGAACATAAGAAAATAAGGAGTCTGCAATAGGCCGGTTGGAATGTGCATGGCAGCTCCTGTCGAGAGTTACTGCCACTCTCTATCATCCATGAATCTATCTAGCCTCCTTTTAAAACTTTCCAGCGTCCCAGCACTTACTACAAAGTTGCTAAACTTGTTCCACTCGTCTACAACCCTATTTGTGAACCAGTTCTTTCCTATCTCCCTCCTAAACCTAAACTTATCCAACTTAAATCCGTTGCTACGAGTCCTATCCTGCTCAGATATTATAAGAACTTTATCTATATCCTTTATTGATTCCTTTCCCACTTAAATACTTCTATCATATCTCCCCGCACTCTTCGTCTTTGTAGGGTATGCAAATTTAGTTTCTTTAATCTATCTTGATACGGAAGGTTTCTAAATCCCGGAATCATTTTCGTCATTCTTAGCTGCACCGACTCCAGTGAATTGATATCCATTCTATAATAAGGGCACCAGAACTGAACAGCATAATCGAGGTGCGGCCTAACTAGCGCAAGATATAGTTGCAATATGACATCTGCACTCTTACTTACACATCTAGATATAAAACCTAATATTGTATTCTGTTTGCCTTATTTCGAACATTAACGCACTGTTTTCAAGGCCCTAGGTCCGGGCTTACAAGTGCCCCTAAGCCTCTTTCACAAGTCGACTTCTCTAGGTTGATGTTGTTAAGGTTGTATACATTGACAGTATTTGGTCTTCCAATATTAAGTACACTGCTCTTGCTGGTGTTGAATTTAATTTGCCATTTTACTGACCACTCCTGCAGTTTATTTAAATCCTCCTGTTGTGCATTTGCATCCTGCCCTGAATTAATCTGCCGCCCTATTTTGGTGTCATCCGCAAACTTGCTTATGTCACTGCTGATTCTAGTATCTAGATCGTTTATGTAGATTTTGAACAAGAGTGGGCCCAGTACTTACCCCTGGGGAAACTTATTTGTTACAGAACCCCACTCAGATTTAACACCATCTACGCTGACCCTCTGTGTTCTATCGGTGAGCCATGATTTTATCCAATTTAAAATTTTCCTCTCGATACCATGAGCCTTAACTTTTCTCTGAAGCCTCTGATGCGGTGCTCTGTCAAACGCTTTGTTAACGTCTAAGTAAATGACATCGTAATTTTCGTCATTATCTACTACTTCGAAGACTTTCCTAAAAAAGACAGCAGATTTGTTAAACAAGATTTTGCCTTTGTAAACCCATGTTGAAAGTCGTAGATTAATTTGTTTTTCTCTAAATACGTCAAATTAATCAGCCGGTACTTTGATGCTGATGCTGTGTCTCCCTTTTTACATTTGGGTACTACATTTACCTGTTTCCACAAGTCTGGCACAACTCCTGTGTCAATTGATTTTGTAAATAAATTTACGAGGGGTCCACTAACCTGTTCCTTACACTCTTTCAAAACTCGAGGGAAAATTTTATCCCGCCTTGGGAATTTTGTCTTCTTTAATTTATTTATCTTCTTAAGAACATCCTCTTTTCTGATAGTGATATTCTTTGATTTCTCTTTTTTCATTTCCCCTAAATATCAGTTACACCTCTGGCATTTCCTTGTGAATTTTTTCTGTGAAATTTCAATTTCAATTTCAATTGTTTATTCCTTGATAGAGGAAGCGGGATCCTAGTGCTGTCACTAGGTACCTCTGTACAATGACACCAGAAGCATCTGGCAGGTGTGACAAGTATATACAGTATAAATATTATAAAGGGGCTTACTAAAGTCTAAGGAAGGAAGGATATTCCTTTAACACATAATCAATATTATTTACAAAATATCTGGCCAGTATGGGGAGGATCATCGTGTCTCCGTCAGGGGGTCGTGGAGTGGTGGTCCAGCAGGCGTCACGGAAGCGTTGTGTGTGGGGACATCTTAGGAGGTAGTGAATAAGGGTGCTAATGTCGGGTCTTCTGCATAATGTACAAGAGTGTTGCTCAGGGGATGTGGGGATACCAATCTCCTAAGCAAAGTCATACCCAATGATGATATGTTCTGTGAAAACTGATAAGAAGTAGCTGTTTAATGCTTTGCTTATTTTTCCGCACTATCATCGATCACTTCCCCTCTCTTTGACTTTAATGGTCCCACTTTGTCCTTGACCTTTGTCCTATATACCTTTGAAAAATCCCTTGGGATTCGCCTTGAATTCTCTTGCTATCCTGATTTTGTAGTCCCTCTTTGCCTTCCTTACATTTTTCTTAACATTCCTAGATAGATCATTATACCTATTTCTGAGATGCTCCTCCCCTCTCTTTAGTTTCTTATAAATTCCTTTCTTAGTTCCTATGTCATGTTTAATTTTTTTGGTCATCCACCTTAGCTCATTCTTATTTGACCTAATTTTTCTGTATGGTATATTTTGTTCTTGTGCTTTACGTAGTATACTAGTGAATATATTATAGTCATGATCAATTGTTGTGTCACCGGTGACCTCACCCGTTCCTACCCGGGACTGACCTGACTGTTCGCAGGGGACCTCACCTAGGAACCTTCTTAACCCCTCATAATCCGCTGATCGAAAGTCTGGGACTCTGACCATATTGTCATTGTTTTTCGTTTCCCAATTTAGGGTGAACCTGACTTCTCTGTGATCACTGTTCCCTAGTTCTTCCCCTACTGTGATATCTCTGATAATATTTTCTTTATTTGTTAATACTAGGTCTAATATATTGTCACCTCTAGTAGGTTCTATAATAAGTTGTTTTAAAAAATTGTCCTGTATTGCGTCTAGGAAGTCTTCAGATTCATAGTCACCTACTGTATAAAGTTGTCCCAGTCAATATTTCTGAAGTTAAAATTCCCCATAATGCACAGGTTGTTGTATTTTGCTGCCCTGCTCATTTCCTGCCATATGGGCTGAGCTGCTTCTTTCCCAACACTTGGGGGTCTGTAAATCCCACCCATAATTAGTTTTTCTCTTCCTTCCGCAATTTCTACTCACACTGACTCGGTTCCTATTTCACCCTTTATTGAATTATTAATACAACATTTTAATGTATCCCTGACGAAGAGTGCGACCTCTCCTCCCTTCCTACCTGCCCTGTCCTTGTGAAAAAAGTTGTACCCTTCTATGTGCTACTCTGATAAAAAGTTCTTGGTCGCCAGATTCATCCAAGTTATGACGTGTACCTTCTCGGTACATACTCGTACAACCGCTCTCAGCAAGTCTATTTTATTTCTATGAGCAATAGGGGTTGGGTGTAAATGGGACTGCCCAGTATGGGCCAATAGGCCCACTGCAGTTTCCTCCATTCTTATGTTCTTATATTCATTATATAGTACGGTGATCAAAATTGTACTGCGTAATCCAAGTGAGGTTTCACAAGCGCAAGATAAAGTTTTAGGATGACCTAGCCTGTCTTGTAACGAACACTCCTTTGTATGAACCCAAGTGTGCACCTCCAACTCGGCCCATCTCGAATAACCAACCTTTAACTAAAACATTCTACCGTATGTTTATATCAACGTCATAACATAAAACATTTATTACCTTTCCTTTAACTAAAACATTCTACCGTATGTTAGTGAAAACTCGTACATAAATGAATTACAAATTTTTAAATGTCACATTGGACTGACTTGAGACCAGCGAGGCGGTCCTGGCAGAGGGTTTTCAGCCTTGTCTGGAGGTTCTTGTAAACTCGTTTTGGTGCTTCCTGATATCGATATTGATATTGAAACAGTATATTTAGCCAGAAGAACACAGATACAGAGTCGATTCTTGATGATTTAAGATAATACAACAGCATGGTCGTTGAGAGAAAGGGTATCGCGTTGATGATGGATTACATAACCTCACGTGAGGTGACCTAACACAATGGACCCACAGAGAGCAACCTCACTTTACCTGGAGACCTGACAATGACACCCAATGCTTGTCAAGTCACAAAGTTGCCGACTAACCTAACTGTGACATGACTATAGAAAAGGACGTGACGTCGGATGATCAAAGGGATGCTGCTTTGCAGCGAGGACGATCTGCAGATTGGGCGGAGAAGAATTTAACAGTAGCGAACAAAGTGCTCCTTTTGCAGGGTTACGATAACCCACTTGGTTAGTGGTGGTTTGGGAGATATAGCTGACATTTCACAAGGCGAACAGGTGTTCCTGACGGCTAACTACGTGGGACCAGCATCCGCACTTTGGTCGGTGGTCGATCTGGTTCATCAAATCTCCTCACCTTGGTTCATACAAAACCACATCTCTTCAGTCAGTCAGAGAAAAATCTTACTGACGGGAAAGTAGAACCATCTCCCGAAGCTGGGCAGGGTTCACCTGGTTGTACTCTGAACTGGCATAACTAGGCGGGCTGACGGTCACTCTCTTCCTGTCCATGAAGTACTGGGAGTAAACTGAGTGCAGACTGAGTGAATGAAAGGTCACACGGTGGGACCAGGAGCCTATTGGTTAAATAGAGACATTCATCTCCCCAGTATTTTTAAATGATTGTACATACGTGTTGCGCTCATGCAGCATTTCTTGGATAGATGGGACAATGTCTTGTCTGACACCTTGAATGTTGCAACACCTGATAGTAGTCTGGTTTTCATGATCTCCCAGGAAGTAGATTTGGAGGAACTTTGCCTGCTCATCTTCCAGTGGTAAGAGGGATCCTGCTTTGTGATAGACTTCACCCTGGACTTTGAATGTGGGCATGTATCCGTGCTCACGACCTACTCTGGTAGCTCCAAAGGATGTCCTCTGGAACCATGAATTGTACTTCCGTATATTTTCCAAGAGGTGTTTTGACTCTAGTGTTGTTCCCAGCATGAGAGTCTTCAATGGTTGTGGTGGTTTTTCCAAATTTGGCAGTCGTGCTTTCCCATGAGAGCAGCACAGTCCAGCAGATTCTCCTTTGTACTTCTTTGCACCGCAGTATTCACATTTCTTATCCATGTTGCCAATGACAACAGAGGGATACTTTTCATATTCTATATATAACACCATCCATCATCAAGAAACATATAACACTATCCATCATCACTACATATAACACTATCCATCATCACTACATATAACATCATCCATCAACATTACATATAACACCATCCATCAACACTACATATAACATCATCCATCATCACTACATATAAGATCATTCATCATCACTACATATAACACCATCCATCATCACTACATATAACACCATCCATCATCAATACATATAACACCATCCTTTATCACTACATATAACACCATCCATCATCACTACATATAACAGCATCCATCATCACTACATATAACATCATTCATCATCACTACATATAACACCATCCATCATCACTACATATAACATCATCGATCAACATTACATATAACACCATCCATCATCACTACATATAACACCATCCATCATCACTACATATAATACCACCCATCACCACTACATATAACAACATCCATCATCACTACATATAACATCATCCATCATCACTGCATATAACATCATTCATAATCACTACATATAACACCATCCATCATCACTACATATTACACCATCCATCATCACTACATATAATACCACCCATCATCACTACATATAACAACATCCATCATCACTACATATAACACCATCCATCATCACTACATATAAAACCACCTATCATCACTACATATAACACCATCCATCATCACTATATATAACATCATCATCCATCATCACTACATATAACATCATTCATCATCACTACATATAACACCATCCATCATCACTACATATAACATCATTCATCATCACTACATATAACACCATCCATCATCACTACATATAACATCATCGATCAACATTACATATAACACCATCCATCATCACTACATATAACACCATCCATCATCACTACATATAACACCATCCATCATCACTACATATAACACCATCCATCATCAATACATATAACACCATCCATTATCACTACATATAACACCATCCATCATCACTACATATAATACCATCCATCATCACTACACATAATACCACCCATCATCATTACATATAACAACATCCATCATCACTGTATATAACATAATCATCCATCATCACTACATATAACAACATTCATCATCACTACATATAACACCATCCATCATCACTACATATAACATCATCGATCAACATTACATATAACACCATCCATCATCACTACATATAACACCATCCATCATCACTACATATAATACCACCCATCACCACTACATATAACAACATCCATCATCACTACATATAACAACATCCATCAGCACTACATATAACATCATTCATCATCACTACAAATAACACCATCCATCATCACTACATATAACAACATTTATCGTCACTACATATAACATCATTCATCATCACTACATATAATACCATCCATCATCACTACATATAATACCACCCAACATCACTATATATAACAACATCCATCTTCACTACATATAACACCATCCATCATCACTACATATAATACCACCCATCATCACTATATATAACAACATCCATCATCACAACATATAACATCATCCATCATCACTACATATAACACCATCCATCATCACTACATATAACACCATCCATCATCAATATATATAACACCACCCATCATCACTACATATAACAACATCCATCATCACTACATATAACATCATTATCCATTATCACTACATATAACACTATCTCTTATCACTACATATAACATCATCCAACATCACTACATATAACACCATCCATCATCACTACATATAACACCACCCATCATCACTACATATAACACCATCCATCATCAATATATATAACACCACCCATCATCACTACATATAACAACATCCATCATCACTACATATAACATCATTATCCATTATCACTACATATAACACTATCCCTTATCACTACATATAACATCATCCAACATCACTACATATAACACTATCCATCATCACTACATATAACACCATCCATCATCACTACATATAACATCATCCATCATCACTGCATATAACATCATTCATCATCACTACATATAACACCATCCATCATCACTACATATAACACCACCCATCAACACTATATATAATACCACCCATCATCACTACCTATAACAACATCCATCATCACTACATATAACATCATCAATCATCACTACATATAACACCATCCATCATCACTACATATAATACCACTCATCATCACTACATATAACAACATCCATCATCACTACATATAACATCATCCATCATCACTACATATAACACCATCCATCATCACTACAGATAGGTAAAGTAGTTTCCGAGATTCTCGTGCGGACACACAAACAACAAACACACAGACGTACTTCTTTGTTTCTAATATATAGATAGTACTGGCTGGAGTACCCGGCGTTTTCAGGGTTTGTTTATAGTATTACTACAGCATCTCAACTACTACTACTACAATAACTTAACTCTATTACTACAGCATTTAAACTATTACTACTACTACTATAATATATTTACTATATATTACTACAGCATCTCAACTACTACTATTACTACTTTACTATATTACTACAGCATCTCAACTACTACTACTACTACTACTAAAATATCTTTACTATATTACTACAGCATCTCAACTACTACTACTACAATATCTTTACTATATTACTACAGCATCTTAACTACTACTACTACTACTACTACAATATCTTCACTATATTATTACAGCATCTTAACTACTACTACTACTACTACTACTATATTATCTTCACTATATTACTACAGCATCTCAACTCCTACTATTGCTACTTTACTATATTACTACAGCATTTCTACGTGGCCTCCAGCCTCCCCCAATAGCTACACCTTCACCACCATTTATTTACCTTAATATTAAATATCCTAATACATAAGAAGCTATCCTATCTGTGTTAAATTAGTTGAGCCGCAGATCTATGCGGCATTCAGTGACTGTAGCCTCATAGTCAATATCTGCAGCAGTTGTTGGAGTAGGGGCAGAAGCTCTCGTTCCCCTGAGGCAGAGCAAAGCCGACCGAAGGAGAGAGAAGGACAGTCGACATCTCATCCAGGCTGTAACATAACTTCTGGGCTGCTGCTTCTGTTCGGAGATCAACTCCGCTAGTCTGGCGTAGAAACATCTTGCACTTGGGCTCATCCCACCAGAGGTTGTGAACACTAGAGGAGTGAAGGTGCCTTGATCAACGTTTTGGATTCTCTCCCCATATGCCCTATCTTGTCGTTCTCGTTCCTCCTATGTGCAGCATCGAGAGCTAGGTTACGGTGACAAGCGGCCATGGGATCAAAAATCCTGATGTCGAAGAAAGCTCGCTGTCCGATCGTCCAGAATCCTCGAGCACTGACGTCCACACGGGCTTCGTTAGATGTGTTTGAAGTCCTGTGTTGGAAGATCTCGCCGTCCAATGGAAGGAGGGTCGGTTCTACCATGACGTCCCGGCAGATTTCCTTCAACATATATGCTGTGAGATCCCTTACCTCGTCATGCCTCATGCATATGAAGCCCCCCTTCTTGCAGACCATGGCGTGATCGCCATCATAGGAAGAGCCACACACGCATTGGGAGGGCAAACCATATACTGGGCAACCGTACCTTAGAGCAATGGCATCTGTAAATTCTTGTTTGTTAAGGCTGAAACCATTTGCCCTTATCGGTAACGTAGTTAACCAGTTCGAGGCGCCCACCTCCTGCGCTATAGCTACTTTTTTTGTCAAATTTTCTGGAACCTGCAGCAATAGTTGCTGCAACATGTCATTTTGGCAGTGCTGCCGATCTGTCGTAATGGACCTACGAATCTTATTTACTTCGCTGGTATCCACTTCCCCTGTTGCATTCTGGGCTATTATGTGGTCCGTGAGGGCTGCCGTGAGCTTAAGTGAATTTTGATGTTCAGTGTCAGCAATCTCCTCTGGATTAGTTAGTCCCATCCCTCCCAGTCTTGGTGGAAGTGCAAGAAGTGTTCTTTCTGCTGGGGTTAAGTCAGGGTGTTTCACTAGTTTGGGAATGAACTTGACACTGATAGCTTCTTCCAGAGGGTGGAGGAGGGGTCCGATCTCAGGGATGGTACGCATCAGGTAGTTCCAGCGATGCTTGACTCCATGGGTGAATGCTGCAAAGGCCGCATGTGGCTCTGTGCTAGCAATCTCAGACAGAGCTTGGATTTCGCTAACCCACTCATTCACCTTTCCCGCTACGTAATCGGTCTTGAAGTCCGTAGTGCCAATTACTGCGCCTAGATGTCTTTGGCCGTCCTTAGTTATTTTGACCTCACTTCCGCCAAAAACCTCCAATGCCCGTTCATAATGTTCTGGCTTCACGATGAGGAAGGACTTGCTGGCGTTTGGGTGGTACCCTATTTGTGGACCTAGCGATGCTGCCAGGTCCCACCACTTTTTGATGCACTCCACTTTACCTGCTCCTGTAACGTCATCAGCATATGCCACTTGTTTGACCCCAGTTGTTTCAAATTTTATTTCTTGTTGGAGCACTGATAGGCCAATTGCATTCATTGCCATTGCAACGGGGTCCCCCTGTGTTGTTCCCTCGGTCGACTGTAGGATGGTATCACCTCGTAGAGCCTTGTTGTTTACTATGTAGAGGTCTGATGGATTCCTATACGAATTTTCAACATACATCGCAAAGCTTGGACACTTGATCTTGATGTTGTGCAGTGCAGCCTTGCGGTTAAGTATGTTGAATGCGTTTGAAGCATCCACCAGGAGAACGGCCTCACAATCACGCTGCTCAAATATCAATCTCATGGCGTGAATGGCGCCTCCCCACCAGCCTGGTGGCCAGCACACACTTGTAGGTTCCCTGCTGCTGCCCTGACATCATCCTTTACCACCTCCATTATGCACTTTCCGATGATCCGCCTCAGCACTTCCCCCACCCCTATAGGTCTACATCCTGGTTTCTTTTCCAGAGGAATAAGGCGGCAGGCCGTCAGGGCCTGGAGGTGATGGCAGCAAGAGGATGCAAGCTTTCTTGCAAGGGCGGCAATGGCAGTGCAGAGATCGCTTGCTACAGGGCCAAACTTGTTTGTGCTGAGGATGACTCTCCAACCGTTTGCATCCAGACCTGAAGGGCCGGCTCCTCCTCGAGTCTTCAGTGCCTTTTTCCACACCATCTCTCCTGTTATTTTCTCGAACAGGACAGCATTTGGTGGGATATAGTCACCCTGGAACCTGATGCCTTCATCTTCGCTTGCAGGGGGATGTTTCTCTTTCAATAGTTTTAATGTCTCTCTGTTTATTGGCATCACCCCACCGGAGGATTCCTCTGTGAGAGATCTTACCGCGAGAGACACTTTTCCCACACGCATTTTGTTTCCAAATTTTCTTGCCACGTCATCGGTGTTTTGCTTTCCGTCACCCGTAATTTTTAGTCTCTCCTGCAGTGTTCTTGCTTCACATAGGAGATCATCTAGGGCCCCAGTCTGCCACATTGTCAATCTTCTCTTCATTGCTGCCACATTTTCTTTGTGCTTAGCCTTTGTGTGTGTCCTCTGACAAAATAGATGTGGTATTATTGCCAGTATTTGAAGAGCTAGGGGGGCGAGGAAGCGGTCCTGAGTGTAATCAGTCATGAAGCGAGTCATCTCCCGAATCATTTCTTTGGTGGCCGCACACTTGGGTGGTTCAAATAAGTTAGCGGGCGACCACTTGACAATTTCTGAGTAGGTTTCTTTGACCCATATGTCTGCATTTTCCATCGACATGCCATTCCACTGCGGTGGCTGTCTCTCATTCTCCTCGTGGACACCTGCTACTAAGGGAGCAGCATTTGTTAGTACTACATTTTCGGGTTGAGTAGACTCACTGTTATCATTTCGGATATCATCGGGTAGTTGGGTCCCGGCGATATCCACTGTGGCCACCTATGTCGGCTCCCTGCGACGTGGGTTCCGACACTGGTCTAGCTTCCTGCAATCCACACATGGTCGGTTGTTTCTCGCACAAACACAATTTGTGCAGTTTTGGTTCGGGCTAGCACAGACGCAGCAAAGAATGTTACCAGGCATGTTGGGCGACGGTTACGTCCGCCTCCGAACATCTGATTTAGTCCCAGGCACAAGATTATACTGGTTCTTATGAGGGAAGGGCGGAGAGGTGACAGGCTGGACTGCTGTGTCCAGGTAGTAGGGGCATACGTGCACGCGTGGGTGTGTAGGCTACCCCCCCTAATAGCGACCATCCATACATCAGAATGATACACTATGGACAAGAGTTTGTCACACCAGGCACTTGTCTATATAACCTTGGCACAAATAACCGCTATTTATATATGGTCTCACTGGTGTAATATCAGTTATGTATACTCACTTGGTTCGTTGAGACCCTACATTAAGTGTCCGTTACAATGGTGGGGGGGGGAGGGGCTACCGCATGGGCAGCACTCTCGGCATTTCTACTACTACTACTATATCTTTACTATATTACTACAGATCTCAACTACTACTACTACTACCACTTCACTATAACATGTTCAGTTTGAGGCTGAGGAACAAAATTCCAACCTCATTTTTCTATATATATTAATCTCTCCCTAAATCTCAAGTTTAGGTCACCAGAAGAACCAAATATTATTATAAATTTTAAGATGGATCGGGTGCAAGTGATCCAGTTCAGAGCAGCTCTGAAGGAGTTGGAGAATGTAGAGGCTCTCCGGAATTCATCTGTATTAAGCCTTCACCTCCCATCATCTTCCTCCCTGATACTCGTAAAAAATAGAGTCAAGGATGAACAAAGCCGCGCGGCCAACATAAAATCCGTTTCCAACCGCTCTTCAGTGCAAGAAGCACTGAGGAGTGCTGTGGATATGTTATCCACCGTCAATGTCATGCCACCCCATGGGCTTTTAGTGTTTTATGGCCAATCTGTTCTCAACAGAGCAACCGGCGAGGTGAGTCACCTTCGCCGAACGTTAACACCTCCTGAACCAGTCCAAGAGTTTAAATACGATGTCAGCAAGACATTCTCCACACACTCACTGCACCAACTACTCGTCTCCCAAGAGGGAGGCGTTGGCTACATCATCCTCGATGGTTCAGCAGTTGCCCTTGGAACGCTCTCTGAAAATGGACTAAAAGTCCACCACCATGAGAACGTGGACATTCCAAAAAAGCACGGGAGAGGTGGCCAGTCCGCTCCCAGGTTCCAGCGCATCCGCCTGGAAAAAAGGCAATTGCTGGTGAAGAAAGTAATTGCTCTCAGCGAATAGTTTTATCTGGATGAAAATAAGGCGACCGTGCAGGTGCAGGCCCTGGTAGAAGGGGGTCCTGGTCAGCTGAAGGACCAGTTGGTGGAGCGTCTACCCCAGCTCTTGAAGGGTGCTGTAAGATGTGTAGAAAACACCTCATACTCCGGCCGCCAAGGGCTGAGGGAGGCCATCAATGCCACACGGGACCTCCGCCAGCACATGCTTTTGGAAAAGTCTAACACTGTCCTCAGTTCCATATTTGAAAAACTCAGGATCGATGAACCGGACATGGTCTGCTTTGGTGATGAAGTTCGAGCGGCCATGGAGGATGGTGCCGTCCAAGTTGTAGTGCTATGGGACGAGTCCCCTGAAGTCGCCTGGTTCGCAGAAAACTGTCCTGAGGAGACCGAATTACTTGTGATACCCAACAGAACTAATAATACAAACATGATAGTAAGTACGTTTGGGGGGATAGCAGCCTTAAATAAATACCCAAGAGCCGTCCCACAGGAAGAGGAGGCCGAGTGAGTCAAATAAAAAAAAAAAAAAAAAAAAAAAAAAAAAAATATATATATATATATATATATATATATATATATATATATATATATATATATATATATATATATATATATATATATATATATATATATATATATATATATAATAAAAAATATGTAATAAAAATAAAAAATAAAAAATAAATAAAAAATAAAAATAATTATATTTTTTTTTATAAATAACAAACTTTTCTTATTAAAACTAGTTGATTTAAAATGTACCAAAATGAACTACACAATAGAAAGTAAACACCATCATTAACATTTCAATACAATAATAAACAATATCTTCCTTTCACTCCTATAATATACCTTACTTTAATACATATTAGCGTAGTCAATATTATCCAAAACTATAGCTCTTTATCTTTATTTCACTTAACTATTAAATATACATAGCAAGCGTAGGTAACATCCTATTGAATACATATAGTGAGGGTAGGTTATACATATACCAAACCAAAACAATTACACTAAAGATAATTATCTAAGCTAAGACAATGTTAACTTATTATCACTGGGATCCTAACCTATCCTAGCCTAACCTAACCTAACCTAACATAACATAATCTAACCCAGACCGACTATGAGTGATCCTTGTTCTTGTGTGGTATGACTGAATCGGGATTTCTATTCCTCAATGATTGCTATAATTTTGTCGGATGCCCTTAAGGCATGTTCATCGGTGCAAATAATATTTTTAATGTTTTATGTGCCACTCAGTAATCGAGAATGTACGAAGGAATTGTTTCAGATGAGGTCCTCGTTCTGGTGTCTGTTTTGGTGTATGTAGTACTTCTGCATTAGTAATCCTCTTCAGATGCAATGAATAGTTAAAATCTATTAATATATATATATATATATATATATATATATATATATATATATATATATATATATATATATATATATATATATATATAATCAACTCCTCAACCCGCCAGGATTCGAACCCACGGCCCACGAGCCCATTAAAGCTCACGGCGCCTTAAGCTCGTTGAACAGGCTTTGTGTGAAATATCATTAAGTCTAGGACTGCTTTTAGTATCCTGGTGGTCCAGCGGTTAGCGTTCCCCGGTCACAGACATGGGCTAGAGGGCCGTGGGTTTGAATCCTGGCGTGTTGAGGTGTTGATTGTATGTAGAAGTCCAACTGCTAAAGGCTAATGAAATATATATGGATCCTCGTGTTTCGAAACCGGATTTGGTAAGACGTTACTCTGACCACCTACGTGATACGGGTAGTCCCCATTAGAGGTTCACGGCGCCTTAAGCTCGTTGAACAGGCTTTGTTTGAAATATAACAAAGTCTAGGACTTTTTTTAGTATCCTGGTGGTCCAGCAGTTAGCGTTCCTCGGTCACAGTCATGGGCTCGTGGGCCGTGGGTTCGAATCCTGGCGGGTTGAGGTGTTGATTGTATGTAGAAGTCCGAGTGCTTTATTGGGCTAATGAAATATATATATATATATATATATATATATATATATATATATATATATATATATATATATAACAGAGAAGTATGTGTGTGTTTTTGTGTGTGTCCTCACGAGAATCTCGGAAACTATTTTACCTATCTGTAGTAATGATGGGTGGTGTTATATGTAGTGATGATTACACAATCTATCTATATAAAAAAAAAATGTCTGTTTGTGTGTGTGTGTGTGTCCGCACGAGATTCTCGGATACCTACCTTACCTATCTGTAGTGATGATGGATGGTGTTATATGTAGTGATGATGGATGGTGTTATATGTAGTGATGATGGATGATGTTATAGGTTGTGATGATGGATGGTGTTATATGTAGTGATGATGGATGGTGTTATTTGCAGTGATGATGGATGATGTTATAAGTTGTGATGATGGATGCTGTTATATGTAGTGATGATGGGTGGTGTTATATGTAGTGATGATGGATGGCGATATATGTAGTGATGATGGATGGTGGTATATGTAGTAATGATGGATGATGGTGTATGTAATGATGTTGGGTGGTGTTATATGTAGTGACTATTAGACAATAAAATAATATGAGTTTAATGCTAAAAAAAATATACTTTGCTGTACCGTTGTAGTGAAAAACATGGTGGAACTTACATACACCGTTAATGAACTATTGATGGAAGAAGAAGTTTTGGGGACTGAACAGTGAGACAATGTGGAGCCTCCTGGATGGTGGAGTCCTACCGTTGCCTAGCGGATGAGCCGCCTGGAGGGCGGCGATTCTGCTGGTATATATATATATATATATATATATATATATATATATATATATATATATATATATATATATATATATATATATATATATATATATATATATATATATATATATATATATATATATATATATATATATATATATATATATATATATATATATATATATATATATATATATACAGAGCTGGATTTAGAGTTTTCTAGGCCCTGGGCACTTTTCAGTCCAAGTTCATTAACCTACGTGGTCTGAGTCAGGGCTCCGATTATTGACGTGTCACTATCCAGCAATCACTATGGCGGAATATGCTAAGTGTAAAGGAGGTTGTATGAATATCAATATCGCTGATGTACAACAACTGATTGATGTAATTAAAAAATGAGGTATTGAGTTTTACATACACGTATGTAACAGGCATATGTGTATTTATATATATATATTTTTTTGTGTAGCGGGCCTATTATCCCATAGTGGGCAGTGTCATTTACACCCAACTCCTATTGTTTATATATCCATTCAACCTACCTTGTATGTTTGAAACTATCCACCGTATTCGAGTTAAGGCTGTATACAGCCTTAACAACATCAACTTAAAGAAGTCGACTTGTGAAAGAGACTTAGGGGTACTTGTAAGCCCGGACCTAGGACCGAGAAAAAAGTGCGTTTATGTTCGAAATAAGGCAACCGGAGTATTAGGTTTTATATCTAGAAGAGTAAGTAATAAGAGTGCGGAGGTCATATTGTAACTATATCTAGCGCTAGTCAGGCCGCATCTCGATTATGCTGTTCAGTTCTGGTGCCCTTTTTATAGAATGAATATCAATTCACTGGAGTCGGTGCAGCAATGAATGACGAAAATGGTTCCGGGACTTAGAAACCTTCCATATCAGGATAGATTAAAGAAACTAAACTTGCATTACCGAGAAAGACGACGAGTGCGGGGAGATATGATAGAAGTATTTAAGTGGGTGAAAGGAATCAATAAAGGAGATATAGATAAAGTTCTTCTAATTTTCGAGCAGGATAGGACTCGTAGCAAAGGATTTAAGTTGGATAATGTATAATATGGACACGAAGTAGTACCTTAAGCTGTGTATTCTTATATTACTCTATTAATTATGTATAGTAAAGTATTACAGAACATGTATTAATCCTATGTAATATTTCCATTTATTATGCACCATGTTATGTATGTGAATTATCATATTTACATATTATGTATTGAGCTTGTGAATGCTGGCATCTGTACATGCCAGTGCGGAGTGATACAGAGAGTTGAGATAGCTAGTCCTTATGGTGTGGAAGCCCACTGTCTATTAGTTCATCTGTATATCTCCCGTACGAGAATACGAACCTATTTTCAAGATAACAAGTGTTTGTGTATACCCTCAGTAGTGTAGAACATTTTGGGGGTATCAAAGACAAACATAGAGACAAGTGTAGGTTTAGGAGGCAGATAGGAAGGAACTGGTTCACAAATAGGGTGGTAGCCTAGTGGAATAAGCTTAGCAACTTTATAGTAAGTGTTGGAACGGTGGAAAGTTTAAAAGGAGTGCTAGATAGATTCATGGATAGAGAGTGGTAGTATTTCTCGACAGGAGCTGCTTGCTATACACAGGCCAACCGGCCTATTGTAGACTCCTTATTTTCTTACGTTCTTCTTATGTTTGGTAACTCGTTCCATCCATCCACATCTCTATTTTTCCAAAGCAATGTTTGCCTAATTCGCCCCTAAATCTAAATTTATCTAATTTAAAACCATTGTTACGAGTTCGCTCCTGGTTAGATAGTTTGAGTACCTTTGTAATATCCCCTTTGTTCAGCCCTGACTTCCATTTATACACCTCTATCATATCGCCCCTCACTCTACGTCTCTCGAGGGACTGCAAATTACGATGCTTTAACCTGTGTCTGTACTCACGGTTCCTAATGCTCGGGATTAGTCTTGTCATTTTCCTCTGAAAAATTTCTAGGGATTTTATATCCATTCTATGATACGGTGACCAGAATTGAACTGCGTAATCCAAGTGAGGTCTCACAAGCGCAAGATATCGTCTTGTAACTAACACTCCTTTGTTTGAATCGAAGTACTTTATTAGCATTGTTTCGAGAAAATACACATTGTTTACTTGGCTTAAGATTCCTACTCATCATGTTCGAATTTCTCTATAACATCGTTGTTCATCTGATATCTGGTTTCTCTGTTTACATCTCCTCGCCTAAGTACTTTAAATTTGTCCACATTGAATTTCATCTGCCATATTGAAGACCATTCGAAAAATTTGTTTAGATCTTCCTGTAGTTTTGCGGAGTCCTCGTCAGATTTAATTACACGCCCTATTTTAGTGTCATCAGCAAATTTACTTAGGTTGCTGTTTACGTAGACATCTATGTCGTTTATGTATATAATAAATATTGATGGCCCAAATTCTGAACCTTAGGGTACTGCAGGGGCGTACCCAGGATTCTGGTATGGGGGGTTTTCCAGATTGTCCGAATGTAAATATATACAGGGCGAGCGCAGCGAGCCCATATAGCTTGGGGCTTCGGGCGGGCGCTGTAAGCCCCCCACCCCACCCGAGAAAAAATAGAAATTTTATTAATTTCAGGGATTTTTGAGGCTATATGCAACTGTTATTCGATGTGTAAGTGATATTCTTAGCTCCACTTGAGAAGTGCTTCTGAAGAGTGTGGTCACCTGCCTCCACCCTGAAGTTCAGCAAAGCAAGGAAGTTGCCATGGTTAGTGCTGGGATCTCCAGCCACATCTGTGCTATAGTCTCTGTGACCTCGAAGGGGGATGTTCTGACGTCAACAGAAGATCACTGTTTTCATGACTGAAGCCAGCTTAGCTCGGTTATTTGCGATGAGTTGGCGGAGGGCATTATTCATTTGACTGATAACGTTGGTCCTCCTACCTTTCATGACTTCTATAAAGTCTGCAGCCTTGGTGATTGCCCCTCTGTGACTGACCTATAGGTCGTGGGCATCTAGCTTGGCTTTGGACTTGGTAAATAGTGTAAATGGCCGGCTGATCAGGCCCCCCTCAATGGACTGGCCAAACAGGACACATGGGATGCAAACGCTACCGTTGGTAGCCTCACTGTAAGCTAACCACTAGTACTCCTGCAGCCAGCGATACTGAAAACGTCGTTGCTTGCCAAACTCTAGTCTGGGAGGAAACTTGTAGGAGTAGTCTGGTCTGAAGTAGTTGGTAAGAAGGTTCAGCTTATCGTCGTCAGTGAGAGCACGCCTGGCCTCAGGAGATGTGAAATGCTGATGTCTGACCTGTATTAAGATTAAATATCACAGTTAAGGGAGGGAGATGACGGCAGATCAGAGACACTTCAGACGAGCAGCGTGGGCTTCGAGGGGGTTTTCGGGCAACCAGGAACCCCCCCCCCCCTGGATACGCCCCTATTGACGTTACTCCAATCCTATTTAGTGCCGTGAGCATATTAATGCGCACTCGCTGTTTCTTGTCCTGTAACCATGCCCTAATCAATTTTAGAATATCTCCACCAATGCCATGAGCCTCCACTTTTCTTATTAGTCTTTCGTGGGGGACTCTGTCGAAGGCTTTGCTAAAGTCAAGATATACTACATCATAGTCGTGTATGTATGTATGTGTGTACTGTATGTACTATAGTGCACAAAAGTCGTGTCAACTACCCATCCACAGTGAGGATTCGAATAGCCTTGAGTCTGAAGTTTCGAAACAGCTGTGGGAAATGCTATGGTAAGCCAACAGATGTCGCCCACTGTAGTGTGTGTGTGTGGGGGGGGATAGAAGAGGTGGGGGCTGGATGAGAGGCAGGTTTATTTATTTTTTATACCACCATAATTCCAAGCTGCCTTTTTAACTACGTTTTGTCTTACAGCTGTTTCTTTATGGTTACGGATTCATGAAACAGGTGCAGTGCCCTAGGTGCTTATTGCCGCTCAGGTCACAATGATACTTTAAAGAATGGAATATATTAAGGATAAAAGCGAAATATGCAAGGATCAGAGTGAAGGGCCTTGGTCAGCTAGTTTTACTCAGCGACCACGTCACAATTTTGTTGTTATTCCGACAAAGAGATTATGGTAATATTTATTTATATTCCACCCATCCTTTGCTTAATAAATATTTGTGATAATATGCAATATTATATAATTATATACTTATGTTAAAAAGAGTGGAGTAAAAAACTTATCAGTATTGTAAAATAGTATTCAGACTTAATCTAGATGACTGTATCAATTCTTCCAAGTTCCAACCACTGCTCCTCATGACCTTGAAAGGCGGTTTGTGTGTGTGTGGGGGGGGGGGGGGGGGGGGCAGGTGCGGGGACTGGCCGCCCGTCACAACACACACACAATTATACCACCATCACTACAGCAACGCTCGGTGACCCACATCGAATCCATTTGAACTTTGTTTCGGGTTACCGTCACCTCGACGTATTCTATACATCCCATTCTCAGCTCTTGCTGATCGAGAAGAATAAGGCTTTGACCAACCTCTCCTCTCGTAAGGGAACGTGAGGTGGCCGTGGTAGCATTATTCATGGTCTTGCATGGCTTCTCCTCAACCCATAACTGGAACACCCACAGTGAAGACCCAGGAGTTAGACAACTCCTCATTAGGTCTCCAGTGTTTAAACACCCCACCACAATATGCAAGCTTCATATATTTTGGAGCGTGCTCAATTACCGTTAATATTGTGTGCTGAACATCATGAGCATTTCAATGATGGTAGCAATTGTAACTATCTAATTATATTGTGTTATAAGACAACACATTCCACGACGTGTCATACAGATCAGTGTACGGCCATGATGTGAGGGGGCTTCTCAGTATGTTGAAGGAAAAGTGGCTTCGAAATGAGGACTCCCTTGTTTGTTACAATAGTGTGTCTGATCTTAAGAACAGATTGATGAGAGCCAGGGAAATACTGCTGAGAATTTGAAACAGTCTCAGAGTGACATGAAGGTGTGGTATGATAAGGCTACCAAGGATAGAAACTATTAACCTGATGAGGTGTTAGTGCTGTTACCATTGCAAGGAAATCCATTGAAGGCAAAGTTTAGTGGTCCATGGGTGGTTCAGAAGATCAGTGATGTGAATTATGTTTTTAAGACCCCCAGACAGACTCAAGGAAAACGAATTGTGTCACATAAATTTCATGAAACCAGACCATGAAGGACGAGTGGAAAGTGACTGAGAAAATCAGATAACAAGTGAAGTACAGTGTGGATGTTTGCAGGTAATTGATGAGGAGGTTGATGAACCTGATGATGTTAAACTCAGTAGATGTGAGGATAAAATTCTGCAAACTTTCCGCTGTAATGGGTACGTTAGATAGTAACCTTGACTATTTAGATCCTGAGAAGAGTTATGAAATTATAGAAAACATAATTAAATCTGAATCTTTGTTCCCTGATGCTTCAAGGACGACCAATGCAGTTGTTCATGACGCACAAGTGGAGAATGTTGCCCCTATTAAACAACATCCTTACAGGATACACACAAAGAAAGGGGAAATTATGAGGAAGGAAGTAGAATATATGCTTGAACATGATTTGATTGAGCCCAGTAGTAGTCCTTGGAGCTCGCCTTGTGTTTTAATTCCTAAACCTGACGGTGTTTCGTTCAGATTTTGTACAGATTATAATCCATTCCCAGAGTTGATAATTGTATTGACCAGGTACACTGTTAGAAAATTCTGTATATTTTACATGTTTCTTCTGTATTTGCCTACTTGAGAAACGTAGTAATTTAAATTTCAGTATTTTTCTGTAAACTATTTCATACTGTCTCTTCCTCTCTTTTAATTTGCTAGATTTTCAATATAAACTGACATTTTATAATGCTATACTGTAAACACAAAGAACATTTAAAATTGCATGTTAATGATGTTATTCCTTAATGGAATTACTGAATATGCGGTTCGCGGTTGTTTGTGCTTCTTGTTCGTCGTATGTCCGTGTTTGTTTACAATATTTCAAAGAGCACCACATCATCACATGACCCGTTGAAACGGAAGGCAGCTTAAGGTCAGTGTTTTCTCTCTTAAGTATATTCTAAGGAGATATGCCCTAGCATTTTAACTAGATTAATGGTAAAGCTTACAATAGATCACAGGTTTATGCTTGCCATCGACGGGATAATTGTCAACGACCACGTCAGCACCTTTGAATCTGGTTTAGCTATGCTGTTTACTGCATATTACATCTTCAGCATCAAATATCCTATTGAAACTGCAGCAACACTGGAGTTTATTCAAAGGTAATTCCCGACTGTACATCTAAAATAAAGGAAGTCTAATCAATACTGAGAAACTAATGTATCCATACCTATTGATATATTATAATAACAGTGTAATAAAGTAGCATATTATTGCAGGTGTTTTGTTGGAATCAACCCGGATAGAGGGAGCAAGATTGAGGTGAATATGAAGGGCAAGAGATATTCACAAGTGCATCCCAAAGTTCTGTCATTTATAAACACGCAGTAATGCTGATGTTGAATAGAGGAGTTGCCAGTAAATAAAAATATTGGAAAACTTGCACACAGTGAGCCTTTTTTTTATGATGTCATGCTCATGAACTAGCAACACTATAATTTAAGTGCTTGGTTGAAGAACCTGAATTGTTCACAAACAATAAGTGCTATTCAAGTTTCTTTTTCTCTCATATCAGACTCTTCCAGTCTTTTGAAACATTACTAATATAATTTGTAAGAATGTTTAATTGATTTCTAAGCTATAAAATTAGTTTTCTATGCAATGATATTTTCAGTTTTATAGGATTTTATGTCATTAATATTATTATAAAACTTTTGGGGCTACTGACTAACAAGGTCAATAAGTAACTTTTTTCAAGGTGAATATCAGAATGATAATCAAGTTATGTTATGTTATTTTTATATTTCCTATATAAATCTCCACTATACAGTAGAATGTCATTATTTTTTATATATACTATATAAATCTTGGTTACATAATGTAATTATTTTAATATTTCTATATAAATCTCACCTATAGAATACAATTAATTTTTATTTACAATATAGATATCAGCTGTACAGGTATAATGTAATTATGTGTAGGCCTATATCTACAGGGTACTTTATAAATCTCAGCTATATAATGGAATTATTTTTATATACAGGTATACCATATAAATTTCAGATATATAATGAAATTATTTTTATATATATTATATAAATCAGAGCTATGTAATGGAATTATTTTCATATATACAATATAAATCTTGGTTACAGAATGGAATTATATTTTCAGCTCCATAGTTTCCACGTAAAGTGTATGTTAAACATGTTTTAAGTTCTTGGTGCTTCTACATTCCACATCCAATTCATACTTATATAAAACTTGTGTAGAATAAACTAATAATATCAATGATCTTTTGAAGGTGCTTTATTATTTTAAAATTGAATTATAAGAATTATCCAGAGAAGGCAAACAATTTCTGTGATTTTTGGAGGGTGCTTCATTATTTTAAGATTTAATTGGAAGAATCATCCAAAGAGTTATTTTTTTAGATTTATTTTATAATATCAAGCCATTACATTTTAACTTGTAAACAGAGTTTTCAATGCAATGTATGCTTACAAATTATAAGTTCCTAGTACATTTACTTTCTCTGCAATATATGCAATATATGCATAAAAATATAAGTTCCTAGTACATAATTTTATTTTCTCTATTATTGTTAAGGGCATTGTACTCAATAAAGTCTTTTCAGCACCTCTACATTTTCGGCTCCTATATATTTTGTTATACTTTTAACATTTGTTTAAAAGTAGGCCAAACTACTTTCAAGAAAGATTTGGCCTATACTGTATATGAAAGTAATAATATACTTTGTTATGCCGTCTCTTAATTTACTTTAATATCCAGGTTCTAGGCGTAACCAAACAAAAAAAAGTGAAGTAAATCAAAAGGGAATAAAAATAAATGAAGTAAACCTTTAAGAATTTAATTAAATTAAATATTAACACAATAAAGAGCCTCGTAGGCTGTCACAACAAATTGATTCACTCTCGAAACCTTTAAGGCACAAATAATACAAAAACATCGAAACAGGATTACGTTAACACTGCATAAACATATAAATAACTAACATTAAAATTAACTATCGTGAAAAAACACTGAATTACTTAAATGTAACTAAGCAAGAACTGATGGACACATAAGAGACATGAATAGGTACTCACATAGATATACCACATTGGTGGCGACAGGAACAACACAGAAATAAAATGAAGTATAAGTAACAGGTGACAGGTGTCACTCAAAAGAACGTGAACTGAATGACAAGAGGACTGGACTGAACTCCATCCGCTGGTGGAGTACTATATATAGGGTCGGCTCCCGCCAATGAGACACGCAGGTGAAACATGGGGGGTCGTTTAACGATGCAGATGGTCGTTAGAGAGACAATGAATGCTTGTTACAATACTAAATGAAGAAATAAGATGGGCTTGAACAAATAATAACAGTTAAAACCTTAACAGCACAGGGTAAGGTGACTAGATTATATAATAGTAAATATAACACATCATTACAGGAATAATATGGAACAACATGGAAGCATGTTATAAAATATAATAGAAAAAATACGACACGGTCGTAACACTTCCCCCATAAAATATAATTTTTACTTGCACAAATTTTGATATGACATAAGTGTTCATTCTGTGGGTCTAGATAACAGATCGACCAGCTCATTGTCTGAACCCTTAACATGTGTAACATGTAATTTATAGTTCTGAAGGAACAAACTCCAGCGAATTAATCTCTGGTTTTTTAACTTGAATGTTTTGAGAAACTGCAATGGTTTGTGATCTGTATAAATTGCAATAGGCCTACTTGGTAATAAATAATAACTGAAATGTTGCAAAGCTAGGATAATTGACAGCAATTCTTTTTTCACTGTTGCATAGCGGGGTTGAGCTGGATTGAATTTTTTACTATAAAATGCCACTGGGTGGTCTACACTGTCATCATCCTCTTGCAACAGGGCAGAACCTGCAGCAAGATCACTAGCATCAGAGGATAGCTTGAAAGGCTTAGAAAAATTAGGGGCTCTCAAAATAGGGTATGAGCATAATATATTTTTCAAGCTTTCAAAAGAATCCTGACACCTTGAAGTCCAACAAAAAATATTACCCTTCTTCAACAAATCAGTAAGGGGTAGTGCCAACTCGGCAAAATTACAAATATATCTCCGGTAATAACCCACACAACCCAAAAATCTGCTGACTTGTCGTTTGTTACATGGAGCAGGCATCTGAGAAATAGTGTCACTCCTTGCTGTGGGAGGAGCAAGTTTTCCCAACCCAATTACATGTCCCAGATACAAAAGTTGAGCACAAACAAATTCTGACTTAGCAAAGTTTATAACAAGTCCTACATTTTCTAACTCAGTGAAGAGAGCGTCTAGCTGACATAAATGGTCTGACCAAGTGTCAGAAAAAATTACAACATCTAAATATACTACTCAACCAGGCAAATTGGCCGTGACTTGTGACATCAGCCTTTGAAAGGTGGCAGGGGCATTGCAAAGCTCGAAAGGCATGATAGTAAATTTATAGGTCTTACCTAATGTCACAAAACTGGAGATGTCTTTAGCACGACTGGTCAATGGTACCTGCCAAAACCCTCGAAGGCAATCAATCTTAGAGAGGAACTTGGCGTTCCCGATTGCTTCGATGCAGTCGTCGACTCTTGGTAGAGGGAAGCTGTCCTTGCTGGTGACGGCGTTGGCCTTGCGGAAGTCGATGCACAATCGAAGAGTGCCGTCCTTCCTCGGTACTAGAGTGACTGGTGAGCACCACTCGCTGGTAGGGAGCCTGCTTGATAGGCTTAGCAGAACCAACATCAATATCATGCACCACGGCAGTGGTACAGCCAGGCCTGTCTTGGAAGACAAGAGGATGTTGTTGGATGGCGGCCAGCACGTCAGCTCTCTGGTGTTCCGGTAGATGCTGTAGCTTCTCCTGCATCTCCACGGAGTTGGACTGCCAACCCTGACTGATGACAGGGCGAGTGGACTTGCCCCTTCTTCTTCCTCTTCTTTCTCACCGTCTACCAAGAAAGTGTCAACGGCACACACGGGAACTGGATCGTCAGCAACAGATGGGGATGGTGGGCGTGTGTGGTACAGCTTGATGGTGTTGACGTGACATGAGCGCTGTAGTCGGCGCCTGTCAGGGGTAGAGATAATATAATTTGTGGGGCTTACCTTCTTCACCACTCTATATGGCCCACTGAACTTCTCATGGAGCGGGTGTCCATGTCTCGGCAAGAGAATGAGAACTTGATCTCCTATCTGGAACTCTGTGTCTGGCACGCTAGTCGTACCATGTCTTGGTCTTGGACTGCGACTGCTGTAAGTGGTCTGCGGCAAGGCTCCAGCATCTTAGAAGCTTCTCTCTAACATCGCCTACTAAACTTAAAACGCTAATGCTCTCTTCACTACTACCTAACAATCTATCTCTAACTATATGCAAAGGACCTCTTACTTGATGAGTGAAAACAAGCTTGTAAGGGGTGAAACCTGTGGTTTCATTCGGGGCATCCCGAAGAACAAACAAAATATACGGTAAATCTATATCCCAAGAAGACTCACACTGCAAAGCATACTTGCGCAAAATAGTTTTTAAGGTTTGGTGTGAACGTTCTACTTCACCCTGAGGCTGGGGATGGTAAGGGGAAGATACACAATAAACTATTCCCAACTCTGTTAGGGCTTCCTTGAAAACTTTTCCTACAAAATATGAAGCACCGTCTGTTTGAACACGGTACGGCAACCCAGAGTGGCTAAACAGGTCAAGCAAACATTTAACAAGGGCCTTAGCAGTAACTTTCCTAAGAGGTACAGCATGCAAGTACCTAGTGGAGGTATCAATGACTGTAAATAAATATTCAAATCCACTAGAAGTTCTTGGCAGAGGGCCTACAATGTCACACTGTACTGTTGTAAAGGGCTCAGGTACGTGAGGTACTCTTACAAGTGGAAAAGGTGGAATAGCCTGATTGGCTTTGCCTACCTTTTGACAAAAATGACAGTGCTTACAATATTTAGTGACATCTCTCCTCATACCTGGCCAATAGAACTTTCTGGCCAGCCTGTTGAACGTCTTTCGGGCACCTTGATGTCCAGAAAAGCGACCGTCATGGGCCAGAGATAGAACATGTTGTCTGTAAGTGTGTGGGAGAACTATTTGAGTGACAGACGCCCAGTACACGTCTTCCTCTGACATAGTCGGTGGGAGCCAGCGGCGGCACAAAACACCGTCTTGACTGAAATATCTCGTGGTAGGGCCTGAATCATTGGCAGAATCGGACACCTGGTCAAACAAGAGCCGGAATGAATCGTCTTGCTCTTGCGCAGCTATTAAAGCAACTCTCCCGGTCACAGCATTAACTGTGGAAGAAATGTCTTGGGAAGCAATTGGGTTAGAAAAAAGTCCTTCTAAGGAAATTGAATCATCTACAACAGGAGTTACATTATGATCATTAGTCATTGACATAGAACGAGTCACAGCACACAAAGGGAAAACACCGGGCATATCATCTTCAAGCTGTTGCAGCTCTGCGGTAGACTCTGGTCTTTTCCACAGCACAGGAGGTGGGGTTACGTTCCCCATTTGACCTCCCGCCAAATCGTTACCGAGTATGAGGTCCACTCCAACAACAGGCAGCTCGTGCACGCAGGCTACGTTAGCTATCCCTGAAAAACAAGAAGACTTGACACGTACTAAAACCAAAGGAGCTACACCTTGACCCCAAAGGGATCCCAAAACGACGTATTTGTCAGTCTTCCTCGCCGCAACAACACCCTCTCTGATGAGAGTTTGGAGACAACCCGAGTCTCTCAAAATAGTGACTGGTGTTTCGACGCCATCAACTTCTACCGTGCCTTGTGACAAAGAGGGACGAAAGGTACCAACGTCTGGGTCCTTCGCAAAACTCTCCTGGAAAAGATCAAAGTCTCGTGAGGCGAGAACCGAAACTGCACTCTCTCGTGCTTCACCTTTTGTGGAAATCACCCCTATTGGCATGCTGTCAGCCTTACTCAAACCAGCCATCACTCCGACTGGTGACGTATTAGTCTCTTCAGTAATAATCATAGCTGGTTTGCCCGTACTTGGCTGCAGCCTTGTCCAACAAAACTCTGCCTTATGACCTGGCTTTCCACAGTAACTACAAGCATATGTAGAAAATTTGGACGCCCCATTAGGTGGCGAACGCGTCCAGCTCCTCCTGTCACGCACAAAATTACTATTGTTAGTATTCCCTTGTCTCGCTCTGTGTAGAGAGGGATTAAAAGTCCTTTGAACCTGTGGGGGCATAACATCTTTGTTAGTCCTACCATGCCTCAAAACAAATTCATCAGCATGCTTAGCAGCCTCTTCAATAGTACTAAATTCCTTAACTAACAAGTATAAGGTAACCTTTTCGTCGATGGTTCTCAAAAGTTCCACTGTGAGCATTAACTCAAGCAGGGAGTCAAACTCACTCACTTCCCTGGAGTGTAACCACTTTGAGAATACCTTTCTTTTACTCCTAGCCAATTCATGGTGGGTCTGCTCTGCCTTCTTACGGAGGCCACGAAAGCATTGTCTGTACGCTTCAGGAACAAGGGCATAAGCCTTCAAAACTTCCTCCTTAACACATAAATAATTATTAGCGTCACTGTCTGTACGAGACGAAAAAACACACAGAGCCTTACCTGCAAAAGCTTGTTGAAGCAAAATGGGCCAAAACTCTATAGGCTACTTTAAAGTGGTAGCAAGTCTCTCGAAAGCGATGAAAAACTCATCAACTGTTTCCTCTGAAAACGTGGGCATTAGCCTAGCAGCATGTGCTGGATCAAAATGAGAAAAAATAGATCTGGGGGTGAGGCCATCGGTATTAGAAGGGTTACTCTGACAGAGCTGTATACCCAGTCGCAATTTTTCTGAATCTGCTTCTTTCGCTTTGGCTTCAGCTTCTTTCACTTTAGCTTCATCTTCCACCTGACGTATCAAAACTCTTTTCGCTATAGCTTCAGCTTCTTTCAATTTTATTTGCCACTCGAGAAGGCGTAATTCATCATTCACTGAACTTGACTCAGCTACGTTAACTTGACGAGCTTCACCGTGGTCTTCTCTTAAACTAACATCAACACTATATCCAAACAGCAGACTTCTTACTGAGTTAATCAACTTTACATTACTGGCGCTGCTAGAAATTACCACACCATAATACTAATTTTAGTTTCTGCTATAGTTTTAGCTTTCCCTTGCAGATTTAAGTTTAGTTCATTCAGCACAGCAGTCATGTCAACTAAAAAGCTAAATCTAACAGCTACACTTCGTTGTCCAACTGGATGTGATCAGGTGGCCAATCTTTTGAGGCTAAAAACACTTTTATTTCAGGTAGCAGATCTCTAAATCTCTGGTAAATTTACCCCTACTTAACTCACCTGACATCAGTATGCAACAATAGGTCAGAGAGCTCTGCTTCATTTTCTTCTAGCTGAGATCTGAACAGCCGCCTCTGAAGACTTCTGACCGGAATTGAACACACAATCTTGAGGGAAATATCCATGACTTATTTCATAATAAACTTTTTACCACAAAGTGCTTGTTGATGAATGATGCCAGCCAATGCAGGTACTCCATCAGTTGTTATAAATACAAGCTGGCAGCTGTGTACTATTAACAAAATCTCTGAAAGTCTGAAATATGTCATCAACCTGAGTTTTTCCTTTTAAGGCGATTTCAACTTTTCAGGCTTAGATTGGAAAAATCAACTTAGCGATAATGAATCTGAAGATTTTCTAGAAGTAGTACAAGATAGTTTTTTATATCAATTTATAAACTCGCCCACTAGAGGAAATAATATCCTCGATTTAGGTCTCAGTAATAATGAAAATCTAGTAAAATATGTTGGGATTGGAGACGAACTAGGAAACAGTGATCATAAAGCAATATAGTTTAACATAATATGGAATGGCAGGAAGAAGGAAAATTCGGCCTTGATCCCGGATTTTAGGAAGGCTAATTACGGTAGCTTAAGGAGAGACCTGAGGGATGACCCTATGGTCAAAAGATTAATCCCCCCCACACCTCCGGAAACTGTCAACTTAGGACGGGAGAACCCCGAATTTAATTTAGCAGCTACTTATGAACAATTTATTGCGACAATCCATAATGCTCAAAATAAACACATCCCTAAAAGAAAATTGAGATCGATACGGAACCAACCAAAATGGATGAAAAATAGACTCTTAGATCTTCTAGGGAAAAAGAAAGGAGTATATAGAAAAGTTAAGAAAGGCGAAAATCACTTACTTGGTTACTATCAGAACCTAACAAGACAGGTAAAACAGAAATTAGGAAAGAAAGAGAAATTATGAAATCAAGGTAGCAAACGAATCGAAAAATAACCCTGTGCTTTTTATCAACTGTATAAACTGTAAAGCGTTGAGATACAATAGGTCCTCAAACTACGAAGTATAAAATGAGACTGATGATGAGTTAGAAATGTGTAGTACGTTAAATAGTTTTTTTGTTCGTATTCACAAAATGGAAACTTACATGTGCTTCCAGAAGTTCACAAGGTATATAAAATTCCACAGTAGAAAATATACGATGCATCATCAATATTACTAGTAACGATGTGCTTAAAGTAATTAACAACTGAAGCTCTCATAAATCGCCTGGTCCAGACGAGGTATATGCTAGAATATTAAAAGAATGTAGAGATGAGTTGAGTAATCCATTAGCAGTTTTATTTAATAAGTCATTAGAATCGGGCCAAGTGCCAGAAGCTTGGAAACTTGCAAATGTAGTTCCGATTTTCAAAAAGGTGATAAATCAATTGCATCAAATTACCGTCCCATTAGTCTCACGTCAATCATAGGCAAGTTGCTAGAGTCAATTATTGCTACGAAAATCAGAAGCCACCTTGAAACATTCAACTTAATTCATTCTTCTCAGCACGGGTTCACCCAGGGACGTTCTTGTCTCACAAATTTGCTTAGCTTTTTCTCAGAAGTATATGAAGCGGTAGATAATGATAAGTCATATGATATAATTTATTTAGATTTCAGTAAAGCATTCGATAGAGTCCCTTGTATTTGTTTATTTTTGTACATACTGATATTTTTAATTTATTGTTTATTTGTTAATATATTCTGTAATTAAAACTACCGCATGTATTTCAATATACCCCATAGTAATGAGGGGATGATTTTGGTGGGATCTATTCCTTGGACCTATAATATAAAGAGAAGTTGAATTTCTAATTTTGTTACACCCTAAGAGGCCTAGGGTCGTAAGAATATATATCTATCTCTCTCTCTCTCTCTCTCTCTCTCTCTCTCTATATATATATATATATATATATATATATATATATATATATATATATATATATATATATATATATATATATATGTAATATTCAGAAATTTCAGTGTAATTTCAAACGCGGCGCCATTGGCGATGCTGAGTTCAAGGTCGTCTGAGGGAAGACCGCGCTCCCCGCACGTAGCAAGAGGTTGTGGAACTAGGCCTATACAATATTAAATGTAATTTACCGAGTTAATAGGGACGCGAATCATGAAATTAAATATCAGTTATTAAATTGAAAATAGTTATAGATCGTTTCCCAGTTTGAAAATGTTGCGTACGTCCTAATTAAGCTGTTAATCATCTGGTAAATAAGTCACTCCTGGAAAGCGTGAACCAGTGAGCAAGCGTGGCTGGGGAGCGGTGAGAGAGGTCAAGGACCACCTCTGTGCTGTACCCAGGAGAGACGGATCGCGTGACTTGGTTCCTTCGTTTATTTAACATCAGTATTAACAAGTAAGTTTTATTCAATCTCAGACAAAGCTTGATAGGGCGGTAGGAACAAACGGTGATGTGAGACAATAGCTAACAGCCAGGATTTTTCAGGGTTCTGTAGACCCCACGCGGTATGATAACGTCCACTGGCGGTATGAGACAAGAGTGGTGAAGCGAGCTGTATGACCGTCCACTGACCTGGGTTTGAGCCACCTGTTGAGTATGGTGAGAGTGGGAGTGAACCCAGCTGTCTAGGTGCCCAACTAACGACGTAACGATCGTTTGGGGTCATCAACTCTCCTCTACCTCGGCTCACAATACCACATATCTTCAAGCAGCTTAGTGAAAACCTTTTACTAACGGGAAGCTAAAGCTTCTCTCAACTGTACAAGGTCTGAATGGCTCACTCCCTTCCGTTTCATGGATGTACTGGGGGTAAAGTGAAGCCAGCTGAGTGATACAGGGTCACACACTGGGACCAAGAGTCCAGTGGAACTTAGAGGTACATTTCCAAGGTTGAGAAAGGCTTGTTTGGGCCTTAAACTACGGGTGCCTGTTGGTTGTGCCTTAAAAAACTAAGGAGTGCATGTGGAATCTATGTGTTAGGTTAGGAAGCATGGTTCACGGGTATTGGTAGACTCAGTAACTTCTTAATAATAGTGATAATATTTTTGTGTGTACTTAATACTATTTTTTCAGTTACTAATGTATGCTGTGTGCATTTAATATTTCCTTATAATTTCAATCTCAGGTATAACCCTTGTTCTCCAGAGTAGTGTTTCAGTTAGGGTGGGGAGTGTTAGCCAAAGTTCTATTTTTTTATACCATTTTCAGAGTGCTGGATATCATTTTGTTGAGTGCCCTTAATGCCTATTCATTGTAGAGTTATTGATTTCCTATTTTTTTATAAAATCTTCTCAGTGATTGAGATTATTTTGTTGAAATCCCTTAAGGCCTGTTTAATGTGTGCAAGCAACATTTCTTAATACTTTAAATTTATTGTTGTCTAATGAGGCATTGTCTGAATTTCTAATGTTTTCAATATCATGTATAGCCTTTATTCCCCAGAGTAGTGTTTTAAGTTCAGGTTAAGAGGTGCGCATATTGGTGTACCATTATTTGATTGTGTCTGTAGTGTTGGAAGGAATATAAGTGTCTAAATTTTACAGTGTTATCTCATTCATTCCAGTCACAGACGCAATCCTTCCACGGGTCAAAGACAATTCATTTTGTTTAGTAAATTTAAGTGTTCTTGTGCTGGTTCGGGATTTCTCTCAAAGGGGCGCTTCCACTGCAATTACCATCTAATAATCTTTAATAAACCCCAAGTCTAGTGAGAAATTAAAGTCCAGTAAATTCCGACCGGGTACATATATATAACAAAGAAGTATGTCTTTGTGTTTGTTTGTTTGTGTGTCCGCTCGAGGATCTCGGAAACTACTTTACCGATCTGTAGATGGATGGTGTTATATGTATGATGATGATGGATGATGTTTTATTTAGTGATCATAAGAACATAAGAATGGAGGAAACTGCAGCGGGCCTATTGGCCCATACTGGGCAGTCCCATTTACACCCAACCCCTATTGCTCATATGAGCATCCAACCTATGTTTGAAGCAATTCAGCGTATTCGAGTTAATGATGATATTTGGTAACTTGTTCCGTTCATCCACCACTCTGTTTCCAAACCAGTGCTTACCTAAGTCCCGGAATCATTTTCGTCATTCTTCGCTCAGTGACACAGACTCATTAATAGCTGATTATATTTACGTTACTAGACACAGACTCTCGGACACAAACATGAAATGGATACACTTCCCACCGTAAGTAACTCACCCTATGGATAGCTCTGACAATGACTCACTTGTGACCTAAGGGAGGCCCAGCGGGTGCTGCTGGACTATGTCTCCTATGGGAAACTGTGCAAGCTGGAGACGCGGTGCTGAGGAGGTAAGTCTCCTTCCCGACCTCGACTAGTGACGAGCGTGACTTCGTCTTCAGTGATACGAAATGATGGATGTTGTTATATGTAGAGATGATGGGTGGTGTTATATGTAGTGATGATGGATGGTGTTATATGTAGTGATTAATGATGTTATATGAAGTGATGATGGATGTTGTTATATGTAGTGATGATGGTAGGTGTTATATGTAGTGATGATCGATGGTGTTATATGTAGTGATGATGGATGGTGGTGTATGTAGTGATGATGGATGACATTATATGTATTGATGATGGGTGGTGTTATATGTAGTGATGATGGATGGTGATATATGTAGTGATCTCAAAAATACTCCAACCAACCCTATCAGACACAGCCCCGATGCACACACGTAGAAAAGTCATTTTCGTCCTATGATTTACAGCTATTTTGATCCTTAGGTTCTCTCTCATTATGGCTTACTTTTCTCTGCATTTAACCTCCATCCGTTACACCACACAGAGGTTGAAAAGTCATATCCCATCCCACGTATTATAGCTAATTTTAGCCTTTTGCTCTCTATCATTACAGCTTACTTTTCTTTGATCTCTAACTTTTCTAGGCTGTCCCTTCTAACAAGGGAGGTAGGTAGGTAGTCCATTCTAACGAGGTATGCCAAACGTACGAAATTTCACACAGTGGCCTAGCGAAAAGGCCGCCCTGAGGGTGGCGTTTCTGCTATCTACAGTAAATATATAAAACAAAGAAGTCTGTCTGTTTGTATGTATTTCCACATGAGAATCTTGGAAGCTACTTTACCCATCTGTAGTGATGATGGATGATGTTATATGTAGTGATGATGGATGTTGTTATATGTAGTGATGATGGGTGGTGTTATATGTAGTGATGATCTTTATCTATATAAAACAAAGAAGTCTGTCTGTTTGTCTGTGTGTCCTCACGAGAATCTCGGAAACTACTTTACAGATCTGTAGTGATGATGGATGGTGTTATATGTAGTGATGATGAATGTTTTTATATGTAGTGATGCTGGGTGGTGTTATATGTAGTGATGATCTATATCTATATAAAACAAAGAAGTCTGTCTGTTTGTCTGTGTGTCGGGACCTGGGTAATACGTAATAAACTGACCCTAAATCTTGAGAAAACCCACTACACGATCTTTCACAGAAGAAAAATCTTACCCCCAGACTTGAACCCCCTGTACCTTGGTAATATAGTCCTCAAACGCGAACAAAATACTATATTCCTCAGGTTATTGTTGATGGGAAACTTAACTAGAAAACCACACACAAGCCATATACAGTAAAATCAATAAACAGTGCGGTATCATGTATCACACTCGACAGTCACTCACTCTCACAGCAATGAAAGAAATCTATCATGATCTTGTTTACCAACACCTGATACACTATCTCACACTATTGGGGCCTCTGGCTCTTCAAAAACACAATCTCTGGTTACTGCACAAAAGAGTTGTATGGACAATGACCTACTTGAAAAAAAACAGATCACACAAACGAAAAATTTTTAAAATTCGAAGATATTAACACTTACTGCAGTGCCCTCTTTGTTTACAAATCTATCAATCACTTGCTTGACAATAATTACTTCCAGTTCCGATAATCAGAGATATAACTAGGCACCCAGAGCTACTAAGACCACCCCATGCACTCCTCTCAGTCCCAACCTCCATAAATATCATGGTGTGAAGGTATGGAACAACTTACCCCAACCCATCCGAGCAATGAATACGCTCCCTATAAAACATCTCTAAAAAAATATCTATTGTCGAAGTATTAATATTTCTTGTAACACTTATTATATTTACAGTCCCTGCTTTTATTGTACCACCAAATCCGTTTTATCGGAAATTATCATGTAAATAAATTAGTAATTACCATTGCAATACACATAATTGCCA
>NW_024741901.1:11787404-11849904 GCF_018991925.1 Homarus americanus | reverse complement strand
TCAATAATAAAATAAATAAATATTGAAGTGATAACCGAGGTAACATTATGAGATGTACTTATGACCACCATGCTATTGTACTATTCCAGATGATACTAAATGTTACATAATACTTCCTTGAGATAAATGTATAGTATATATCAGGTGCCTCAAAGAGAGCTCAGGTTCTCAACTGGCTCAGCCATGTTAATATTGTTATTATTATCCACCCTGTATCTGTATTTTTCTGGCTTAATAAACTGTTACAATTCAATTCAATCAATTCAACGAGAATCTCGGAAACAATTTACCGATCTGTAGTGATGATGGATGGTGTTATATGTAGTGATAATGGATGATGTTATCTATAGAATATGAAAAGTATCCCTCTGTTGTCATTAGCAACATGGTTAGAAAATGTGAATACTGCGGTGCAAAAGTACAAATCATACCTGGACCCTCTGCAAGTAACAACCTGAGAATGTATGACAATATATAAATATATAAATGAGTACCAAACTAACTCTCACCTCTCACATTACACAGACAACCAACATGGTTTCGTGAATAAATTTCGTGCGGTTGATGGCTGATGTATGACGATCATCCAGCTATGACACAATGATATGAGCTATGTAAATACACCTAGGTTAGTATTTTGAAGCAACAAAAGAGACCATCGACCAACAGCAGTTCCATTGCTGCACCGCGGAGGATATCTACTAAAGTAAAGGGCTGCGGCAGCGTCTTTAAAGGCTTGGCGCTTTCTCCCGGTTTGAGTTGGTCTAAGAAGTATCTGACAACTATGGTACATCCAAAGCGATGTGAGTAATCAAAACGGTGGGGATTCCCAACTTTGTTTCAGGTTTGTCTTAAAACAATCATATACCTCTTCTATTGCCCCAGCGTTACGTTTCATAGTCATTAGGTGACTTTAAAATAGCCTGCTTTGAAAGTCTACATGTCCTTCCGGTAACATGGCCCAGTCCACAACGTAGTTGTTCATGGATAATAGTTTGTCTGGATGCTCCTACAGTTGGTGTTAGGAAGAATACCGGCATTGTTCTCTTGTCTTCCCAGAGAACTCAGGAGGATGGAACGTAGACTACGTTGTGAAAGATTTTCAAGCGCCTGAGGTGCCTCCAGACGTGCCCATGTCCACTGCCATATAAGGTGGGAGGACCACTCGCTCAATATACGTGCAGCTTTGCTGATCTTTCAGCCTCGTAGCTGAAGACGATTTCAGGTCTGCCAAAGGGCTTGAGATCACATCAGTCAGATAACTCTCCATCTATGTCTGCGGTGGTGGACCCAGGTGGGAGCCAGAGATACCGAAAAGAGGGCATCCATTAGAGAGGTAGTACCGTTAAGCTGATGGATGGTGGAAGGGATATCTGAACCAGGGGCAGGTTGAAGAATCTGAGTCTTACATTACCCAGAGCCGAACTGTGCCGCGTGAGACGTTCAGGATCTCAGTAGGTCGCCCCAGCGTGGGCAACAAGGGTGAGGTCGTGTGCATACTGAGTTCCAGTAATGAAAGCTGCCGACACCTTTGTTTAGCCTCCAGTCGTCTTATGTTGAAAAGACCACATACCCGGTACTCGATGTACGAGTAGAGGCCGAAGATGGAAAAAGAGGTTGGTGCCAGTACACACCCTATTTACCCTGTCTGATGGGGAAGATCTGACTGGGTGCCGTTGCAGGATAATGGCTCATGCCATCGTATGTTCACCGCAATGCGTGTGGTTTTGTGGGCAGCCAAATCCAGAGGGCTACTAACTGTTGACTGAGTTGAAGGCCTTGGTTAGGTCGAGAAAGTTATATACAGGTCACGAAGATGAACATACTCCCACTCCCATCGGACTGCAAAATCCATCGTCAGTGGTGCCACGTGATCGTTCTAAAACCACTGAAGAAGTCTGTTTAAGGAGGACCCAGGAATAATCTTGCAAACACGGAAAGCAGGAGATCCATGGTAGTTGCAGTCTGACCGGTCTCCCTTGTTACTTAAACATTGATACACACACACATATATATACCCCCTACATATATATATATATATATATCATTAGCCTAATAAACACACGGACTTACCATACTTAAAACAACACTTCAACCCGCCAAGGATTCGAACCCACGGCCCGAGCCTATTACTGTAACCGGGCGCTAACCACTGACCACCAGGATACTAAAATGTAGTATACGACTTTGTTATATTTCACACACGAAGCCATTCAACGAGCTTATATATATAACCATATAACATATATATATATACTATACCTATATATATATATATATATATAAATATATATAAAAAAAAAAAAAATATATATATATATAAACATATATACCATATAGTATATAAAACTATATATATATATATACATACATATATATATACTATATATATACATATATACCCCAACCCCATATATACACTATATATATATATATACCTGTGTACATATATATATATTTATATATATATATATATCATACTACCTGTAATGTATATATATATATATATATATACATATATATATATACACCACTCATAAAACCTATATATAACAACTATATATACCTATATTTCATGTAAATCCCTGAAAAACGATGAAGATGTTCTTGAACTAAAGACAAAAGCCAAGGTGCTACGTTGAACTTCCATTTTCCCGTGATTTATCAAATACATATATACATAAACAAATAAACAAACATCCATACATATCACCCCCCCCCCCCCACTAAATATATATACATATATATATATGCCAGCTGCACATAGCCACTATACCATGCTGCATGTGACAGGCTTAAATAGGATCAGGATTAACCTAACATAAAAAACTTCCATCCTAAAATTTATTTTATTCAGGAAGGAACAGCTGAGAACACAAGTATACAACAGGTAGCATAAACACTATCTTAGGTAGACGCTATACCTGAACCAGCATACAATCACCTAAACTTAGTGTGTTTGGCACAGTGTTAGTATACCAGACTAATCCTAAGAATATACTACACGCCTTTACAAGCAAACACACCACCTGTCATATTAACGTTATATCCATACAGCACACAGTATACACGACGCTGTACAAGCATACACACCACTTGGTTATTCTCGAAGATATACTAGCTCAGCTAATCACTTGAACTGTAGTTAACACTAATGGTCATATACACCACGAGGTATATTGAATCATACCAGCATATACACTAGTGGTATATATTTAGTGTAATGGCATATTATAATCTGTCGCGGAGTGTTACTATTTGTCGTGAGTGTTATTATATGTCATACGGTATTATTATGTGGTGTAGAGTGTTATTATGTGTCATTGAGGTTTTACTATGTGTCATGAGTGTTCTTATTTGTCGTGAGTGTTATTATGTGTCATGGAGTGTTGTGCTTACGTCAAGTGAGTCTATTATGTGTCGTGGTGTTATTAAGTGTCGTGGAGTGTTATTATGTGTCGTGGTGTATTTATTACGTGTTGTAGAGTAATTATTATGTGTCGTGGAGTGTTATTACTTGTTGTAAGTGGTATTATTATAATGGTTGTGGAGTGTTATTATGTTTCGTGGATTTTATTATGTGTCGTGGACTGTTATTATATTATGTGGAGTGATATTATGTGTCGTGGAGTGTTATTATGAGTTGAGAGGATTATTATGTGTCCAGGAGTGTTATTATGTGTCGGGAGTGTTATTATGTGTGGGTGTTAGATGTAGCGGGTAATATTTCATGTGTCGTAGAGTGTTATTACGTGTTGTAGAGTGTTATTATGTGTCTTGATGTTATTATATCCGAGGTGTTATTTGAGTCCTTTAGTGTTATTATGTGTCGTGAAGTGTTATTACGTGTTGTAGAGTGTTATTATGTGTCATGGGTGTTATTATGTGTCGTGAGTGTTATTATGTATCGTGGAGTGTTATTATGTTCGTGGAGTGTTATTATGTGTGGAGATTTATTATGTGTCGTGGAGTGTTATTATGTGTGGGAGTGTTATTATGTGTCGTGGAGTGATGATATGTGTTGTGGAGGGTTATGATATGTAGTGGAGTGTTATGATATGTAGTGGAGCGTTATTATGTGGTGGGGTGTTATTATGTCCTTTAGGTTTATTGTGTGTAAGTGAAGTGTTATTACGTGTTGTAAGAGTGTTATTATGTGTCGAGGAGTATTTTATATGCAGGAGTGTTAATATAAGTCTTTAGTGTTATTATGTGTGTGGAGTATTGTGTGTTATTATGTGTCGTGGAGTGTTATTATGTGTCGAGGAGTGTTATTATGTGTCCTTTAGTGTTATTGTGTGTAGTAAGTGTTATTAAGTGTTGTAAGAGTGTTATTATGTGTCGTGGAGTGTTATTATGTGTCGAGGTGTTATTATGTGTCCTTTAGTGTTATTGTGTGTAGTGAAGTGTTTTACGTGATGGAGTGTTATTATGTGTCGTGGAGTGTTTTACGTGTTGTAGGAGTGTTATTATGTCGTGGAGTGTTATTATGTGTCGAGGGTGTTATTATGTGTCCTTTAGTGTTATTGTGTGAGTAGTGTTATTATTTTGATAGAGTCGTTAATGTATGCTGTCGTGGAGTGTTATTATGTGTCATTAAGGTGTTATGTCGAGTGTTAATGCCTTTAGTGTTATTGTGTGTAGTGAAGTGTTATCGTGTTGTAGAGTGTTATTATATGTCGCTGAGTGTTATTATGTGTCGTGGAGTGTTATGTATTCAAGGTGTTATTATGTGCCGAAGGTGTTATTACGTGTTGTAGAGTGTTATTATGTGTCGTGGAGTGTTATTATGTGTCTAGTGTTATTATGTGTCGTGGAGTGTTGTCGAGGGGTATTTATTATGTGTCCTTTAGTGTTATTGTGGTAGTGAAGTGTTATTACGTGTTGTAGAGTGTTATTATGTGTCGTGGAGTGTTATGTGTCGAGGTGTTATTATGTGTCCTTTAGTGTTATTGTGTGTAGTGAAGTGTTATTACGTGTTGTAGAGTGTTATTATGTGTCGAGGAGTGTTATTATGTGTCGAGGTGTTATTATGGCTCTTTAGTGTTATTGTGTGTAGTGAGTGTTATTACGTGTTGTAGAGTGTTATGTGTTAGTGTTATTATGTGTAGGGGTGTTATTATGTGTCTGGAGTGTTATTTATGTCGAGGAGTTTAACTTATGTGTCGAGGAGTTGTGCAGGCATTATGATATGTAGGTGATGTTATTTGTGCAAGGTAGTGTTATTACATTGTTGTAGAGTGTTATTAATAATGATATACATAATAATAATATAATAAATAATGATAATAATAATAATAATAATAATAATAATAATAATAATAATAAAAATAATAATAATAATAATAATAATAATAATAATAATAATAATAATAATAATAATAATAATAATAATAATAATAATAATAATAATGATAATTAACGGTTTATTGAAAGAGCTTGGCAGCCAGAAGGCTGAAAATATACAGTTACATAATTGGGGAATGGGTTTCTGTCATGGGTTGCGTTGGGCCTCCAGCACAACCCATCCCAAATGTTTGTTTAGGTAGAGATAAGCTACCCGGCCAGCCGATAGGGGTAATTTCACGCCTCAAGACCACATTTTAGTTAGTGGGCTTTAGACCTTGGTTGAGAGAAGACCTCCTGTTCCGCGGACTTACAATAGAACAGGGGCCATACAGTCCTACCAGTGCTACGAGTCTGTGTGTGCAAAATCCCCGAGATTGTTGTTAAGTCCAGCGAAAGTTAACACATCCTGTAATGGAAGTGATCACTGGTGAGGGCCCGTTTGCTACAAGAGCACTCCAGGCCGGCCTAATAGATCTAACGATTAATTCTCCAGGTTGACAAACTCTCCCTTATAACTTACGGTACTGTGGCGCGAATGTGAGTGACTGACCTATCCATGCAAATTATAAGTCCAGTGTATGGAATTGTGCCAAATAAACGTAAGTGCAATTATCTGCCTGTATCTGTGACCCCTCTATTATTATTATTATCAAAGGTAATGACTGATCGGTTATGACAAAGTATAACCAATAACTAAGATGGATGTTGGAAGTTAATGGAATTCATTAAATCATCATTTATCAAGTACACAACGCATTGAATGCCGGAAGCAGAGTGAAATTCTACGTAGTGATACACCATAATCTTCTGGGTGAGTAATCAGTGTGAAGGTATCTGAGTTCTACGGTAAGAAAACCACTTTCTTGCATTTAAAACCTAACAATTGGCGCCCGAACAGGGGCACAGATCGTGGATAATTGCACAATTGTATCGCCCACACCTACACCATGTCAGCTCGTGCAGCGACATTTGCGGAAGCACGTGACCTCGGGCTGGAGGGGGCTGAGGCGGTTGCATGCATGGAGAAGGCTGAGGAGAGAGAAGACAAGCAATGCAAGCATGAACAACTCTTAGCCCAGCTAGACTTTCAGAAGGAAGAAAAGAAGCTGGAACGAGAAGCGAGACAAAGGGAACGGGAGTTCCAACTGGCCTTGGCGGAAAAGAACCAAAATTCTTCTCCGTCAGGAACTCCCACTCAAAATGTCACTTATAGGAAATTTCCCCAGATGCTCACCTTTAAGGAAGGCGAATCCATGGAAATGTACATTTCCCGGCTTGAGCATCTCGCAGAAGCCTACGAGCTTGATGACAGCATTAAGGAATTTGAGTTCCTGAGCCTATTTGATGGGAAAGCTTTAGGGATTCTTTGATGACTAGAGCGTCCTGAAAATAAATTCCCTGACATGAAGTCTGCACTGCTGCGGTCATATGGGCTGACTACTGAGCAGGCCAGGCATCAGTTCAACAGGGCAATGTTGGAAGAAAATGAAACGGCTGCACAGTTCCGGGAACGTTTGAGGGACTATGTGGCTCAGTGGATGAGTAAGGATGAAACCCCTAGTACATGGAAGGGGTTATAGACTTAATGGTGCGCACGCAGTTTGATAGGTGTTGGCCTCCTAAACTTGTGGCTCAAATCAGGGCCAATGGAGTTAAGACGTCGAAGGAAATGGCAAGCAAAGCTGACGTTCATTTCAGCGCTTTCGGATACCACACTCGGAGGCGGTGGTCGAACAAGGAGTCGGCAGGCACCCAACAAAGTCAACAACCTCTATAGAAACAGCCACCGAACCCACTCAGGCAACAGGGAAATAACCAGCAACCACAACCGCAAGGGCAGCAACAGAAACAGCAGCAGAAGCAGTACCAAGGCCACCCGAATTACCAGGACAGTTGGCGCCCCGGTAGCAATCCACGATGGGACTGGCGGCAGCAAGCCGCCGTGGCTCAATTCGTAGGCCAAGGTGCCAGCAATAATAATCCACGAAATAACCAGCAGCAGGAAGCCGCCGATGTTCAAACTGTGGAAGGGGAGTGGCCTGACTTTCCTGCTGGGCCGATCGTCGTGCAACCTGGAACAAGGGCTCATAGCGAATCAGGTCTACCCCACCACACCTCCTGACTAACTGCCGCCTCCACCGTCTCCTCGAGGGGTCACTTTACCTTTCTTGTTAAGCCTGGATACGCTGGAGGAGTTCCAGTGACTGCCATGCGAGATAGTGGGGCATCAGGCTGTATTGTCAGGAAGGAATTGGTGAAGCCACATCAATACACCGGAGCACAAGTAAGTGTTAAATTAGCCAATAGTTACATTCAAACGGTTCCAGTGGCCAAGATTGAGGAGGACACCCACTTCTTCTCAGGTTGGGTCACTGCAGCAGTCCTGAGGGAACCTATATACGATCTCATCATTGGAAATATCAAGGGAGCAAGAAACAGTTGTGCAGTGGATGCTGCAACCCAAACTGATGCTGCCGCTTTGACCCAAGTTAATGCTGCTGCAGTCACTCGGGGTATGGCTCAAACAAAACCTCAAGTCACCCCATTGGCTATTGCCACATCGCCTGATCTCATCAATAGTCAGGATGTCGTCCAAGAGCAAGAGCATGACAGCACGTTCACTTCAGTACACAAGAGTTTGATGGTTGAGACCATCAAGGAGACATTTGGGAATCGAACGAGGTTCATAAAGAAGAGGAACCATCTCTACCGAGAGACTGTGACGTCTCTGGGTGAAACACGACTGCAGTTCGAGGTTCCTTCCAAGCACCGCCTGGCTGTGTTCAAGCTAGGTCATTGCACTGCTCTTGGCGGCCATATGGGTAAAAAGAAGACCTTTGATCGCATCAGTGCAGCGTTCTTCCGGCCAAGGACGGGCCAGGAGATCGCTAGGCTAGTCCGCTCTTGTGATGTTTGCCAGAAAACCAGTGATCAAGGGCGAGTCCCACCTGCACCACTACAGCCCCTTCCTCTGATCTCTGAACCCTTTGAGAGGGTGGCTGTGGATATTGTGAGGCCGATAAACCCAAGGGCGAGCGATGGGGCAAAGCATATTTGGTTGACTTTAGCACGAGGTGTCCTGAGGCTGTGTCTTTGAGGAACATTGAGGCCACGACTGTTGCAGAAGCCATGTTGAAAATCTTCTGTTGGGTCGGTATTCCCAAACAATTCCTCAGTGACAGGGGGACCCAGTTTACTTCTGCCATGATGGAGGAGTTGTTGCGGCTGTTATCGGTAAAGGTGCTAAAGACAACACCCTATCACCCGATGTGCAACGGACTCTGTGAGATGTTTAATGGGACGCTGAAGAAAATGCTCAGGAGGATGGCAGCTGAACAACCTAAGGAGTGGCCGCGCTACATTGCCCCACTTCTATTCGCGTACCGAGAGGTGCCACAGAGCTCACTCAAGGTGTCTCCCTTCGAGCTTATGTATGGCAGGTCCGTCCGGGGACCTCTACAGGTTCTTCGGGAACTATGGGATGATGAGGAACCAGATCCGGAAGTCAAGACCACTTATACATACGCCTGGTTCTGTTGCCTACTATGCACAATAAGTTACTGGCTCAGTGGAAAGGTCCATTTGACATTGCAGAGCGTGTCTCGGATTTGACTTACATCGTCCAAGTGGGATCTCGACGAAAGAAGTTCCACATCAACATGCTGAAGAAGTACTTCCCGTCACCGATCGGGGGTATAGTCTCCACTGAGGAAGACAGGGACGAGCCTTCCTAGTGTAATTCAGGGGTAACTTGTGCTGCCACAGTGATCTCTGACAGTGATGAGGAGGATGGGCCTGTCACTGCACACTCCCACCAGAGTGAGACTTTCACGGACGTTGAGGTGAACGGAAATCTATCAGCATAGGAACGAGATGCCATCGGCTCTCTGTTGCATCGCTGCAAGGACATCTTCTCTGATAAGCCAGGAGTTGCCCGGGTCGACTGTCACACTATTGAACTGACCAGCCCTACACCTGTTCGGGTAAAGCCCTATCCTATACGTGTGCGACTACTGGACACTGTCAAACAAGAAATTGAGGAAATGGAAGCAGTAGGAATCATCAAGAAATCATCGTCTCCATACTGTAGTCCTATGGTAGTCGTCCGAAAAAAGGATGGGGGTGTCAGGATCTGTGGGGATTATAGGAGAGTAAATGCCATTACCCAGGTGGATGCTGAACCTATGTGTGACCAGAAAACTATTTTTTCAAGAATAGCTGGTTCCAAGTTATTTACCAAACTTGATCTGACCAAGGGGTTCTTCCAAATCCCACTGGACCCGAAGAGTCTGCAGATCACAGCCTTTGGTACGCCTGGGGGCCTCTACCAGTACAGAGTCCTTCACTTTGGCCTCACAAACTCCCCTGCCATCTTCAACCGCGTTATGAGACAAGTCCTAAACGGCATCAAGGGAGTTGAGGCATTTGTGGATGATGTGTTAATCCATTCAGCAACATTTGAGGAACACCTGGAACTCTTAGAGAAGGTGGTCCGGAGGTTCCAACAAAAAAAACATGACCGTGAAACCAAGCAAGTGCGAGATCGGTCAGGCCGCAGTACAGTTCCTCGGACACACTGTCGGCGGAGGACGCTGCACCTGTCAGAATGAAAAGATAAAAAAGGTTCAAGATGCACCACGGCCCACAACAAAAAAACAAGTGAGGTCATTTCTGGGCCTCGTAGGGCACTACCTGATCTTCATCCCAAACTTTGCCGTGGTGGCTCTTCCTTTATCCGACCTGCTCAAGAAACATGCATCTAACAAGGTGCAATGGGGACCTGAACAAGAGGATTCTTTCAGTGCCCCCGAGAACCTGCTATGCAAGCAACCCATCCTTCAACTGGTGAGGAAGGAAGAGCCTTTCATCCTCCGGACCGATGCTTCACAGGATGGGGTTGCCGCAGTGCTACTACAAGAGGCAGACGGAGAGGTTTTTCCAGTTGCGTATCACAGTCGGAAGTTGAAACCTGCGGAGAGGAATTACAGCACGGTTGAGAAGGAACTTTTGGCAGTGGTGGAAGGCATCAAGAAGTACTACTACTATCTCTACGAAGGTGAGTTTGTGTTGGAGACAGACCACATGCCGCTCACCAGTCTCCGACCAACTAAGAATGCAAATGCTCGTCTGATGTGGTGGGCACTGTATCTCCAGCAGTTCAACTTTGTCCTCCGGTACATCAAGGGCAGTCTGAATGTGGGGGCTGACCGCCTATCTCGACTTGTGGCGGAACCAGAGCAACTGACTGATAGGTCACCTTCCCAAATGAGTGTGGAGTTGGTCTAGACTCCAGTCGACTCGAGCCTCCAAGCGTCTGACGACTCGTCATATGTTATGTATTTTTCTCACACCTTTCTACACTTGAGAGCATAACACAACGCCTGTGCCACCTAAACAATGTCTACATACCCGACACCACACAACACGTTGCTGTAATATAAATGTAGCGTGCTTACGCTTAGCATGAACTATTGCTCGGGAATTGTCACCCTCGCCGCGAAGTTTTCGTCCAGCCAGAAAAACTAAAGTAAATGTTGAGGTTTTCCCTCAGTGGCGATTGGCGGCTACATTCCGTTGCAGTGTTAGTGTTACACACACACCACAGTGTGAATGTCGAATTGTGTGTCTGGGATAGGCATTCTCTTGATTGTATACAGGTGCTAAAAATTTATTCTCCAAAGAAAATTTTTTTTCTTAGTAGGGGCGATTGTCATGGGATGCGTTGGGCCTCCCACACAACCCGTCCCAAATGTTTGTTTAGGTAGAGATAAGGTACCCGGCCTGCCGATAGGGGTCATTTCACGCCTCAAGACCACATTTTAGTTAGTGGGCTTTAGACCTTGGTTGAGAGAAGACCTCCTGCTCCGCGGACTTACAATAGAACAGGGGCCATACAGTCCTACCAGTGCTACGAGTCTGTGTGTGCAAAATCCCGAGATTGTTGTCAAGTCCAGCGAAAGTTAACACATCCTGTAAAGGAAGTGATCACTGGTGAGGGCCTGTTTGCTACAAGAGCACTCCAGGCCGGCCTAATAGATCTAACGATTAATTCTCCAGGTTGACAAACTCTCCCTTATAACTTATGGTACTGTGGCGCAACTGTGAGTGACTGACCTATCCATGCAAATTATAAGTCCAGTGTATGGAATTGTGCCAAATAAACGTAAGTGCAATTATCTGCCTGTATCTGTGACCCCTCTATTATTATTATTATTATCAAAGGTAATGACTGATTGGTTATGACAAAGTATAACCAATAACTTAGATGGATGTTGGAAGTTAATGGAATTCATTAAATCATCATTTATCACGTACACAACGCATTGAATGCCGGAAGCAGAGTGAAATTCTACGTAGTGATACACCATAATCTCCTGGGTGAGTAATCAGTGTGATGATATCTGAGTTCTACGGTAAGAAAACTACTTTCTTGCATTTAAAACCTATCAGTTTCGATTTACAAATAATATACAAATAACATAAGTGATACAAATAAGATATATAATAAATAGATGGGGAAAGGCTCAAACTGCAGGGCATTTCAACAAAGTGACAGTGCAAGAAGTAGTATTTACTGGGAGTGAATACACTGGTTTATTACAAGTTATTGATAATTTTTACATTGGTTGGGACTGGGCTGTTCTTATAGCGATCAGTTCGTGCACATATGGGCTGGATGCGGTTGTGGTGTCGAACAGCAATTCTCGGGCTAGGGATCTCAGGTGGTAGTAGGAGCTGGTGTCGAGGATGGTGCAGAAGATTCTTACCAAATTTGCAGATGAGGTCGTGGTGATGGTCAGTGAGAGTCGAAAGAGTCAGTGTGTTGAGCACTTCTTGATATGTGGAGTAGGAAGTGGAGAGAATAATCTTGCATGCCCTCTTTTGCACTTTTTCTAGGTGTTATCGTTGTGTGGCAATTAGGGAGGAAGACCAGGTAGGGGAGGCATAGGTGAGCTTAGGAAGTATGAATGCTGAGTAAACACTGAGGAGCTCGGGTGCAGGAACTCCGAGGGACTTGAGTCGGCGGAGGAGGTGGAGACGGAAATTGGAGGATTTGACAACTTCACTGATGTGTGGTTTCCAATTTAGTAATTTAATTTGTTGTCTATGGTGACGCCGAGGAGCTTAGTGGAATCTACAACCTGGAGTGTGTTCGGACCTAAAGTAATGGAAAGGGGTGGGACAATGTCGGAGGAGAGGTTGATGTGCATCACCATGGTCTTGGTATGGTTGATGGAGACATGGTTGTTGGTGGCCCAGTTTTGGAGACTGTTCAATAAATCCTGAAGGGCGGTATAGTCGGGAGCTGGAGCAGAATTTTTGACGCTGATCCCAATGGTGGAGACGTCGACATATTTCCAGCGAGCAGGGGTTTCTCTTAGGGCATCATTGATAAGCATAAGGAAGCAGAGTGGTCCCATCTTGGTGCCTTGGGGGACGCCACAGGTGAGTGACTGAAAGGTGGAGACAGCCCCTAGGAAGCGTACAGCTTGGAGTCAGTCACTGAGGAAGTCTGTAAGCCATGGTATAAGACTTCTCCGAAGCCCGAGGTCAATAGCTTTGTTGATGATTAATTTGTGGTCGACTAGGTCGAATGCTTTACTGAAATCAATGAAGGCGACAGCGACAGACGTTTTTCGTTTCTCGAGATGGCGGTATATGTAATCGAGAAAGCTGACAAGACAGTGAGTGGTGGAGGAAGTTTTCATATTGCCAAATTGCTGAGGGTCTACGACTCCTGCAATATCACCAGAAGCCCAGTCGAACACAAAACTTTCACAGATTAGGCTGGGTATTGGGGTGATTGCAATAGGTCGTAGCTGATTTAATGATTGTGGGCTGGTTGACTTGGGCACTGGTGATACATAAGAGGTCTTCGAATCAGCTGGGCATCTGGCTTGTCTGAGAGAAGCATTGATGATGGAGAACTCCTTGAAGAGTTTCACTGGTAAATCAATATGGGTGGTAGAGTGCTTTAACTTTAGTTTGTCCAGACGTTTTGCTACTTCAAATTCTTCTACTAAGTCAGTGGGAAGCTGGGGATGGTAGGTAAGCAGGGAGGGTGGTTGTGTCAAGCCAGGGGAGCGTCTGGCATATAGTAGCGAAATGCTTATTTGATTGCTCAGCTGCGTCAACATTAGTGAGATGGCTAAGGAAGGGGAGGGGGTGTGTCTTATTGTTTAGTCCACAGAGTTCTTTAAGCTTACCATACCATTGACTGATGTTGGTCTGCTTCAGGTGTTGCAATTTGGTTGGGTAGTGAGACTTCTTTGCAGTGCGTATTTCGCGGATGGCTCGGTTGCGACGGGACCTGTAGCTGATGTGGTCATTGAGATAAAAGGCTCTGTCTCTCTGTTGCATAAGTCTTTTGATCCGAGGTGTGATCCAGGGCAAGTCAGCTGGGTGAGATCTGACGGACTTCTCGGGGAAGAAGTGGTGGTGAGCTTCCGTGGTGGTGTTGGTATAATTTTTCCATTTGGTTTCCACGTCATCCACGCTAAGTACTTCTGTCCAGAGATGGTGAACTATCCACTGTCCGAAGAGGCGCACTGCAGAGTCAGTAATCGGCTTGTAGGTCTTGATGTAGGGTCTCTGTACTTGAGTGGGAGTGGCAGCTGGGGACCAGAGCACTGATAAGTGTGTGCTACACCCGATAGGAGGCTTGGTTGAGGTTGTTAGTACTGGTCTGCTAAGTCAGTTAAGATAAGGTCAAGGGTATTTTGACCGTGTGTGGGGAAGTTCACAACTTGTGATAGTGACAGCTGGTCCTGGATATCAGTGGTGTCAATTTCATTATGTGTCGTGGAGTGTTATTATGTGTCGAGGAGTGTTATTATGTGTCATGGAGTGTTATGATATGTAGTGGAGTGTTATTATGTGTCGTGGAATGTTATTATTTGTCGTGGAGTGTTATTACGTGTTGTAGAGTGTTATTATGTGTCGTGGAGTGTTATTATTTGTCGTGGAGTGTTATTATGTGTCGTGGAGTGTTATTCCGTGTTGTAGAGTGTTATTATGTGTCGTGGGGTGTTATTATGTGTCGTGGAGTGTTATTATGTGTCGTGGAGAGATATTATGTGTAGAGGAGTGTTATTATGTGTCATGGAGTGTTATGATATGTAGTGGAGTGTTATTATGTGTCGTGGAGTGTTATAATGTGTCGTGGAGTGTTATTATGTGTCGTGGAGTGTTATGATCTGTCGCTGGCTGTCACATAGGGTCATGACCACCCTGAGAAAATTGTGTTGCTCACTGGGCAGTGACTCTCCCGTGCAAGGTGTTAAAGTTTACGCTAAACTATGAAGAAAAAAAAAGTCAACTTAGCAAAAAAAACAAAAGACCAACGATTATAAGGTAAAATTTTCATCGATGCTCGTTAAAATCAATAACGTTTTTTTCACAAGTTAGTTCTAGACAGGAACTAAATTTATTCATTTTATATGTACTTATTTTAACAGTGTACGCTTTCTATATTAATTAACGGTTGTGTTATGTCTTAGAGAGCGAACAATGTTAACTGATAAATATGTCGATTTGGTTTCATAAAAATGTGTGTGAGAGAGAGAGAGAGTATAGTTTTTGTGTGTGTGTGTGTGTGTGTGTGTTTGTAATAATAATAATAATAATAATAATAATAATAATAATAATAATTAACGGTTTATTGTAAAAGTGCTGCAGCCCAAAGGCTGAAAATATACATTAGACAAAAATTACTTATTACATACAAAGACATGGGGTGGATGGGTCGTTTTAACAAAAGCTTTCATTACTGTAAGGAGAAGGAACATGAAATGAACATACAAACTTTTATAGTTTGCAGCTGATGGCCTGGACTGGTCTCTTGCCCTACTGTGTGAGGTCACAAAGGCCTCGTGGTCCAGTAACTCGTCCGTAGGTGTTGATATGAAGGACCTCACGAGGTCACGGAGACACCGTGTGGTGTGGTGTTCACGTGGTGCAGTAACTCGTCCGTAGGTGTTGATATGAAGGACCTCACATGGACATCGGACACCAGGTGGTGTGGGGTGGGGTCACAGTACCTCACACTCTGCTAGGTGGTGTTGTGTTATCTCGTAGTCATGTGTGAAGTCGACCCACTGTTGTTCCCATGGTGGACTGATTAGCACCTCTTGGTCAGAAGATGGTGGTCAGTACCCAGTGGTGCTTATCTCAGTGGTGGGTCACTTCTCTCACTGGTACTGTCTAGTGCTGAATACACTTGCTTAGACACTGTTCATTGCTGTTCAACACTGATTCCACTTCTTTCCAAAACGAAATTGTCACTTTTGATTATGTTGATATCCGGTGCTGAGAATGGGTCGGGGAGAGGGACTTAAGGAATGGGACCGAACATGGTCAAGGGGGGCCACTGCGCAGCAGCGCCTGGTAGATCTTGACCTTCCGGTGGTGTACAGTGGAGTGCCATGGTCTGTAGTGGAGCGTCATCATGTATGTGTGTGTGTGTGTGTGTGTGTGTGTGTGTGTGTGTGTGTGTGTGTGTGTGTGTGTGTGTGTGTGCGTGTGTGTGTGTGTGTGTGTGTGTGTGTGTGTGTGTGTGTGTGTGTTGTGGTTTTAGACCAACACCTGGCACCACTGACATGATTTTTGCTGCCTGCCAGATACAGGAAAAATGCAGAGAAAAGCGTCGTGACCTGTACATGGCTTTCATCGACCTAACCAAGGCCTTTGACTCGGTCAACACGGAAGCCCTCTGGTGGACCCTCAGCCGTTTTGGCTGCCCACCAAAATTCATCGCCATTGTGAGGCAACTCCACGATGGCATGAACGGCAGTGTCCTGCACAACGCCACGCAGTCAGACTTCTTCCCCAACCAAACAGGGGTGTACTGGCACCATCTCTCTTTTCCGTTTTCTTGGCTGCTTTCCTTACTAGTGCCAGTGCCAATTTAGCCAGCGGGGTGAACATCGAGTACCAGGTAAAGGGGGGTCTTTTCAACATAAGACGTCTCCAGGCAAGAACAAAGGTGTCGGCAGCTTCCATTACTGAACTTCAGTATGCACACGACCTCACCCTTGTTGCCCACACTGAACACGACCTACAGGAAATCCTGAACAACTACGCAGAAGCGTATGCATAGTTCGGCCTTGAGGTAAATGTAGGTAAGACTCAGATTCTCTTTCAACCTGCCCCTCGTTCAGACACACCTCCACCATCCATCCAGCTTAACGGTACTACCCTCTCTAATGTTGCCCACTTTCGGCATCTCGGCTCCCACCTGTCCACCACCGCAAACATGTGAAAAAATTCAGCATCAGATCAGATGTGCATCACAAGCCTTGGGCTGACTCCGAAATCGTGTTTTCAGCTGTAGGGAGCGGAAATTATCCACAAATCTGCACGTTTATCGAGCAGTGGTCCTCCCCACTCTACTAAATGTCAGTGAGACGTGGGTCATACTCGATTCCGAGTGACAGCAAAGCAGTAGTAGTGTGTGTGTGTGTGTGTGTGTGTGTGTGTGTGTGTGTGTGTGTGTGTGTGTGTGTGTGTGTGTGTGTGTGTGTGAGTATTCAGGTTTTTCTGTACCAGCTCAGAAGTGGCCAAGAGCTAAAAGCTTCTGTGTGTCAATGTCTATCCATTTTTTCTCTCTTTTTAGTGGAAACCTTTTGTGCTTCTATATTCAGAAAGAATTTCACACACACACACACACACACACACTGATCGCTGTAAGAACAGCCCAGTCACAACCATTGTAAAAAGTATCAATAACTTGTAATCAACCAGTGTATTCACTCCTAGTCAATCTTACTTTTTGCACTGTTACTATGTTGAAATGCTCTGTAGTTTGAGCTTCTCCCTACCTATTTATTATATATCATATTTGTATCACTTATGTTACTTGTATATTTTTTGTAAATCAACAGACCCATTCCCCAATTATGTAACTGTATATTTTCAACTTTCCGGTTGCCATGCTTTTTCAATAAACCGTTAATTATTATTAATTATTACACACACAGACGCACACACTATGACGCTCCACTACAGACTATGGCGCTCCACTATACACCACAACACCCAGGAAGGCAGTAGAGGCGTACGTGACAATGGGGTCTATTTCTTTATAGCACGAGTTTGGTCAGCGAGTCTTGTGGACTGGAGGCAGCGGGGTTCGATAAATACGTGCAATGGTAATCTCGCTCGCACGCACCTCTCTCTCTCTCTCTCTCATTATGTGTCTGGATGCCTCTCTGTCTGTCTGCCTGCCTAGCTATCTGTCTTTGTCTACTTGTCTGCCTGTTAGTTTGTTTGCCTCTCTGTCACGTGTTTTCATTCATGTGTATGTTAATTTTTACTATAATTAGTGGACATATGACTGATACTCAGTCTTGTTAATGTTGCCCTGTGTTAGGGGAAGGGGGAGGGGTGTGGTGTTGTAAATGAGCCACAATAACAGCAATAGGTGGTCATCCGACATAAGAAAAAAAGTTTTCACCGGTTTATTATAATTTTTTTTATTATGGTGGATAAAACCATTTAGCCTAAGTTATTATTGAAAGTTGCCTTATTTTATATGTATGTATGTATGTATGTATGTATGTATGTATGTATATATACATATATATATATATATATATATATATATATATATATATATATATATATATATATATATATATATATATATATATATATATATATATATATATATATATATATATATATATATGAACACAAGTGCAACAATACCATTATTCCCTTTATCTTGCACTTTTCTTCGTTTAATATTCATTATGAATGATAGTAATTTATCACCCTCTTTTTTATGATAATAATTGATACTCATTGATTACCTCTGCTTTTTCTCAGTTCTGTGAAACAACGGACACTTCTGGATGATCTTCAGTTACCTCTCATCCATCACTTTACTCAGATCTTGTAGGTAAGTACAATAAAATCCTTTCCTCTTTTTAGAATAAGATCGTGAGTGGAAAACTAGTGTGACAGGAGAAGCTGCTTGATAAGTATTGTGGTAGGATATATGACTTTACTCCTGTGCTAAAACCGCTTCTAGGAATGGTGTGGTCAAGCGACGCGCCAGGTGTGACCCCAGCTTGGACAGTTGTATATATGTTTGTTGTTCCTTTTGCCTTCATAAAAGTATGTTGCAGTTATTTTCTCCCCAAACTATTTCAGTTTATTCATATCTAATATCATGATCTTATATTGAAGTGCACTTAACCTTTGGTATACGGCCGTCTTTTTTGACTGTTTAATGGACCGAATGATGTCCCATGAGAGTTTTAATTATTTACAACAATGTACTCATGAATTTTGTGTCTCATTATATAATCACATGCTGTTAATGAAGAAATCTTATTACTTCTAGTTATTTTTTTTATCTAAAGACTCCCTTGGGTCCCCTCTTTGAAAAAAAAATTGATCCGCTTATTGTATTTAGAGGAGTAATGACCCGTGTTGTCAAAGGAAGACAAAGACCTCGGTGTGAAGACCTAGAGGTAACAGTAGACTGGTTGTCGGAGTGGAACACACCACTCCTCGGGATGAAGCACCACTTGATATAATAGATACACAAGTAGAAGCAATGTAGCCGGGTTGTCGTTGCACCCTAGATACGCCCTTCTTATGACAATTAACGGTAGAATATTCCAAATTGTTTTCTCTGTCAGGGTAATTGGCTATTACTCTCTTCGTGATCACAACCTCGGGTGAATCGAGTATTCCGTGATATTTGTTTATATTCCCCAAACCGTTTAGTCATCTTTGTTTATTTTATCTAAACCGCTGAGTTATCTTTGCTGCATTAGATAACTTGTGCCCTTGGTAAACTGTATGACTAACTGGCCATGACCTTCACATATCGTCATCCAAACGACCTATGACCTAAATCGATGATATTTGACCTTTTAAAACTATCACTCATCTTTACCACGGTGATTTGATGCTCAATGATGCGTACGACCTTTGAGTAATTATACATGACCGATGACCTATTCCTTGCAGTAATATCACAAAGCGTTCTCTTCATGAGGTAACGAGATATACTGTGAGGAACAGGGAGGAAGGGAAGATCTTACATGAGGAAAGACAAAGGTATGAGTATGTGTGATAAACAGACAAGGGAAAAAGGGGAGGGAATGAAACAATGAGGGAAAGAGGGGAAGGGTGTAAAGGAAGAGAAGGAAAGGCTAACGAACTAAGAAGTGGAAAGGAACCAAGTTGATGGAGGAGACATGAGGAGAAAGGAGTAAGAGGAGGAGGAGGAGGAGGAGAAAAAATAATTAAAAGATAAAGAGGGAGGGAATAAAGGGAGCAGCATTTTCATGGAAGAGACAAATGAGAAGGAATACTTTATATGAGATAGACTAACAGAGACGAACAGGGGTGACTGATAAATAAAAACAGGGAAAGAAGACGAAGAAGAAGATGATGAAACACCTAAGAAGAGGAAGAAAATTAAACAGAGAGGGGGGAAAGAAGAATTATGGAGATGGACAAAGAAGAAAAAGATTATTTATAAGAACAAAATTAAAGGAAGTTTGAAGGCGATAAACTATGTACACACACACACACACACACACACACAGACACACACACACACACACACACACACACGCATACACACACACGCATACACACACACACACACGCGCACGATTATAATACTCTCTCCTATCTTCTCCAGGGTAACAATCAAGCAAAACAGTAAGGGAGGCGTAAGAGTGTCAATATATTTGGTGGTTTTCTGTTTTGAGTTTCCTGAGGATGATGAATCAACTCCTTCTGTACGATTACTAAAACCAGCTAAACGTGGTTATATGGTCATTAGAGTACGACAATTTAATCTCTTGAGTACGACTACCCGAACTCTTTAGTACGACGAAGTAAAACCCTTGAGTACACCCACTAAAACCTTTGAGTACGACCAACTAAACCCTTGAGTTGGTTAACTTAACACTTGAGTACGACAAAATATACCCGAAATTACGGCTTCTTAAAATCCTGAGTACGTCGTTCTCAACCCTCGATTACGATCACTTAAACCTCCAGTGCGACCATATTAACCCTCGAGTACGACCACATAAACCCTTGAATACGACCATCTAACCCCTTGAGTATGACCACATAAGCCTTTGACTAAATTCCTGAACCTTGTATGCAAGATTGTTCAACCCCATAGTTTCCAAAATTATGATGAACAATCATTTGAGAAAGTCACACGTTCTATAGGCTTTTCCTGACGACGAAACACTATGAAAAAAAATAATCTCTAAACCTCAGGATTTATTACCTAATTTCCACATTTTCCGTATATTCGACGTTAAATTCTCAGAAAAAATTTCAGCGTCTCTCCTGCTCATTGTTATTGTGTTACAGCTTATATGAGGTAATTCGATACGACGGCATATTAACGATTAGGGGCAAATTTAATTAATAGCTTTTCTGCATTCGTGGCCAGGGTTATGGAATACAAATCTGGCTATTAGTAAAGTGAACACTACTGACACTAATGACGGGTGTAAACTTGGTAGCTGGAATGTATTAAATGTTGTGATATTTACCAAAAATACACTATAGATCCATTCTGGTGGAATATTCACATGATTCTCTGGACTCTTTCCTACAGCTGTTTGTATACCGATGGTGTGGTCTCCTTTACTCCCTAACTGTTCATGTTTGTATGTAAATTGAAAGTTCATTTGTTTCTAGTGTATATCTAACTGTACGTGTTTGGGTATTTACTCTTAACTTTTCATGTATAAATTCTTTTTCCATCTGTATAGAATACATGAGACATACTGTACATACTGTAGATCATCCTAAATCCAGGAATTAACTTAAAGGATAAAACTACATGTAAACAAGAACCCTTGAATATTCCTCCGATGACCCACGTCCCGACATAGAAGGTGGTAGACGAAGGTTCCTTGAACCACAAGATGATATGGTAGGAACCCTCCCAAAGACACACGATTCAACTTTGGTGGCTTGCGTGTTGCTGGGTAAAGAATTCCACTTACATCAGCGCTGTAGATATATTTCTGGAGGCTGTAATCTTGGTACAGCTTCCGTAGCTCTGCATCAAAACCCTGAAACACTCTCGACATCAGCACTCTTGCTCTTGCCGATAACCCTACAGTTCCTCATGTTGTAACGCCGTCTAAATTTCTCCGGACGTTCCTTTTGGGTCTGAAACCACTCCACGGTCAAAAGAGGAGACTTTGAATCCTTGGCTGCTTAGAACAGGCGTGAACTACCTCGTCTTTTTTCGTCTTCCACCTTCCCAACCAACCCAATTATTTCGTAGCACTGTTTTAGGGATGTTTTTGTCACTAGCACGACACTCCATAACACAACGCCTATTTTTTTCTGGGTCACACTAGTGCTTTTGTGAATGTTGCAGGAAATGTGTGTGATATTTTGAAGTGAAAATGTTTTAATAGTGTTAGAGTTCCTCCACAAAAACATCAATTAGCTCGGGGCAGCGCGGTGAACTGTTGAAGTAGGATCGATGCTGTAGGTGTGGGATTAAAGCTTTAGACGTGGGATTAACGCTTCAGGTTTAGGATCAACGCTTCAGGTGTAGGGTCAACGCTTTAGGTCTAGGATAAGCGATTCAGGTCTAGGATCAACGCTTCAGGTCTAGGATCAACGCTTCAGGTCTAGGATAAACGCTTCAGGTCTAGGATAAACGCTTTAGGTGTAGGATCAACCCTACAGGTGCGGGATAAACAGGCCAAATGTAGGTTTAACATGAAGACCAGCCAGGCGTGCTCGTGTATGTCAGGTCGATCACCTGGTCACGTCTCACTTACCTGAATATACCTAACTTCCTTGTTCTTAGTGTACAATGCATTGTATACTATGTCTTCGGAACGCAAAAGGATAGTTTGACCGACACTGAGCGTAACCGTTTTCCATTCCCGAACCGTAAAGTTAGGCGAACCAACATTCCAACTCAAAGAGAACGCTATATCCACAGGGCGGCTGCACCACAATACTACTAATACTTATTATTATTTTAATTATAATAATATTTATAGTAATATCTGCGCTAGTGACGATATTACAGGTAGTAAAAATTATATTAGTCATAATAATGATAATGACAATAATATTGATAACAAAAATAATACTATTACTACAGTACTACTAATATAATTAACGACAACAATGATAACGACGTTCATGATGTCAGTAACGATGATGACTACCATGAACATCATGAAAATAAAGCAATACATTTTGAGTTACATTTTGAAACACAGCAAACATGAAGAGAATCATCAGTAAGCCACGAGCTTTTGTTGTCGGCACACAGACTATATGACAGTTTTTATTTCTGTTTATTTTTCCACCGCTCAACATTATAAAGTCATTAGTAAACTTGGTGTGTGTGTGGGGGTTAATAATCCCCGGCTGGATACATTATTCATGTGTATTAAGTGTAAGCCTCACAACACAACACTTTTTCAACATACTCGTATGTCACCCCGCTGCTGTCTGGAGGAGCAGCCGGAAATTGAGGAACATTAAGGTGAGAGTAAATTATACCTGCCTCTACCTGGGGGAGACGCTACCACCTTTATTATCCCTCAAGTGACACCACTCGTTTATTCGGACTTTAACTCTCCCTTTTCCTGAATGTTAATTATTCGTTTATCCAAAATCTACCTTCAGTCTCTCCCTCCCTACGTCGCCTTTAAACCTTTTTTTTCCACTCTAAACTCTCCACCTAGCAAGTATTTCTTCCACTGAATCATTATCTCCTCCTTTGTTTCCCCTTGACATTCGCAGCATCTTTCTCTCTCTCCCTTTCCTTATTACACTTTTCTTCTGTGTTGTTACTCTCGTCTCCCTTCTTTAAGTCTGTCTACTTATTAACATTATTCTATTGTTCCTTCTCTTAGTTATCTCTCATTATCTCTGGTTTGTTTCTCTACTCTATCCATCTGTGCCTCGCTTCTCTTTTCTCTAATCTTATTAATCTCTCTCTCTCTCTCTCTCTCTCTCTGTCTCTCTGTCTCTCTCTCTCTCTCTCTTTGATTTCCTAAACCTCCACCCGGTCCGGCCTCTTCATCTTCCACTCCCCTCTCACTCTTCTCCCCTCCTCCATCTGCCTCTCATTCGTTCTTCCTCCTCCCTCTTACTTCTTTTCCTTAACGCTCTCATCTCCCTCATCCCCTCTCTTCTATCTCTCTCTCATCCCTTCTCCTCCACCCTCTCATCCCCTCACCTTACTCTCATCCTCTCTCACTCTCTCCACTTCAACCCTCCCCCCTGCGTGATTACAGGACACAGCGTCACTAATGGTCCAGCAAGTGATGTTTACTTTATAGGTAAAGGAAAATTGACATGAAAGTCGACGTTAATTAAGGTAGTACAGTAGTTACCTGTCTTCCCTCCTCTTCCGCTTCCTCCTCCTCCTCCTCCTCCTCCTCCTCCTCCTCCTCCTCTACTACCTCTCTCATCCTCTTACACTCTTTCTCTCTTCCATGTTCTGTGTTATTATTATTATCATCTTTTTTATTATTGTCTTGCATGATTTTTTTCTACTAGATTTTCGTCTGTTCTGCTCGACCATGTGTTATTTGTTACTGATCGACCGTGTATTGTCTGTTTCTGCTCGACCATGTGTTGTCCTTTCTGCTCGACCATGTGTTATTTGTTACTGATCGACCATGTGTTGTCTGTTCTGCTCGACCATGTGGTATTTGTTACTGATCGACCATGTGTTGGCCTGTTCTGTCTCGACCATGTGTTGTCTGTTCTGCTCGACCATGTGTTATCTATTACTGATCGACCATGTGTTGTCTTTTCTGCTCGACCATGTGTTATTTGTTACTGATCGACCATGTGTTGTCTGTTCTGCTTGACCACGTGCTACTTGTTTCTGCTCGACCATGTGTTGTCTGTTCTGCTCGACCATGTGTTATTTGTTACTGATCGACCATGTGTTGTCTGTTCTGCTTGACCACGTGCTACTTGTTTCTGCTCGACCATGTGTTGTCTATTACTGATCGACCATGTGTTATCTGTTTCTGCTCGACCATGTGTTATCTGTTTCTGCTCGACCATGTTATTTGTTGCTGATCGACCATGTATTTGTCTGTTCTGCTCGACCATGTGTTGCCATTTGTTACTGATCGACCATGTGTTGTCTGTTCTGCTTGACCACGTGCTACTTGTTTCTGCTCGACCATGTGTTGTCTGTTCTGCTCGACCATGTGTTATCTATTACTGATCGACCATGTGTTGTCTTTTCTGCTCGACCATGTGTTATTTGTTACTGATCGACCATGTGTTGTCTGTTCTGCTTGACCACGTGCTACTTGTTTCTGCTCGACCATGTGTTGTCTGTTCTGCTCGACCATGTGTTATTTGTTACTGATCGACCATGTGTTGTCTGTTCTGCTTGACCACGTGCTACTTGTTTCTGCTCGACCATGTGTTGTCTGTTCTGCTCGACCATGTGTTATTTGTTACTGATCGACCATGTGTTGTCTTTTCTGCTCGACCATGTGTTGTCCTTTCTGCTCGACCATGTGTTATCGTTACTGATCGACCATGTTTGTCTGTTTCTGCTCGACCATGTTTATTTACTGATCGACCATGTGTTGTCTTTCTGCTCGACCATGTGTTGTCTGTTTCTCTCGACCATGTGTTGTCTTTTCTGCTCGACCATGTGTTGTCCTTTCTGCTCGACCATGTGGTATTTGTTACTGATCGACCATGTGTTATCGTTACTGATCGACCATGTGTTGTCCTTTTCTGCTCGACCATGTGTTGTCTGTTTCTGCTCGACCATGTGTTGTCTTTTCTGCTCGACCATGTGTTGTCCTTTCTGCTCGACCATGTGGTATTTGTTACTGATCGACCATGTGATCGTTTACTGATCGACCATGTGTTGTCTGTTTCTGCTCGACCATGTGTTGTCTGTTTCTGCTCGACATGTGTTATATATTACTGATCGACCATGTGTTGTCTGTTCTGCTTGACCACGTGCTACTTGTTTCTGCTCGACCATGTGTTGTCTGTTCTGCTCGACCATGTTTTATTTGTTGCTGATCGACCATGTTGTCTGTTCTTTGACCGTGCTACTGTTTCTGCTCGACCATTGTTGTCTGTTTCTGCTCGACCATGTGTTATTTGTTACTGATCGACCATGTGTTGTCTTTCTGCTCGACCATGTGTTGTCCTTTCTGCTCGACCATGTGTTGTCTTTTTCTGCTCGCCATGTGTTGTCCTTTCTGCTCGACCATGTGTTGTCTTTTCTGCTTCGACCATGTGTTATTTGTTCTGATCGACCATGTGTTGTCTGTTCTGCTCGACCATGTGTTATCGTTTCCTGATCGACCATGTGTTGTCTGTTTCTCGACCATGTGGTATTTGTTACTGATCGACCATGTGTTGTCTGTTTCTGCTCGACCATGTGTTGTCCTTTCTGCTCGACCATGTGTTATTTGTTACTGATCGACCGTGTATTGTCTGTTTCTGCTCGACCATGTGTTGTCCTTTCTGCTCGACCATGTGTTATTTGTTACTGATCGACCATGTGTTGTCTGTTCTGCTCGACCATGGTACTTTGTTACTGATCGACTATGTTGTCTGTTTCTTGCTCGACCATGTGTTGTCTGTTCTGCTCGACCATGTTAACGAGCTGTTGATCGACTATGTGTTATCTGGTTTCTCGCTCGACCATGTGTTGTCTGTTCGCTTGACTCATGTGTTATTTGTTGCTGATCGACTATGTTGGTCTGTTCTGCTCACCATGTGTTATTTTGGTATTGATCGACCATGTGTTGGTTCGTTCTGCTTGACCACGTGCTACTTGTTTCTTCGCTCGGACCATGTTGTCTGGTTCTGCTTTGGACCACGTAAGCATTTGTTTCTGGTCGACCATGTGTTGTCTGTTCTGCTCGACCATGTTATTTGTTTCTGCTCGACCATGTGTTGTCTGGTTCTGCTTGACCACGTGCTACTTGTTTCAGTTTGATCATGTTGTCTGTCTTGGCTTGACCATATGTGTTATTTGTTACTGATCGACTATGTGTTGTCTGTTCTGCTTGACCATGTTATTTTGTTTCTACTCGACCATGTAAGGTTGTCTGTTCTGCTTGGACCATGTGTTATTTGTTACTGATCGACCATGTGTTGTCTGTTCCTGCTTTTGACCATGTGTTATTTGTTGCTGATCGACCATGTGTTGTCTGTTCTGCTGACCATGTGTTATTTGTTACTGATCGACCATGTGTTGTCTGTTCTGCTTGACCACGTGCTACTTGTTTCTGCTCGACCATGTGTTGTCTGTTCTGCTCGACCATGTGTTATCTATTACTGATCGACCATGTGTTGTCTTTTCTGCTCGACCATGTGTTATTTGTTACTGATCGACCATGTGTTGTCTGTTCTGCTTGACCACGTGCTACTTGTTTCTGCTCGACCATGTGTTGTCTGTTCTGCTCGACCATGTGTTATTTGTTACTGATCGACCATGTGTTGTCTGTTCTGCTTGACCACGTGCTACTTGTTTCTGCTCGACCATGTGTTGTCTATTACTGATCGACCATGTGTTATCTGTTTCTGCTCGACCATGTGTTATCTGTTTCTGCTCGACCATGTTACTGCTTGTTTCCACTCGACCTCAATATATATAAATGCCTTCAACTGTAACAAGTAATCTGTCTTAACGAGTCAATCCATCTTACTTCTCCTCCTTTAAGAATTTATTATAATTAGATAGGAGTTTTGTGGCCTCATTGGGCTGCGTCTAACGTGTATTGTGTGTAGTTGAGACAGAGGGTGTTAGCGGCCAGTCTCCTCCTCCTCCTCTTCCTCTTCCCCTTCTTCCTCCTCTTCCTCCTTCTCCTCCCCCTCTTCCTCTGCTTAATTATCAATCGTTGCTGGTGGCTGTACTCGAGTGACCCTAAACCATATTCCTGAACGTTTTAGCGGAATTGGGTTAGGTTAGGTTAGGTTAGGTTAGGTTAGATTAAATTAGATTTCTATTAAGTTAGGTTGGGTTAGATAATAACGCAATAGTCTGTAAGAGTTTCAAGTTAATATCTTATAGCATAAGACGTCCTCGACTAACATCTAAACCTCACAATATAACCCAACCTGGAATTAACATAAAGTTCTTTACGTAACCCTCGACTAAAAATTCTGAGACATAGATATTTATAAAGCTAAATCATCCTAGTAAAACAAATATATGAAACTAAAACGTCTTCGATAAAAGCTTTCTAATGATAAAACGTCTTAGAAAAAATATGACGAGGCCAAAAAAAGCAGATCGCTGCGTGACTTGTCTTAGGACGAGTCTCTCACACTGCAGTACAAGTCATCCTGTGCTACAAATTATGCTTCACCATTTTTATACATCTTTCATTCTCATAAATTTCACCTAAAAGAAAAATATCTCGTCTGTTGGTCATTTTGCTCACATGAAAAAAAAAGCGAATATGTTGTTATTATTGTTTACAGTAAAGATTAAGCCATTAAATTTTGTGAATGAGAGACTCTGGAGTGTTGGAGGAATATATTGGCACGATACAAGACTGACCTTAAGACTAATATATAAGCAATGGCGTTGTGGTGTACCTTGTGTTTCTGCGCTGCTGGTGGTGTATTATCAAGACGGTGTGTGACGTCATACACATTTCTGTCTCTAATTGGTTGCTTCGATTGATGACGTTATTACCATTTGCTTATTGGAAGGGCAAATTTGTGTTGTCATGGGTCCTTCTTACTGTTATGAAGGAGAGATAAATGATGGATAAGTTGCATATTGTGTGTGTGTGTGTGTGTGTGTATGGATTGTGTGCAGTTTACCAACTTAAATCCGAGTGCTGAATGCGGTATCCTCGACGCTGTCATCACAAAAACCTGCAGTCAGACCCTCGGCCAGATCGAAAGATATCTCCAGGATTGGTTTGATGAAAATAACCAGGAATTCGACGTACTGTCTTCACTGACGGGCAGAACAACCTTCAGTCTTGGACCAAACCTAATACCTTCCGCTAGAAGAAAAGCGATGGCCCAGCACAGACTTCGCGATCTAAAGGACGAATGGTGGAAAAATAATCCGTGTGAAACTAAAAAAAATTGCATTTCAACACAAGATGCTAGAATTTTTCAATTCCATTAAAGCAATGCATGGCCCAACTACTCATGGCGTGGCCCACCTCCGCTCATCTGACAGTAACTCCCTAATTAAAAATTAAGAAGTCATTCGTCAGCCCTGGAAAGAACACTACCATTCCTTGCTCAACCAAAACACCGATGGGGATGACCTGACTACCCTGCAGGTCCCCTCAGTACCCAGAGCTGTCCCCATCCCTTGATGAGGTAGCTACTACCATCAAACAGTTGAAAAATAACAGAGACTGATGGAATCACAGCCGAGGTGTATAAAGCAGGAGGACCTCTGCTTACCAGCCGTCTCCAATCTCTTCTGGAGAATATATGGGAGAAGGAGCAAATCCTCAAAGATCTGAAAGACGCCACCATCGTCAATATTTATAAGAATAATGGAGACCAGTTAGACTGTGGCAACTACCGCGGGATTTCGCTGCTATCCATAGCTGGCAAGATTGTCGCCCGAGTCCTCCTAAACAGACTTCTTCTTGGGGCAGAAGACTTCCTCTCATAATCTCAATGTGGATTTAAACCATCACGTGTCACCAATGACATGATCTTTGCTGCCCATCAGATACAGGAAAAGTGCAGAGAACTGTGTAGTGACCTGTACATTACCTTCATCGATCTTACCAAGGACTTCGACTCGGTCAACAGGGAAGCCTTCTGGCGGACCCTCAGTCGTTTTGGTTGCCCAATAAAATTCATTGTCATTGTGAGGCAACTCCACGATGACATGAACGGTAGTGTCCTCTACAATGGCACCCACCCTGAGTTCTTCCCCATTCATACGTGGGTAAAATAATGATGTGTACTGGCACAAACTCTCTTTTTAATTTCCTTTACTTCCTTCCTTATTCGTGCCAGTGCCAATTTAGCAGGCAGGGTGGACACCCAGTACCGTATGAAGGGATTTTTCAACGTAAAACGACTCCGGGCAGGAACAAAGGTGTTGCCCGCTTCCATCACTGAAATTCGTTAGACAGACGACCTCACCCTCGTCTCTCACACAGAACGCGACCTACAGGAGATCCTGAACACCTACGTAGATACGTATGTGCACTTCGGCTTTGAGGTGAATGTACGTAAGACTCAGATTCTCTTTCAACCTGTCCCTGGTTCAGACACACCTCCACCATCCATCCAGCTTAAAGGTACTACCCTCTCTAATGTTACCAACTTGGCTTCCACATCGGATCAGATGTGCATCTCAAGCCTTTGGCAGGCTCCGTAACCGTGTCTTCAGCTGTAGGGAGCTGAAATTATCTACAAAGTTGCACGTATATCTATTAGTGATCCTCCCCACCCTGCTATATGGCAGCGGGACATGGGTCACATACAGGAGGCACCTCTAGGCACTTTAAAACTTATACCAACGTAGTCTATGTTCCATCCTCCGAGTTCGCTGAGAAAACAAGAGAACAAATGCCAGTTTTCTCGATGGCACCAACTGTAGGAGCATCGAGGCTGCCATTATCCATGAACTTCTACGTTGGACTTGCCATGTTACCCGCATGGACGACAATAGACTGCGAAAACAGCTACTTTACAGTCAACTACTGAATGGTAAACGTAACAGCGGCGTCAACGGAAAAGGTATAAGGTTAGTCATCAGACAAACCTGAAAAAGTGGCAAATCGACCCATTCACTTGGGAGTCGATCAATCCACACCGTAACGCTTGGAGGAGCACCACACGAGAACGTGTCAATACTTTCTAGTTACCCCGACTGCTTACCGAGGCAGACAAGTGCCAACGCCAAGAAGACGCTGCTGCCGCCCCTCCCACACTAGATATAGCCCTTCACACGTCCAGCATCTGTTGGTGGCCTTGCCGGTCCCGTATTATCTTCTCGATTCACCTCAGAGCTCACCAACGAAGGTGATATCATTTATAACATGTTATTGTATCATAACTGGATGATAGTCATACTCGATTCCGAGTGACAGCAAAGTGGTAGTAGTGTGTAGTTGATTTCCCAATATCTCAACATTTCGTTTCCTTATTAAAAAAAAGATCCCCCAGTTAAATATATAATACAGATACGACTCCCCCCCCCCCCCACACGTTTAATTTCCACGCTGTGTTATATTATCGAGTAAATTCTCAGTGTTTTCCCGGAGCCAAGAGGAGAGAGGGTCCAGAGCTCAACAGCACCAACACATACTCCCTCAGTGGCTCTTTCGCACCATCATGAAATTACATCAACACGAACCGTAATGTGCAATCTTTTAGCAGGCAGAAGGTGAGGTGAAGTCGTGTGTTGAGTATATGTTGTTTATACTTACTGAAATGTGTAGGTTAAGGATTAAAGATGATAGATGTTGAATGTTGTTTTTTGAAGACGAACTTACAACTCATAATAAGAGTTTAGCTTGTGGGTTTGGGGTTATAATTGCTGGATGTTAGTTACGAAGCGGCATAACACTTTCGACTATAAATTATGGATTCATAATTATGCTATTTTGTGGAACGAAGGGGACGGTCTCATCTCACATAAGTTAGTCTTCAATCATTCGAATAACAGCACGTCCAAGTGACACTTTAAGATTAATTAAGTAAAGATGACAGCATTGAAAAAAGATTAAGACTATCGCAACTATATTCGCTCAATAATTCCCAGAAATATTACGATATTCTGAGACTTAGGGTTTACGTTGCCTGCACGAGAAAATCAAAAGGAATAAGATTCTTCGTCTTGATCAGGATGAAAGTGATCCCCGGTAATGTAAACAAATTCCCTAACCTCTGGCATCACTGTATAAACAAGGGGATCACTGGCAGTGCTGTAACTCACTGCTTAACTCTCTTCATGACCAAAGTTTCAACGAGATACATCGCTCAATTTTATTTTTATTTAGGAATAATTTCACGTGTTGCTATTTATTTAGTTGTTTACTTTCATGTAATCTATTAGAATTTTTCGACAATGTGCCGTTATTCTTATGGTTGCTAGCTCTAATAATCACAGAGCTCTACTAGGAAACAGACACAAACAGATCCAGACACTTGTGTCATTATTCACTGCATTTGTATATCCGTGTCTTATCTCGTGTCATCATTGTATGGTTAGGTTTTCTGACGTTAGGTTGGATTAGGTAAGGAGAGGTTGGGTTAGTTTACTTTAAGTCATTTTACATTGGGTTATGTTAAGTTTTAGTTTGAGTAGGTTAAGTTACATTAGCATAGTTTGATTTAGGTTTGGGTATAGTTATCAATCATTGTGAAACTTTTGGTACACAAATCGAGCTGCACCCAGTAGACTTATCTTCTCTGATTTAACTTGTAATACGGTGCCGTTCATTGTCTTATCATTAGTTTCATTGTCTTGTATCCATCAAATATCCCCTTTCTTTTCTTGTCTTCCCATCCTACACCATCCCCATCCTCATACGTTTTACCTCCATGTACAGTATCTTTCGTCTTTACTCGTTCAGATACTGACCTCCGGAAAACAAACCCTCAGATACCAAACGTCATGTTATTTTTTTTTGGCTAGCAAACACACTGTAAGAAAGTGACCTCCCCAGAGCCAGTCTTTGAGAGAAGGAGATCAGGTGAGTATGAGTGGGTGTATTGCAGCTCAACAGGTGGACGAGACCGCGGGGATCAAGCCAGTGTAGTCAAATGGTGCAACCACTTTGCCGGATTATTCAGTCTCCAGGAGTTGCATTTATACCTTGTGTGAGGAGTCAGCAGGTCCTCCCTCCTGATCTGTTGTGACACGACACAGCAGCTCCCGTCAGGAGCTCCATGAGGCCACCAGTCCTAACATCCCAATATACATTTATGGAGACTTTTGTTTTGGTGATTGAACGAGGTATTGACTGTTGCTCACTGATTTTCTCATAAAGTAGTGTAAACATTAAGGCTCTTAACGGGCCTTTGGTGCATAATGAGGCAGCGTAGTCGGTATTGCACTCGCCTGGTTTCACTTTCTCAACTGTAAGGTTAAGCACCCATTTACAGCTGTAAGGACGGCGGGATTTATGGGATGTGTATCAGTGACAGAAGGCTAGCACTCCTTTCTCTCACTAGAAAGCCACAACGTAGTGACATTTTTATTCACACTTTATTGATCATCTTAGCCATTCTCGAAAATATTTTAAATGAATAGTAAACAAACCAGAAATTTAACCTACCATGTATATTACAAAAATATTCATGTACTCTTTTTTAATTGTGACCTGAGTTCAATCCCCAGCCCGGGCCAGATGTGTGAAAGGGGTTACACAGCGTGACCCGTCCAAACATTCTGGGTACTCTGGTTTCCTCCTGTACTAACACTGGACAATAAACGTCATAACAAAATAGTAAAGAACAGACAAATCACTTAGATAAATCAAGAAGAATAACTGTAAATTTTCCCCTAATTTTCTAAAAGTATAGTTATATTACACTCTTAAACATTTAAAAGGACTTTAGATGCCTCTATTTCTTTACTTTCTAGTCTTTTGAAAGTCAATATTGCATTTTAACTATGAGCTCGATAATTATTAATGGTACATGGATTGTTTACTTCCATCGAGTCCCTGATGTTTAGAACTATTGTGCAGCCTATAACACATTCATTTGATAAATGTGGTTTAAACACTTATGTTTATCGATTAACCAAAAATTTCAAGCATATGAATAATTTACATATTAACATAAATAAGTAAATCAACTTATATATACAGGTATACTGTATTATGAGTGGCATAAACTCAAAATTGGAACTTAGAAAATGGGATTGAGTGAAGTAAGTTGGACAGGTTCAAATAGTGTTGGTGGAGAAGAACAGTTTACTGAATATACTCAATTTGTGAAAAGCAAGCAAAAGGCGTAGGTAATCTTGAAAAGCAGAAGGGAAATTGGTCAGCGTCAAACAGAGTTCTGTTAGTCGCTTTTAATGGTTGATCCATTCTCATTCTTCTTTCGTATTTTTCCTCCTCTCTTTTGCTTCTACATATTCATTCAATATTCTCTCCGTTCTCTTTATGTGAAGGTTATCGTCTATCTTATCTCTCACCATAGATCTACCCTCCCCTTTCTTTTGCTTCCCCCTGCCTAGTACCCACTCCCCTTTCCTTTAAGTCCTTTCGTACACACACACACACACACACACACACACACACACACACGTTGACCTTTTTTCTCTCTCTCGCACAAACACACACGTACACACCAAAAGGGAGAGATAGGAAAGAGGGGGACCCACAGGCACACCATGGTGTGTAAATATACGTGGGAGAAAGAACACGATAAAAGTCGGTCGGGGGAGAAAAAGTGCACACGGGAAAGCGTATATGATAGGGTAGATGTGGGTGGCTGTATATGGGATAGTGCACTGGTTAAAACGTGTATGTGGCAAATAGAATGATTTACTACAATGTAGTACTACATGAGAGGTTGTTACATAGTTGGTTGATACAGGGAGACGTACGTACATGCATTAGTACATCCTAGGAAATGTATGTGAGAGGTTGGCACAGAAAGATGTACATTGTTTCAGACAAACTTCCCTTTACAGTTTCACAATATCTGGCATCTACTGTAAGTCATCCGTGTAGTTGGTTTATATTTGGTGATCGCTGCTTATCCTTGTGAAGGCTGTCCAAATAACAACAAAAGAAATATAATCTTCCACAATGCAAAGGGAGATCTGAGAAAACATATATAATTAATCCCAGTTTCTCTTACCTACACGACCCACAATTAGATGTAAGTGTTGTGGGAATTTTGGCCCCAACTGCGCCTAAAAGGTTAACGTAAAGATGAATATGCGTAATAGTTCATACTGCAGAGTGCACACGAAATAATGAGTCACACACACACACACACACACACACACACACACAAATTTAAATAAATAAATAAATAAACATGAAAACCTACGAAACAAATGACATAAAATCTATCGCCGCAAATTTCGGTGGCGTATTTTTGGGGAGTTGCGCCTTTCATCCAGCGTCGTAAAAAAAAAAAGAAGAGAGGCAAAATATTGTATGCAAAAAATATAAACTGACGCTGATGCTCCGTGAAAAATGGATTAAAAAAAACAGAGTTATATTAATTAAAGCATACACGCTCTGGACGACGACACACCAATAAAACATGAGGCGCAGTCTGTGTTTTAATCAATTTGTTAAATCTTTTATTGACGATATGTTTATTCTTTGTCTTGGGACTAAGCAACACGAAGGCGTTAGAATAATAAAATATTCTTATTAATGATTAAATTTTATCAGATTTACTAAGACTATAAGAATTAATACAGGAAGAAACTGAAGGAAAAAACATGTCTCCCAATATTGAAGAAGAAAAGTATTTCATGTCACAAATTAAAGAAAAGGGTCAAAATAACAGTTGGAAAACTGATTTCTAGACACAATATTAATCCCGCGTTCCAATATTCCACGACTCTGTCATGGGGAATACCGCCATTAGTAGTGATGTTTATTTTTGTAATCAAAGGGAAAAAATACATCATATTTTGGCCCACTGCAAATTTAGCAATTTCAGATAAAAGCATTTCATTACATATTACCATGATGAAAATTACCCAAAACTCCACTGAGAAGTGTGACAGAGGAGGGGGGAGGGGAGAGGCCTTGGTGGGGAATAAAAGGAGAGAGTTAAATATTTTGAATCGCGTTATTAAATTATCTATGAGCGTCAGAGGTAAATTCCCAGATTGACTTAATACGCTTATACTGGTCCTGTTGCCACAGACCTCACAGCACTTGTCAGGTCAAATGTCATTAGTGAGTGTAAGACAAAGTGGGTAGTTATGAGTGGCGGGCAAACAGATTAGTGAGAAATAATGAGAACATCGAGTGACAGATATATACAGACAGCTCAGTAGTACAACCGGGTGTAAGGACCTCTGTAACAGAGACATATGAGGTCAGTGTCGAGTAGGAATGATAATTCACTGGTCAACATAAAAAAAAATTCTCGTGGTTCTGGATCAAAACAGTCTGATTCTAGTGTAATTGTATGTGCTGAACTCAATTATGACATTCGTATAACTGTATCAGGCTCAGTTTTCCAGAACCAGCATATCTATATATTTAGTGTACCATGCTATTCATACAGTAATTTATATGCTCATTGGCTCCACTTATGCAATTATTTTGTCCTGATTTGTGCTTTTTTGTTTGTTTTAGTTTGCTGATTCATGATATTGCATATCTACACCTGCATGATTTGTAATTACTCTGAAATTAACAAAACATGGAACGTCGCAAGAGTGTGAAAGGTGTTGACAGTTTTTGCTACATATGTGGTGCCTTCACTCCTGGTAGCCTCAAGAAACCAATCACAAAAGCTGTTCGACTGAACTACAAAAGTTACTTCAAATGTCATTTGGGTGACCAAGACAAGAAATGGGCACCTCATGTAGCCTGTAAGTCTTGTGTTAACCACCTGAGCGAGTGGATGTGTGGTAAACGAAGTTCAGGAATGCCGTTTGCTGTACCAATGATATGGCGTGAACCTAAAGACCACAGTAGTGACTGCTACTTCTGTCTCACAAATATTAAGGGAATAAAAATCAAGACACGAGGCAAGGTACAGTACCCCAATATTGCTTCTGCAATCCGACCAGTACCGCACAGTGCTGAACGTCCAGTCCCAAATCCACCGACTGAACAAGAATTGAGTGATTCCGATTCTACCTCTACCTCAATGGAGAACGACTACCAGGATGTCTCTGAAAATACCAGGCCTAAACTATTTACTCAAGAAGCGCTTCATGATCTCATCAGGGACCTAAACTTGTCAAAAGAAAAGGCTGAAGTTTTGGGATCCAGACTAAAGCAGCGTAACCTGCTAGAAGATGGAGTGCATATCACTACAGCGCGTTACCGACATAGACAGCTGTCTGCATTTTTCAAGATGGCAAACAACCTTTGTTATTGCGAGGACGCAGTATCTCTCATGCAACAACTCTGCAAGTCTGAAACATACAAGACAGAGGATTGGAGGCTGTTTATAGACTCAGGAAAAGACTCTCTGAAAGCTGTTCTTTTACACAATGGCAATCGGCTTCCATCTGTCCCAATAGCACACGCAACAAAAATGACTGAGAGCTATGAAACAATGAAAATTCTGTTGGCCGCTATAGAGTATGAGAAACACCAGTGGAAGATATGTGGCGATCTCAAAGTCATCAGTTTACTACTGGGCCTTCAGAGTGGCTACACAAAGCACATGTGCTTTTTGTGCTTGTGGAACAGCAGAGCTGATGCAGAGCACTACGTGAGAAAGGATTGGCCGACAAGACCAAGAGATGCGCCTGGAAGGTTTAACTGTGCTCACAATCCGCTTGTAGATCCAGAAAAGATATTTTTGCCTCCACTGCATCTAAAGCTCGGTTTGGCTAAAAATTTCATCAAAGCTATGGATCAATTCGGTGCTGGGACTCTATACTTATCTCAGAAACTAGGTGGTGTGGTTTCCGAAGCCAAGTTGAAAGCAGGTGTCTTGAATGGACCACAAATTCGTATACTAGTTAATGATAGAGAATTCACCAAAACATTGAACCCACTGGAGAAAAAAGCATGGGAATCATTTGTCAATGTGTCAAAGAATTTTCTTGGAAACTATCGTGCTGACACCTACAAAGAAATCGTATCAACCATGCTTCAGAATTATCATGCATTGGGAGCAAGGATGTCCTTGAAATTGCATTTTTTCCACTCTCATATTGAATTTTTCCCAGGTAACCTTGGAGACGTTAGTGATGAACACGGCGAAAGATTTCATCAAGATATCGCCATAATGGAGAGCAGATATCAGGGACAATTCAGTCCTAACATGATGGGCGACTATTGCTGGACACTGCAACGAGAAGAGAGCAAGCTGTACAAGAGAAAGAGTAAAGTTCAGAAGCACTTTTAGAACTTCATATTTTGTCATTATAAAGGATTTGAACTTATGTTTTTTGGTACAATTTTTATGAGCTTATCTGTGATAGGTTTAAAATTGTATCTTGCATGACGCGATAATGTTACTATATTTACTATTTTTTTTATTCTTTAAGAAAGTAGGTCTGATGGTAGAATGAAACATCCAATTAATATTCATTAATATGAAATTAGTCATGAAAGCACAGTCACATGAGATAATCTCATCTTTTGCACGACACGTGATGGAATATTAAATATTTGTACCTATTGATTTTTTTATAAAACCTGGTCTGATAGAACAAAACAAATATCAGATTCGAATTCAGCAATATGAAATTAGTTGTGTGAGCATGATCTCATATGTGAACCATTTTGGCTGTTGACCAGTGTATAATCAAGGTTCTGTATGAGATCATGTGGAGTATCAGTATTGGCTTTTTCACGCTGTAACTACATGAAGAAGAGAGAGGGGGGGGGGGAGGATTACGTTCTTCGAAGCTCTTTTGGGCATCGGGGAATATTTTTGATAGTTGCTTTTCATCCTCACCAGGTGGCACTACACATCCCTGACTTTAGGGGCTTCATCAGACTACACGTGGGTGACCCCCAGGGACCATTGTTTCACCCCATTGACATCTTACCACAAGAACATCTCTAGGGTTACTCATTTTTGGATGTTTTCAACATCCTTGAATTCCGGGACAAACCCAGTCCTTGTTCCTGGAACCCGGTTTATATATACAGGGGTGCGCGAAAATTAACATAACCTGTATAGTTTTATTAAAAACCTACTTTAACATACTATAGTATTGCATAATATTTACACATTCAGTTTGACCTCGAGAGTTTCTTCTTTCATAATAGTTAATTGTTCCTGGAAGAGTGTAAGTATACTAACCGTGTTACGCGCTTAAAGATAAAGAAGTACTGTATGAGAGCTGGATCCGTCTGTGTAAATATATCTGTAGAAGTCGACTCAGTTTATTCTTTTGTATTAGGCTACTTCACTGAATCATTGCATTCAAATATCTTTATGTAATTGATGTTATTATATTGTTAATATATAAATATACCTCAATATAATGTCAATCTCAGTATTATTTACCATTTCACAATAAAATAATGATTAATACAAGCCGCAAATCAGTCCGCATAACAGATGAAAAAGGTGTGAAACAGCATCATTATACTGAAACGAGGGCTGTATGACTCACCAACGGACACGATGTGAACGTATGTTTCTTGTTTACAAGCAGCGAGAGTTAACGGTTGTGTGAGAGACAGTATTTGACCAGAAATATCACATTCTCATTATATTTCTACTTGGTTTTATTATTTTCAATGGTTTAAAAAAAAACTGAGAAATTACGGTATTTTTAGTATTTGTCCCGGGAAATAACATAAACGGTTCACCCTCCAGGATCCCGGTTGAGAAATCTTAAGTTACAGCACTCGTGAACTACCTCGACCCAACACCAATTCTTCCCAAATCATTTCGCTCCATTATAATATTTACTCTCACTCTCACATACGCGCACACACACACACACACACACACACACACACACACACACACATACACATGTAAGCACACAAATAAAGCGCGGGCATCAGCAGAACATATAAGAGTACATTCACTGATTTTATTTTTAATTTCAAGTAATCTTCATATATGGCGGGAATTTCAAGATATTAATATAATGTAATTCTAGGTGATATATTTTGATACTCAGCAATGTGCCGCAAATTATGAATACAACTTTTATGAGCAGTACAGTGGATGATGTGGGTGTTCATTTGCTAAAAAGTCATCCATTATTTGGGTATAATTCATTTTTTTGGGTCAGTTTCATGATTACTACTGATCACTGATAATCCTCTTGGCCTTTCCTGACTGTAACATGACCGCCCGCAAATAGGTTTCAGTGTGCATTAATGTTGGAAGCGAGCGACCACAGTTGGCTACAGTTACAGGTGTGTGGCAGACGATATGTTAAAAACTTTGTACACAAAATTTGGGTATAGTAGTCTCCACGGTGCCCGTCAGTTAGTTAACCTGCACAGTGATGTGATGTACTGTGATGTGATGTACAGTACTGTGATTTACTGTGATGTGATGTACTGTGATGTGATGTACTGTGAAATTATGTACTGTGAAATTATATACTGTGATGTGATGTGCTGTGATGTGATGTACTGTACTGTGATTTACTGTGATAAGTAGTACTGTAATGTGATGTACTGTACTGTGATTTACTGTGATAAGTAGTACTGTAATGTGATGTACTGTGATGTGATATACTATACTGTGATTTACTGTGATGTGTAGTACTGTAATGTGATGTACTGTGATGTGATGTGCTGTGGAATTATGTACTGTGATGTGTTGTACTGTGATGTGATGTACTGTGATGTGATGTACTGTACTGTGATTTACTGTGATGTGATGTACTGTGATGTGATGTACTGTGAAATTATGTACTGTGAAATTATATACTGTGATGTGATGTGCTGTGATGTGATGTACTGTACTGTGATTTACTGTGATGTGTAGTACTGTAATGTGATGTATTGTGATGTGATGTACTGTATACTGTGATTTTATGTGTGTAGTACTGTAATGATGTACTGTGATGTGATATACTATACTGTGATTTACTGTGATGTGTAGTACTGTGATGTGATGTACTGTGATGTGATGTACTGTACTGTGATTTACTGTGATGTGATGTACTGTGATGTGATGTACTGTGAAATTATGTACTGTGAAATTATATACTGTGATGTGATGTGCTGTGATGTGATGTACTGTACTGTGATTTACTGTGATGTGTAGTACTGTAATGTGATGTATTGTGATGTGATGTACTGTGGAATTATGTACTGTGATGTGATGTACTGTGATGTGTTGTACTGTGATGTGATGTACTGTGTTGTGTTGTACTGTTATGTGATGTACTGTATTGCAATGTACTATGATGCGATGTACTGTGAAATTATGTACTGTGCTATGTACTGTGATGTGTTGTACTGTGATGTGATGTACTGTATTGTAATGTACTGTGATGTGATGTACTGTATTGTAATGCACTGTGATGTGATGTACTGTGATGTGGTGTACTGTGGTGTGGTGTACTGTGGTGTGATGTACTGTGGTGTGCTGTACTGTGGTGTGGTGTACTGTGGTGTGATGTACTGTGGTGTGATGTACTGTGGTGTGCTGTACTGTGGTGTGGTGTACTGTGGTGTGATTGATTTTGATTTTATCTGTTTTTACCTCTGATTATGTTTATGTCTTTCCAGGCTTTGCTGAGGGATGTGTGTTGGTTCAGGCTGTTGACATATGTCTCCCATGCATTTTGTCTGAGTTCGTTTACACGATCCCTGACAGCAGCAAGGGAAGCTTGATACAATTGTAACATTTGAGGTGTTCTAATTTGTCTGTAACCCTTACCCACCCTCCTGACCCTAGCCCTGAGTTTTTTCAGCTCAGGGTCATTATAGCATTGCTGTTGCCTGTCCCCATTATGCTGACCACGTTTTTTCCTTTTTTTGGTGGAGGCATTGTTGGTGAAGTATGCATAAGTCCTATCTATCAGATCGTCATGGAAACTTTGGCAGTTGTCAGGCTTGTAGTCCTTGTACCAGTCATGGATGAAGTCTATGAACTGGCTTTCATGTTCTTGCTTGACTGTGATTCTACGTCTGTTGAGTTTACCACCAGTGGGGGTGTCATTGGCTACATGTATACTAGCTTGGATTGGGCTGTGGTCAGACATAAGATCAGTGACAACATCAGAGCTATGAGTTGTGTATGATAGATTAAAGCCAATACATTTGTCTAGACCCCCGCCATAGATGTGTGTTGGTTCATTATTACCTATAATTTGAACATCTTCATATGCGCTGAGAAGTGAGATAAGTCTCCTACCATTGGTGTTAGTGGTGGAGTCACCTAATTTCTTGTGTCTAGTATTCAGGTCACCCATCAGGACAGTGGGCTCAGTGTGTAAAAAGTCTGGGAGATCTGTGTACTGAAGCTGATCTGAGGGAGCATAGGCGTTTAGCACGTTGAGTGTGGAGTTGCCCAGGTGGATAGTGATCCCATGGTACTGAAGGTTGGTAGTCTTTTTGGATACAAGAGGTACATGCGGGAGTGACTTCTTAACATACATCAAACATGTGTGAGTAGAACTAGGATCATAATACACATAATTGGGCAGACTGGGTGGGGGCTTACCATTAGGTGTGAGACACTCCTGCAGACACACAATATCGATGTCCTCAGTCACAACTTTGTGGTGTAGGTCAGGGTATCGTTTTCTAAGGGATGAGATGTTCCAACTCATCACCTTCACCGCTCTGTATCTTTGCCTGGTATTAACACTGGCCATTATGAAATGTATTTGGAACTTTGTCTGGTATTAACACTGGCCATTATGAAATGTATTTGGAAAGAAGCAAAAGGCACTGTATGATACTGTTCTTTTCTGCGCTGCCTGTCCCTTCGGCAGGCAGTAGGCCAGTTAACCTTTTTGAAACATTTCTGGAGCATGTACGGCTCAACAATTGTTGTATTTCAGTGGCAGACAACAACACACTTTGGTTACACTCGACATCACCACCATTTTCTGTTTGTGCTTGTTCATCTTCACTGACCATGTCCACAGAGGCATCAGTAGAACTGTTACCAGTATCACTATTTTCCTCTGCGTGGACACTAGTTCCTGGTGGGTCTTGAGTTTCCACATCTGGTACTGACATCTGAATGTCTTCAGTTTGACTGTAATTTTTCCGTAGCTGCTGCACTGTGTATGTGGTGTTTTTTTCCTTTAGTGTATCACAGAGGCTCCTTAACATTTCAGTTTGAGCTGTAAACTGAGCTTTGAGTTCTTTAATTTAATTTTTCAAATCATTGATCTCTTCACGTTGTGCGTGTTCATGGAGTGTGTTGGCAGCTACCTGTTGTGTCGGTACGTCTGTGTTGCCCCATACTGATCTTTCGGTGACTGCTGGTGATGATCCTGGAGCTTTGGTGGGGAGGGCGGGCCAGGGGTTGGCCGTAGGGAGTACCCTAGCAGCATTAGTGTTTCTTGAGACCTGCCTGGGTGACGGGTCTGGGCGCTGAAGGGGTGTAGGAGCTCTAGAACAGTCAGGGTGCCATACAGGAACTCCAACTGTTTTGCAGTTAATACACTTCTGTTGGATGGCACCCCCTTGAGCAACTGTATCTCTGCAAACCTGTGTTGCATGTTGCCTTGAGCAGAGACCACACCACGGCTTAGTCGAGGGGCATAACCGGGCCACATGGTCCCAGTGCTGACAGTTGTAACACCTCCGGTTAGGGGGCTGATAGAGAGTTACCTTCAGAGTCCTATAGGCACCACGGACTCGAATGGTCTTGGGTGGGTCTTCCGAGCCAACCCAGTCTGCAATGACTGCATTCTTGCCCCTGCGTCGCTTCGTCCTTCTGATGTAGGGATGAGCTTCTAGTAGTGTAGGGGTCTGGTACTGGTCGAGCCCTATGATTAAGATGGTTTTCTTGCTCGATGGTTGGGATGATTGTTCCATGGTTATTCCCCTTATGCTATTGGTGAGGAGATCCTGTATGACTGCTGGGTCGTTCCTAATCAGAACATGATCTTGTGTACCGACTCTGAACTGAAACTCAGCCTCTGGGTGTTTGTCTTCCGCATCGTTCAGCCAGAGATACTTGTCTTCAAGTGATGTACCTTCAGGGAAGTATAATCTTACTCTCATGGGGGGTTGTGGTTGTAGTTGATGGTCTCTAAGTCTTTCTGCCTTTTCGGCCTTCCGCTTGTTCCTGGACTGAACTAGTTGAAAGCCATCCTCTCCGTTGGTGTCAAGGTCAACACCACAGTCGCCTGGCTCACTCAGTGCATCAGGAGAGTTAAAGCGAGTAGCTGGGTCTCCAGTCAACTCAGACATGGTGGAGTTACAGGGCTCGACTTATATGCCTACGTCAGAGGGCCGAGGACTGCTTGGCACTCCTAGGAAGTCAGCGGTGGTTGGGAGGCGTAACCCTCTTAGAGGACAAAGGAGACTGGCATCTACAGCGTATTAGCGGTGTGAGGGGAGGCCATGAGCGGGCCTCCCGCGGAGGGAGTGTGGTGTCGGGGGGACTAAGGTAACAGGAGTTTTCTCAGTTTATAAACACTTTTATTACACTACACTTGTTCTTAATAGTATCTCTGTTTTTCTGGTTAGATACAGTATCAAAGTCAATTTTAGTTTCAAAAGAACTAACCAGCCTGGCACACTATGAGGAGGGGGGTTTGTGTAAACAAACTCTCACCACATGGCCGAGCGTGACCACAAGGGTATAGGCCTTGCCTCGCGGGCACCTACACCTACACACGACACAGTGCTCAACCCATGGTAGTTCACTTGTTATACAGGCAACATATTTGCAGTTGTTGACCTATCCCCACCCAACTGGGTGGTGTTGTTTTATTTCGAAGTCAAGTGTGAAGCAGACCCACTGTTGTTCTCAGGGTGGACTGATTAGCACCTCCTTGTCAGGAGATGGTGGTCAGTTCCCAGGGGTGCTTATCTCACTGGTGAGTCACGGTTCTCAATGGTACTGTCTAGTACTGAATTCACTGGCTTAAACACTGTTCATAACTGTTCAACACTGGTTCCACGTCCTTCCGAAACGAAATGTCACTTTTGATTATGTTGATATCCCGGTGGTGAGGATGGGTCAGGGAGAAGGACGTGGGGAATGGGCCGAGCATTGGCCAAGGGTGAGAGCTGCTCAGCAGGAGCAGCGCCTAAATAGGTCTTGACCCTACGGTGGTCAGGTCATCACTGCTGTGGTGTGATGTACTATGGTGTGGTGTACTGTTGTGTGGTGTACTGTGTTGTGATGTACTGGGATGTACTAAACGAGCCACTCTTGTTATCTACTTGGCCTTGTGTTGGAGCCGCCATTGATTGTTTGTGTCGTAGACTGACGGAGATTTGCCGTCATAGATTGATGGCTTGTTTTGTTTGTTGTCTTACAATAGATGCTGAAGATTTGTTTGTATCATAGACTTATATCCTGGTTGTTTGCATCACAGATTAAGAGTTTAGTTTGTTACATAACAGGTTGAAATATATTGATGATTTGTTGGGGTTCGACACTAAATGATGGTTTTGTCGTAGAATGATAGAGTATTTATTTGTTACTTAGATTGATGGATCATTTGTTTACGTCATAGATTGTTGTTGGTTTGGTTGCTTGTCTCTTGGACTGCCTGATCACCTCCCCCCAGAGACACCTGGATTGTGACGCCTCCACCGACAGGATGACACACCTAGTGAAGGCTTGTCCTCGGGGAAAGCTGACATGTTAGAACCAACACTGCCGCTCTCTCAATAGTGTTATATTGTACACGAGATGCTGAGTTAGGGTAGAGGGGGAGAGGCAGGGGGAATAGACGGTAGGCTGGCCAACCAGTCACAGAGAGAGAGAGAGAGAGAGAGAGAGAGAGAGAGAGAGAGAGAGACGCCTGGGTGGGACGAGGGTGTGTAAGGGAGAATGATGGGAGATGAAGGGAATGTGTGTGTGTGTGTGTGTGTGTGTGTTGTGGTTTTAGACCATCACGTGGCACCCTTGACATGGTCTTTGCTGCCCGCCAGATACAGGAAAAGTGCAGAGAACAGCATCGTGACCTGTACATGATTTTCATCAACCTAACCAAGGCCTTCGACTCGGTCAACAGGGAAACCCTCTGGTGGACCCTCAGCAGTTTTGACTGACCACCAAAATCCATCGCCATTATGAGGCAACTCCACGATGGCATGAACGGCAGTGTCCTGCACAACGGCACCCAGTCAGAGTTCTCCCCCATCCAAACAGTGGTTAAACAAGGGTGTGTACTGGCACCAACTCTCTTTTCCATTTTCTTGGCTGCCTTCCTTACTCGTGCCACTGCCAATTTAGCCAGCGGGGTGAACATCGAGTACCAGGTAAAGGGGGTCTTTTCAACATAAGACGACTCCAGGCAAGAACAAGGGTGTTGGCAGCTTCCATGACTGAACTTCAGTATGCAGACGACCTCACCCTTGTTGCTCACACTGAACACGACCTACAAGAGATCCTGAACACCTATGCAGACGCATATGCACACTTCGGCCTTGAAGTGAACGTACGTAAGACTGAGATTCTCTTTCAACCTGCCCCTGGTTCAGACACACCTCCACCATCTTCCAGCTTAACTGGACTACACTCTCTATTGTTGCCCACTTTCAGTATCTCGGCTCCCATCTGTCCACCACCGCAGACATCGATGAAGAAATTCAGCATCGGAAAGGATGTGCATCTCACGCCTTGGGCTGACTCCGAAATCATGTTTTAAGCTGTAGGGAGCTGAAATTATCTACAAAGTTACACGTATATCGAGCAGTGGTCCTCCCGACGCTGTTATATGGCAGTGAGACATGGGTTAAATACAGAAGGCACCTCAAGGCACTTGAAAACTTTCACCAACGTAGTCTACGTTCTATCCTCCGAGTTCGCTGGAAGGACAAGAGAACAAATGCCGGTATTCTCGCTGACACCAACTGTAGGAGTATCGAGGCTACCATTATCCATGAACAACTACGTTGGACTGGCCATGTTACCCGCATGGACGACAGTAGACTGCCAAAGCAGCTACTTTACAGTCACCTAACGAATAGTAAACGTAACGCTGGCGGGGAATTGAAAAGGTATAAGGATAGTCTAAAGACAAACCTGAAAAGGTGCCAAATCGACCCCCTCACCTGGGAGTCGATTACTCCACATCGTAACGCTTGGAGGAGCACCACACGGGAAGGTGTCAATACTTTCTAGTTAGCCCGACTGCAAACCGAGGCAGACAAGCTCCCAACGTCAGAAACACGCTGCCACATGTGCAACGATTGTGGATTACGCTGCCCATCCCGTATCCGGCTCTTTAGTCGCCTCAAAACTCACTAACCTAGGTGACATCCCTAATAACTCATACCATTTTACCGTAACTGGATGATCGTCATTCTCGATTCCGAGTGACAGCAAAGTAGTAGTAGTTTCTGTGTGTGTCTATCACTAGATGGAGCCATCCACATGTGCAACATCTGTGAACGACCCTGCCGGTCCCGTATCGGCCTCTTCAGTCAACTTAAAACTCACCAACCTTGGTGTCATCCTTATGGCTAGATGATCGTCATACTCGATTCCGAGTGATAGCAAAGTAGTAGTAGTGTGTGTGTGTGTGTGTGTGTGTGTGTGTGCATAAGTCTTCCCCTGCCAGTACACAGCTTCTTCACCATCAAAACTCCAGTTGTGCCTACTCGTGACAACATACGGAAACTGGGTGCCTCGTGTAGCAGTGGGCCCCAGAGGGATGGCGTATAGGCCTGTTGGCATGTGGACACGTCCTGGCCGCTACCAACCACTTAAGCAGTGGTTGGTAGGCGCCAGGATGTATCCACATGCCTTGTGGATTAACCTTAGTAGGTCTAGGGCTACGGGAGTAAACCCTGAATGAAAAATCTGCGGTGGAGCCCTGCATCAAGCAGACTTCTTACAAAGCTCCAACTAGACCCCAACGGCGGTATAAGCGAAAGAAGTGACCAACTTGTGAACCCAACGACCACACCGGCAGAAGAAGGTAATGCATGATGGACAGGGTACTAAGGCGAAACCCCCAAAACTGGGCTATCGGCAGTCCATTGCAACTCTCCCTCTCCCCAGTCGTTGCAACACTTGCACCACTGGATCAGGAAAAGGGAGAACCAAGATGTGTGGTTGAAGCCTGCGCTCCTGCCTCACCACATAAATCAACTCAAGAGCAGCCATCATCCAGTTTCATCATACCTCTCTTCATCATCAAAACCCCTATACCCCCATAAGTCCTATTGCGACGGACGAGTGGCGACGGGAACAGGCAGAGATGACTGCCGGAAGTCTTTAGTCACAACTCTGCACATGGGCGGCACAGATAAGATGGTCGTTTATTCACTGGGATCTAGGCAACAGTGCAATTCGGTCCTGTCTGTGCAACTGAGCAGCCCTTTCGAAGAGCCACTCTGCTTACCCAACATGGGGAGGGGGCTAGACATAGCCTGCCCAAAGAAGCAACCTGACTGGGCAACTGTACCCTGTAAGGTCATTCCTATGCGGTCGAAAACACAATTACAATCATAGATCAAAACAAAAACAAACTATACAACCTCTTATGAAAGCTGCATGGAATATCAAGACCCTACTGGATACTAGCACAAATGAGTGTCCTGAAAGAAGAACCGCCCTTGTGGCAAAAGAGCTGGCTAGGTATAACATCAACATAGCAACCATTAGTGAGTCCCGGTTCCCAGACTCCCAGAATAGGGGTCTGGCTTTACCTTCTTCTGGAAGGGTAATCCTGCTACAGAGAGAAACTGCATTTATGTAGTTGGCTTTGCCATCCGCCAACGCATCCTACACAGGCTAACTGAAATGCCTGTTGGGATCAACGAGCGCCTCATGACACTCAGAGTTCCACTGAATCACGCACGTCATGTCTTTTTCATCAGTGCATACTCCCCAACACAAGATGCAGAGGATGACATCAAGGAGGCCTTTTATGACGACCTTGACAGAGTGCTAATCTCTATCCATCGATAAGATAAGGTTGTGTTCCCCGGTGACTTCAATGCCAGAGTTGGTAGAGATGCTGACATTTGGCAGGGAACCAAAGGGAGAAATGGACTAGGCAAGTGTAATCCCAACGGCCTACTCCTCCTCAGCAAGTGTGCTGCACACAACCTCACTATCACCAATACCTTGTTGAGACAGGCCGACAAGTTCAAGGGTTCGTGGCAACACCCACGATCTAAATACTGGCATATCATTGACTACATCGTTATCAGAGAAAGAGTTCGCTCAGATGTCCTAATTACCAGAGCAATGCATGGCTCAGATCGCTGTGACACTTATCATCGGTTCGTCAGAGCCAAGTTCTCATTTCATTTCACCCCAAAAAGGCGAAGGCAACAAGTCTCAAGAAGAGGTTTTAACACTAAGTGTCTGGATGATTCAGTGATAAAACATGATTTCAGATAGCAGCTCGAACATGGGCTGATAAACAGCCCAACAACAAACAACCCAAATCCCAGTGCCGAATGTAGTATTCTCGACATGATCATGACAAAACCCGCAGAGAGACCCTCGGCCAGGTCGAAAGAATATACCAGGACCGGTTTGATGAATATGACCAGGAAATCAATGTACTCGTCGATCATAAACTTGCTGCTTTAACTGACTGGCAGAACAACCCTCAGTCTCTGACCAGAGCTGATAACTTCTGCAGGAAGAAAGCGGCGGCCCAGCGCGAACTTTGCAAACTAAATAACGACTGGCTTAAAAATAAAGTATGTGAAATGCAAAAACTTGCAGATCAACACAAGATGTGCGATATTTTCAGTTCCACTAAAACATTTTATGGGCCAATTACTCATGGCACAGGCCCCCTCCACTCATCCAACGGTAACTCCCTAATTAAAGAAGTGGAAGGCATCCATTAGTGCTGGAAAAAGAGCTACATTTGCTGCTTAACCGAAACACCGATGTGGATGTCCTGACTACTCAGCAGGTCCCTCAACATCCAGTGCTGACCCATCTCTGCTATCCTCCAACCCTTGATGAGGTAGCTACTGCCATCAAACAGATGAAAAATAACAAAGCCTCAGGGCCTGATGGAATCCCAGCTGAGGTGTATAAAGCAGGAGTATGAACTGGCCCTTTAACCGTTGATTCTAGATGAGTTAATGGGGCTGGAAAATGTAAAAGTATATAGGGTTTGAGTAGCAAAATCCAACTGTCTGTTCTGAATTTATTAAGAAAATATATTATATACAGTTCCAAGTGTAAATCACCGTAACTTAATCACTGTAGCTATGAGTGTTAAAATGAGGACGGAGGCTCCATTAAATAGCTCTTCTAAATACGTCCTCCTTGTGTGAGAGTGAGTAAGAATGCTCAAGCAGTCGGCTTCTATATGCTGACCTAACACTCTTTAGGGCCGCGCTTCGAGGAACTTACCCATCACGTGATGTGGTTATGTCACCCCATAGCCAGTGGAAAGTTACAGGGGGTGATATGATTATATAAACCCAATGTACTGCCCTGACATTTATATAAGAACTAAGAGGCTAATACAAGGGCCTCTGTTAACTACCGGTCTCCACTCTCTCCTGGAGAATATATGAGAAATGGAGGAAATCCCCCAAGCTCTTAAAGACGCCTCCATCGTCAATATTTAACAAAAATAAGGGAGACCTGTCAGACACGGCAACTACTGCGGGATCTGCTGCTGTCCGTTCCTGGCAAGATTATCACCTGAGTTCTTCTAAACAGACTTCTTCCTGAGGCGGAACACTTCCTCCCAGAATCTCAATGTGGCTTTAGACCATCACGTGGCATCACTGACATGATCTTTGCTCCCTACCAGATACAGGAAGGGTGTAGAGAATAGCGTCGTGACCTGCACATGGCCTTCATAGACCTAACCAAGGCTTTCGATTCGGTCAACAGGAAAGCCCTCTGTCGGACGCTCAGCCGGTTTGGCTGCCCACCAAAATTTATCTCCATTGTGAGGCAACTCCACGACGGCATGAACGGCGGTGTACTGGCGCCAACTCTCTTTTCCATTTTCTTGGCTGCCTTCCTTACTCGTGCTAGTGCCAATTTAGCCGGTGGGGTGGACATAGAGTATCAGATGAAGGGTCTTTTCAAAATAAAACGACTCCAGCCAGGTACAAAGGTGTCGGCCTCTTCCATTACTGAACTTCAGTATGCAGACCACCTCAACCTTATCGCTCACACTGAACGCAACCTACAGGAGATCCTGAACACCTACGCACGTGTGCATGAACATTTCGGCCTTGAGGTGAATGTTCGTAAGAATTAGATTCTCTTTCAGCCTGACCCTGGTTCAGCCACACCTCCACCATCCATCCAGCTTAATGGTACTACACTCTCTAATGTTACCCACTTTCAGTGTCTTGGCTACCACCTGTCCACCACCGTAGACATCGATGAAGAGATCCAACATCGGATCAGATGTGCATCTCATGCCTTTGGCAGACTACATACCCGTGTCTTCAGCTGTAGGGAGCTGAAATTATCTACAAAGTTGCACGTATATCGAGCAGTGGTCCTCCCCACCCTGTTATATGGCAGTGAGACATGGGTTACATACAGGAGGCACCTCAAGGCACTTGAAAACTTTCACCAACGTAGTCTACGTTCTATCCACCGAGTTCGCTAGAAGGACAAGAGAACAAATGTAGGTATTCTCGCTGACACCAACTGTAGGAGCATCGAGGCTACCATTATCCATGAACAACTACGTTGGACTGGCCATGTTACCCGCATGGAAGCCAGTAGACTGCCAAAGCAGCTACTTTACACATCTAACGAATAGTAAATGTAACGATGGCTGGCAACTGAAAAGGTATAAGGATAATCTTAAGAAAATCCTGAAAAAGTGCCAAATTGACCCCCTCACCTGGGAGACGATCTCTCTACAACGTAACGCTTGGAGGAGCACCACATGAGAAGGTGTCAATACTTTCAAATTAGCCCGACTGCAAACCGAGGCAGACAAGCGCCAGCGTCTGAAAGACGGTGCTGCTGCTGCTGCTCCCACACTAGATGGAGCCATTTACATGTGCCACATCTGTGAACGACTCGGCTGGTCCCTTATCGGCCTCTTTAGTTACATCAAAACTCACCAACCTAGGTGACATCATTAATAACTCATATCTTTGTATCATTGGTGGATGATCGTCATACTCGATTCCTAGTGACAGAAAAGTAGTGGTAGTAGTAGTAGTGTGTGTGTGTGTGTGTGTGTGTGTGTGTGTGCTCTCTGTTAATGCTGCTGATCCTCTCATCTTCCTTGTCACTGAAAGTGGAAGTGATACCCTTCCCAATTATTGCTACTTGTCGTCCCCATTGCCCTGTCTCCCTCACCACACTCTCCCTCACCGCCCTCTTTACCTCACCGCCCTCTCTCCCTCACTGCCTTCCCTTTCACTCTTTTCCCTTACTGCCCTTTCTTCTTCTCACCTTTCACTCTAATTAACAATCCCCCAGTTACCTCTCTCTCTCTCTCTCTCTCTCTCTCTCTCTTTTCTCTTCCTTCCTTTCTTCTCCCTACCTTCGTGCCTGGTCGCCCTAATGCAAGGTTGAGGGAGGAGCGAGACACCTTAACTCCGCTACTCTCCCTAATACATTAACCTGTCAGCCTCTGGTCACGCTCCTACCCTTCACCTCCTTCCTGTGGGGAGACACTCACGCTTATCAGTGTCAGCACTGAGTTTTGGATAAAGCTAGCAAATGATACTTTGTTTAGTCAGTAGTAAACGCTGTGCACTGTCAGCATCATGCCTTATAAATAGTCAGTAACATATTTACTATACAGTCAATAGCAAATTTTTTAGATAGTCAATAGGCACAATGATACACACACACACACACACACACAAAAGCTCACCAACGAACACTTAAGAATTGTCCCAAGTCACAGTTATCTATGCGAATGTTTAATTTTTGTCTTTAGATAATGTCTTATAAATTTGTCCTCTGGTTTAAGCACTGAGATACTCTGGTAAAATTTTCCTAACAAACACAGCGCCACAGTGAGTTCGTGTGTTAGTTACTGTGTCAACCTGGTCATCAAACAATCCCTATTACTTAGACTTAACCAGGAAAAGTATACCTGAGAATTTATCGACAGTATTCATCAGCCGCTCAGCGTCCCCTAACAACAGTGATCACTCGTGTCTCCCCCTGTCGCTAATTTTGTTATCACTGACGCTAATGAGAGATTGGAGAGGAAGTGATGTTCGGAGTGGCGGAGAGACGTGTTCGGGCCCAGGAGGGGACCTACCTAGTATCAACATCTTCTCGCCTCAGTGGTCTTTGTGACGCGTTAACGATTTTTTCCGGCCTTCCTCGTGACCTGAATAACCTAGAAAAAGCGTCCCCGGTCCTGAGTTGGCCTGCTGATGGAGACTTAACATCTCTTTTGATGCTGAAATTTTAACTGGTTTCGACTAGAGGAATTTTGTTTATTAATACTGTGCATCTAAGGTTTTTACGGTTCTATAAATAATCTTAGGAAGTGCAGAGATACGTGGCTCCTCAAGAATAATAATACCAGGCTTTCCCTACTGCGTTGATTCCGCTGTATCCACTCTGCCACTTTTCCAAAAAATCATATATTGAATCAACTCAAACTGCCTGAATTCCGAATTCATTTCAGTCGGATAAAGTAAGAGAATACTTTAAGAGTTCTTACACGGAGGGTCAGAGGAGAACATCATGGATGGGTTCATTTCAGACACTGAACTTAAACTTCTCAATATATGCCATTACTGACAATACTAGCGGGTGTCATACCACTCAGAAGGTGCCATGTTGTGATATGGCAGCCATTCTACTCTGACACTAGAGTTTGAGATTAACAGTGTAAATAATTTTCAAGTATTGAATATCAGAAACAATTACATGTATAACTATTGTCAACTAATCACAACTTATCATAGCAAGTGACATAAAGGTATTAACAAGGTGCCCTTAATAATTTATAGGTAATGACACAAGTATTACAACATGACCACCGAGTCCAGAGTGATTGATTTAAAGGTAAAGGTTTTTGTCTTTGTTTGCTGCGTTATTGTGCTGAGGCTTCTAATGGTGCCATTAACGTAGAAACCTGTGTCCATATCAGCTGGTTTTTGTGGTTGTCATCTTACCCGTTACGCTTCATTACTGAATGATGAGTCAGGTCGAAAAGATCAAAATGCTCTGCTGTTTATTCAGAGGTTAATGTTGGATAAAATCATAAAATTTCGGATATGAATATGACACTATTTGACAGCAGACCCACACTGGTCCCAGGGATTGAGGGTGGGATGGTGGCGGGATCATGTGTTCGAGCATTTCCAAAGCTGTGCTCTCAGACTTCCCACATGTACTGCATTTGACTCTACAGCCGGTGGAGTCGGGGAGAAGGAACATCAAAATTACCAATTATTTTTTCATTTAAGATTTCCGGCTGATGAAGATTCAGGTATACATTTCATACCACGGCGGTTTAGAAACATCTTCCAGCAGACGGAATATGTCGGAAATAATCAATGACTTACAAAAGGACGTTCTCTCACACCTTAAGAATAGTCTACCTGGATTTTACAAGGGCTTGAAGCTATAGATGAGACTTTGTATTGAAAACACTTTCAAAGTGACAATAGATTTTTTCGATAAAATAGTGAATTCCTACTCAAAAACCATGTATGTAATTTAAACCAATATTTATATATGAAAGTACGTAATTAGAGTTAATATAATATATCATGTGAAATGTTGTGCGAGTCGAGGCCTTATATGTATGTTAATTAGTTATGATGTCAGCCAATGCTTGAAGTAGTTTCCTATACCGGCTAATATAATGAAAATACAATTAATGATTTTTCATACTGAGGTACAGTAGGTGTGTGTGTGTGTATGTGTGTGTGTGTGTGTAATAATAATAATAATAATAATAATAATAATAATAATAATTAACGGTTTATTGAAAGAACTTGGCAGCCAGAAGGCTGAAAATATACAGTTACATATTTGGGGAATGGGTTTCGAATTACAAATAATATACAAGTAACATAAGTGATATAAATAAGACATATAGTAACTTAGATGGGGATCAGCTCAAAATACAGTTCATTTCAACATAGTGACAGTGTAGGGAGCAGTGTTTACTGGGAGTGAATACACTGATTTATTACATGTTATTGATAATTTTTACAATGGTTGGGACTGGGCTGTTCTTATAGCGATCAGTTCGTGCACGTATGGGCTGGATGCGGTTGTGGTGTCGAACAGCAATTCTCGGACAGGGGATCTCAGGTGGTAGTAGGGGCCGGTGTCGGGGATGGTGTAGAAGCTTCTTACCAAATTTGCAGATGAGGTCGTGGTGATGGTCAGTGAGAGTCGAAAGGGTCAGTGTGTTGAGCGCTTCTTGATATGTGGAGTAGGAAGGGGAGAGAATAATCTTGCATGCCCTCTTTTGCACTTTTTCTAGGTGTTTACGTTGTGTGGCATTTAGGGAGGAAGACCAGGTGGGGGAGGCATAGGTGAGCTTGGGAAGTATGAATGTTGTGTAAACACTGAGGAGCTCGGTGCAGGAACTCCGAGGGACTTGAGTCGGCGGAGGAGGTGGAGACGGAAACTGGAGGATTTGACAACTTCACTGACGTGTGGTTTCCAATTTAGTTTGTTGTCTATGGTGACGCCGAGGAGCTTCGTGGAATCTACAACCTGGAGTGTGTTCGGACCTAGGGTAATGGAAGGAGGTGGGACAATGTCGGAGGAGAGGTTGATGTGCATAACCATTGTCTTGGTATGGTTGATGGTGACATGGTTGTTGGTGGCCCAGTTTTGGAGACTGTTCAATAAATCCTGAAGGGCGGTATAGTTGGGAGCGGAATTGTTGACGCTGATCCCAATGGTGGAGTCGTCGACATATTTCCAGCGAGCAGGGGCTTCTCTTAGGGCATCATTGATGAGCATAAGGAAGCAGAGTGGTCCCATCTTGGTGCCTTGGGGGACGCCACAGGTGAGTGACTGAAAGGTGGAGACAGCCCCTCGGAAGCGTACAGCTTGGCGTCGGTCACTGAGGAAGTCTGTAAGCCATGGTATAAGACTTCTCCGAAGCCCGAGGTCAATAGCTTTGTTGATGATTATATTGTGGTCGACTAGGTCGAAGGCTTTAGTGAAATCAATGAAGGCGACAGCTACAGACGTTTTTCGTTTTTCGAGATGGTGGTATATGTAATCGAGAAAGCTGACAAGACAGTGAGTGGTGGAGGAAGTTTTCATGTTGCCAAATTGCTGAGGGTCTACGACTCCTGCAATATCAGCATAAGCCCAGTCGAACACAAAACTTTCACAGATTAGGCTGGGTATTGGGGTGATTGCAATAGGTCGTAGCTGATTTAAGGATTGTGGGCTGGTTGACTTGGGCATTGGTGATACATAAGAGGTCTTCCAGTCAGTTGGGCATCTGGCTTGACTGAGAGAAGCATTGATGATGGAGTACAGGGGTTTAGCAAGCTCCGGGGAGAACTCCTTGAAGAGTTTCATTGGTAAGTCAATGGGGGTGGTAGAGCGTTTTAATTTTGGCTTGTCCAGGCGTTTTGCTACTTGAAATTCTTCTACTAAGTCAGTGGGAAGGGGGGCTGGTAGGTAAGCAGGGAAAGTGGTTGTGTCAAGCCGGGAGAGCGTCTGGCATATAGTAGCGAAATGGTTATTTGTTTGCCCAGCTGCGTCAACATTAGTGAGATGGCTAAGGAAGGGGAGGGGGTGTGTCTTATTGTTTAGTCCACAGAGTTCTTTAAGCTTACCATACCATTGACTAATGTTGGTCTGCTTCAGGTGTTGTAATTTGGTTGGGTAGTGCGACTTCCCTGCAGTGCGTATTTCGTGGATGACTCGGTTGCGAAGGGACCTGTAACGGATATGGTCATTGAGATGAAAGGCTCTGTCTCTCTGTTGCATAAGTCTTTTGGTCCGAGGTGTGATCCAGGGCAAGTCAGCTGGGTGAGATCTGACGGACTTCTCGGGGAAGTAGTGGTGGTGAGCTTCCGTGGTGGTGTTGGTATAATTTATCCATTTGGTTTCCACGTCATCCACGCTAAGTACTTCAGTCCAGGGATGGTGAACTATCCACTGCCCGAAGAGGCGCACTGCAGAGTCAGTAATCGGCCTGTAGGTCTTGATGTAGGGTCTCTGTACTTGAGTGGGAGTGGCAGCTGGGGACCAGAGCACTGATAAGTGTGTGCTACACCCGATAGGAGGCATTGGTTGAGGTGGTTGGTACTGGTCCGCTAAGTCAGTTAAGATAAGGTCAAGGGTATTTTGACCGTGTGTGGGGAAGGTCACAACTTGTGATAGTGATAGCTGGTCCTGGATATCAGTGGTGTCAATTTCATTATAATCCCCACATAATACTAACTTGGCACATGGGTACCTAACTCTGAGGTGGTCTGAGGTGGTAATGAGATGATTGATAAGAGTGTCTCTGGTGGGTGAGCGAGGCGGATGGTATGCCACACAGATTATGATGGAGGCAGTGTGGCGCGGGTTGGCTGGTGGCACAACACGTACCCATAAAGCTTCCACATCTGCTAGGACTTGAAAATCCAGGCGTGACGGGCGTAGGTCATCTTGACAGAAGAGGGCAACGCCCCCTCCGCGTCTATGTGAACGAAGGTGATGAAAGAATTGATATCCCTCAATATGACCTGACTGTAGTTGCCAGCTCGTCGAACTTGTTAGCTAGGGAAGTGACGTTGGATAGCAGTAGAGATGGGAGATCGTACCAGATCCGTGGAACTTCAGTGTAGTGGTGCGGTCTGTCAGGGGTGGGTTTCTCCGGTTTCCTAGTGGAGGTTACGGTTCTAATGGGCTTATGTGTATGACGGCCTTGTCTACGGCTCCGCGCGTGGAATATGTTCAGTGACTTGAGTCGCGCGATAACACTGCCATCAGGATAACCGTTCCCACGCTTCAGATGGTACAGAGTGCGTCGGGAGTAAGTGATTGGTGGCCATCTATTGATATCTGTTGTGGGCGGACGGAAGTGTTTGTCACTGACGGCACTTTGAGGGCCACTGACACTGGTAGACATCTGTTAATATTTGTCAGTCGTAAAGACCGTGGGTCTTTGTCCCTGGTGCTTGGGGTCGCCGACTCAGTTTTCACGATATATGTAAACACCGCGGTGGTCCTTGTCACTGGCACTTTAAAGGTGACCGATAAAGTGCCCACTGTCTGACTTTTCCTTGGGGTGCACTATCGGAGCACTGTATGATAATCACTTATTGTACTGATGACTTGAATGTTTTGCTGAGAAAGTCCCTGTCAGGTTAGGTCGGGTCCAGTCACACTGCTGTGCTTTTGTGCTTTTCCTTAAGTGCACTATAGGAACACTTCTCGGTAATCAATCGTTCACTAATCACTAGAATGTTTTGCTGATTAGATCCCGGTGTAGTAAGGCTGGTAGGGCGTTGGGGTATAGCAGGGGGAGTGGCAGGGCCAAACAGACTCGGCCTGGCTGCTAAAACCGGGAGCGCCTTCGGGGCACGTCTTGTCTCACTGACGGTTGACAAGTGTGTGTGTGTGTGTGTGCAGGGTGGTGAAATTCATCTAGAGTGGCAGCATTATGTTAGTGTCAAGGTGCAAGCACTGCTTGCTCACTCTCTCATTCAGCTGCTGCCGCTGGCTAGCCTTGGTCGCGAAAAGGGAAGCAACTTGCATAAGTCTTCCCCTGCCATTACACAGCCTCCTCACTATCAAGGCTCCTGCTGTGCTTCCTCGTGGCAACACACGGTAACTGGGTGCCTCGTGGGCCCAGGCTAGATCAGCAGGGGATCTCGGAGTGGCAGTGGGCTCCAGAGGTGCGGCACATAGGCCCCCGCACGAAAAAACAGCGGTGGAGCTCGGCATCAGGCAGACATGTTTACAGAGCTCTAACAAGACCCCAACGGCGGTGTAGGTTGAAGAGGTGACCACCGTGGAACCCAACGACTACACCGGCGGACGAAGGCAATGCCTGATAGACAGGCTACTAAGGCGAAACCCAACAAACTGGGCTATCGGCAGTCCACTGCGACTCTCCCTCTCCCCAGTCGTTGCGAGACTTGCACCACTGGATCAGGAAAAGGGAGAACCAAGATGTGTGGTTGCAGCCTGCGCTCCAACCTCACCACATAAATCAACTCACACACAGCCATCATCCAGTTTCATCATACCTCTCATCATCATCAAAACACCTATACCCCCATAAGTCCTATGGCACGGACGAATAGCGACGGGAACAGGCAGAGATGACTGTCGGGAGTCTCTTGTCACAGTTCTGCACATGGGCGGCACAGAAAAGTTGGTCGTTTATGCACTGGGATCTAGGCAGCAGTACAATCCGGTCCTCTCTGTGCGAATGACCAGCCCTTTCGGGAAGCCACTCTGCTCACCCCACATGGGGAGGGGCTAGAAAATGGGTCCTAAACATAGCCTGCCTAAAAACCCAACCTGACTGGGCAACCGCACCCAGTAAGGTCATCCTTATGCTGTCGAAAATACAAACAAAAACAAACCATACAACTTCTTATGGTCGCTGTATGGAATGTCAGGACCCTTCTGGATTCTGGCAGAAATGCACGTCCTGAAACAAGAACTGCCCTTGTGGCAAAAAAAGCTGGCTAGGTATAACATCGACATAGCAGCCATCAGTGAGTCTTGGCTCCCTGATGAAGGCCAACTCACAGAACGGGGGTATGGCTACACCTTCTTCTGGAGGTTAAGCCTTCTGCGAAGAGAACCTGCATTTATGGAGCTGGCTTTACCATCCACTAACGCATCTTAAACAGGCTAACTGAAATGCCTATTGGGATGAACGAGCGCCTCATGGCGTTTCGAGTCCCACTGAATCTCTCACGACATGTATTCTTCATCAGTGCATACGCCCCAACACTGGATGCAGAGGATGACATCAACGAGGCCTTTTATGCCGACCTCGACAGAGTGCTAACCTCTATCCCCGGAGAAAACAAAGTTGTGCTCCTTGGCGACTTCATTGCCAGAGTTGGCAAATATGCTAACATTTGACAGGGAACCAAAGGGAGAAATGGACTAGGCAAGTGGAATCCCAACGGCCTACTCCTCCTCAGCAAGTGTGCTGCACACAGCCTCACTATCACGAATACCTTGTTTAGTCAAGCCGACAAGTTCAAGGGTTCGTGGCAACACCCACGATCCAAACACTGGCATCTCATTGACTTCATCATTTTCAGAGAAAGAGATCGCCGAGATGATTTCATCACCCGTGCCATGCGTGGCTCAGAAAACTGTGACACTGAACATCGACTTGTCAGATTCAAGCTCTCGCTTCACATCGCCCCAAAACGGCGAAGGCAGCAAGCGTCCAGAAGAGATTTTAATACTAAGCATCTGGAGGATCCAGTGGTAGCACATGCTTTCAAAGAGCAGCTCGAACATGGGCTTATAAACAACCCCACAGCAAACAACGCGAATCCCAGTGTCGAATGGGATACTCTTATTACTGTTATGACAAAAAACATGCAGAGAGACCCACGGCCATATCAAAAGAATACACCAGTACTGATTTGATAAAGATGACACGGCAATCAAAGCACTCATCGATAATAAACGTGCTGCTTTTACTGACTGGCAGAACAACCCTCAGTCTCGAACCAAAGCTGATACCTTTTGCAAAAAGAAAGCGGCAGCCCAGTGGGAACTTCACAATCTAAAGAACGAATGGCTTAAAAATAAAGCATGTGAAGCACAAAAACATGCAGATCATCACAAGATGTGCGAATTTTTAATTTCCACTAAAACACTTTATGGGCCAGTCACTCGTGGCGCAGCCCCCATCCTTCAGCGCTCAACCGAAACACCGATGTGGATGTCCTGACTGCCCAGCAGGTCCCTCAGTATCCAGAGCTGACTCACCGCAGCTATCCTCCATACCTGGATGAGGTAGCTACTGCCATCAAACAGATGAAAAATATGAAAGCCTCAGGGCCTGATGTAATCCTAGCTGATGTGTATAAAGCAGGAGAACCTATGCTTACCAGCCGTCTCCACTCTCTCCTGGAGAGAGTGGAGCTTAACGGTACTACCCTCCCTAATGTTTCCCATTTTCGGTATCTTGGCTCCCACCTGTCCACCACCGCAGACATTAATGAAGAGATGCAGCATCGGATCAGATGTGCATCTCAAGCCTTTGGCAGACTCCGAAATCGTGTCTTAAGCTGTAGGGAGCTGAAATTATCAACAAAGCTGCACTTATATCGACCAGTGGTTCTCCCCACCCTGTTATATGGTAGTGTGACATGGGTCACATACAAGAGGTACCTCAGGCACTTGAAAACTTTCACAAACGTAGTCCACGTTCCATCCCCCGAGTTCTCTGGGAAGACAAAAGAACAAATGCCAGTATTCTTGCTGACACCAACTGTAGGAGCATCGAGGCTACCATTATCCATGAACAACTACGTTGGACTGGCCATGTTCCCTGCATGGACGACAGTAGACTGCCAAAGCAGTTACTTTTCAGTTACCTAACGAATAGTAAAAGTAACGCCGGCGGGCAATTGAAAAGGTATAAGGATAGTTTTAAGACAAACCTGAAAAAAGTGCCAAATCCACCCCTTCACTGGGGAGTCGATTACTCCGCAACACAACTCTTGGAGGAGCATCACACGGGAAGGTTTCAATGCTTTCGAGTTAGCCAGACTGCAAACCTAGGCAGAGCAGCGCCAACGCCGGAAAGATGCTGCCGTCACCCCTCCCGCAGTAGGTGGAGCCCTCCGCATGTGCAACGAATGTGATCGATGCTGTGGGTCCTGTATCGGTCTCTTTAGTCACCTCAAAACTCACCAACCTAGGTGACATCCCTAATAACTCATATCATTGTATCATAGCTGGTTGATTGTCATACTCGATTCCGAGTGACAGCAATGTAGATAGTCGTAGTAGTGTGTGAGAGAGCACGTTTACTGGTCATCACCGCTGTGTATGAAACAATGGGACAAAAATGGCTATCAAGTCTCTCAGTAATTGTCAATTAAACGACGTTAATGACCTGTCTTAGTCTTAAGAAAATTATATACGTTTGAGTAAAAAGTTACTATTATTATTAATTCTATCATTTATTTATGGAGATATTTAAAGTGCATTATTGTTTATGTATATCAGTAATTTAGGAAAATCTTGATTCATTTGTAGCATTCTATTTTTTGTGTAAGAATCCGGTATGTAACACGACACTTGTTTTATTTACAGTCAGTATTCTCTGAGGGTGTTGAACACTGATGTTCTAGTTGGAAACTTATGATTTTTATCTTTCTATTATCTATCTATCTATATGTTTGTTTATACACACACACACATATATATATATATATATATATATATATATATATATATATATATATATATATATATATATATATATAAATATATATATATATATATATATATATATATATATATATATATATATATATTTATACACACACACACACACACATACATACACACACACACACACACACACACACACATACATACATATATATATATATATATATATTAAGAAAAGGAAACAACGGAGCACCTTGGACTTTATTCCTCCATGGTATAGATATGTAGATGATGTTCTTGTCTTTGGCCTAGAAACAGTGACCCATTGGAATTTTTAGACAAGCTTAATGATATTGTCCCAAGTATCACATTCAAAATTGAAAGAGAAATAAATGGATCCCTTCCATTCCTTGATATGCTTATCATGAGAAATGGCCAAAACTACAAATTTAAGGTATACAGAAAGCCCACACAGGTAGACAGTTTCATTCACTTTTTATCGAATCACCTGGAGTCTACCAAAATGTCAGTTTTTTCTGCTATGTTCTTAAGATGTCTGCGTATTTGTGACTCTGAATTTATTGACGATGAATTGAAACACATTTGTTCCATTGCACAGAAACTCGGGTACCCTTCTGTGTTTGTTGATCGTTGTTTTAAAAGGGCTAAAAAATCCTTTCATTCCTCTGAAACCAGACAAATTCCTACACTTGAGAATATTTTGACTCTGCCCTACCGTAATGAATTTGTCCCGTTAGTTCGGTCCCTCAAGCTTCTAAATATTAATGTTGTTTTCAAGTATGACTCAACCATTACCAATATGTTAATAAGAAATAGCCCAAGTTTGAATGTAAATGGAAGTGTTTATTGTATTCCATGTAGCAAATGCAATTGTAATTATGTAGGACAGACAGGAAAAACACTGCAGCTCAGAATCAAACAACATAAGTATAATACCAGAACAGCATCTGAAAGCAGTGCCTTGTTCGTTCATGTTAGGAATAATAATCACCCCATTGCTTGGGAAAAAAGCTTAGAAGTATTTAAATCATCTTGTGTCACAGAAAGACTTCTGGTTGAAGCTAGTTTGATTAAGGAATTGAAATCAATAAACCTTAGTGATGGTCAGTTCAAAACTGATAATATGTTACATAAATTTATTTGTCAGTGG